>NW_016107449.1:2725834-2790834 GCF_001604975.1 Cebus imitator
AAAAAAAAAAAAAAAAAGAGGAAACATGACATATAATGAGTAGCAGTGCAGGGGTACAGTAGGTGAGCTGAGCCTGGGTGGCAGGAAGGTGACACTTGGGCTGGGACCCAGAGCCAGAAGGAGCCCAGATTACCCACTAATTGCCATGTCATCCCCACTCTCCTTGCTCCCAGGTCACTTCCCCCAACCCTCAGGATACTGGTGGAGGACATGAAGAGGAAAGGCTGGAATTAATCTTCCAACACAGGTTGGCATCATCAGATGAAGCCTAGAAGAAATGGAGATATAGGAGTGAGCACAGGCTGGGTGAAGAGTGGTCGAGAAAGACTCCAAGGAAGTCGTAAATAAGTGAAGAGATGCGAAGACTCTTAAAGAAAACCATCCTTGATTATTAGACTTTCCTGATGGTGTTCTTTTTAGGCTGCCCGAATGTCAATCATACAACTTCACGACTGTGGCTGATTCTAAGGTGACCCCCAATTACTCCCACCTCCAGCCATTTACAACCTTACATAATCCTCTCCCCTTCAGCGTGGGTGAGACTCATGTCTTGCTTCTAACTGGTAGATGGTCAATGTCAAGATTATATACAATTGGAACATCCATCTTGCTGGTCAATTCTCTGATTTGCTGACTTTGGTAAATTAGCAAGGGGTATGTTGGGGGCCATGTTGGGAGGCCCATGTGAAAAGGAACTGAAATGGCCTCACCCAGCTAGGGACAGGTCCTCAATTTAACAGGAGGCAAGGAATTGAATTCTGCTAACAGCCTGCTGAGCCTCCCCTGGCTGAGCCTTGCAATGAGATACCAGCCCCAGACAATACCTTTAATTCAGCTTGTTGTGGGTCCTAAGACAGAGGCCCTACTAAGCTGTGCCAGGATTCCTGACCACAGAAATTGTGACATAAAAAAGCATGTGTTTCAAGCCCCTGAGCTTGTGGTAATTTGTTATACAGCAGTAGAAAATGAATACAATGGCATTCATGAAGGTTGATACGGCAGCTAAAGTGTTCAGAGGACCAGGAGAGCATCACAGAGGTCTGGAGCCCAGGGAATTTCACAGAACATAATACTTTTGATATGACAGGAAAGACCTGAGCACAAGAATGCTAAGAATTAAAACTTCTCCCTAATGCTTAAGAGATTATCAGAGAGACTGAGGTGACCAGGTGGTAAACGAGAAATAGTGTGGATTAATTCAGGAAATATAGAGTCATGGCCACAGATGGATTTTTTGCTTATTAAAAAAAAATAGGCTGGGCACAGTGGCTCATGCCTGTGATCCCAACACTTTGGGAAGCTAAGATGGGCACATTCCTTGAGGTCAGGAGTTCCAGACCAGCCTGGCCAACATGGTGAAACCCCATCTCTACTAAAAATACAAAAATTAGCCAGGCATGGTGGAGGTTGCCTATAATCCCAGCTACTCTGAAGGTTGAGGCAAGATAATAGCTTAAACCCAGGAGGTGGAAGTTGCAGTGAGCCGAGATAGCACTACTGCGCTCCAGCCTGGGTGATGATACATCGAGATTCCATTAAAAAAAAAATTAATAAACAAATAAAAAAAAAAAAAAAAAAAAAAAAAAAAATATAAAAAAAAAAAAAAAAACAAAGTCATACAAAAGGGTATAAAATAAAAAGCAAATTCTCCCTCCTCCCCACACAGATTCTCAGTTCCACGCCTGAAAGATTGCAAGTTGTTATAATTTCTTCTCTATCCCTCCAGAAGTTTTCTACATATATCTATGCATATGTGTGCCTTTGTATACAAAGAGGAGTAAACTATATCTGCCCTTTGCTTTTCTCCTGGCACTGTGTCTTGGAGACCTCTCAATGCCTACATGTTCCAATTAGCCATCCTTTTTCATGGTTGTGTAAAATTCCTTTGCATGAGCACGCTTTATGTAACTAGCCTCCTGCTGATCAGCATGATGTTTCCATGTTTACACTCTTACAATAAATGTGAGATGTAAATCTTTGTTCGCTTCTATAGTTGTAGGATGAAGAATTAGAAGCAGAATTGTGGAGACAAAGCACGGGCTGCCAATTTGTCCACAAAAGCTACACTCATTTTATTCCCACACCATCTACAAGGGCACATTTTTTAGCAAAACTTTGGCCAGCACTGGATGTTAACAAATTTTAGAATCTTTGCCAATTTAGCAGGTAAAACTGGTATCTAGGGTTTTCATTTGTATACCTCTGATGTTTTGAAACTTCTCACAGGTGGGATCTATTCAAAGGATCCAGAATCCAGGATAGAAGCTAGACATTAAGAATGAAGCCCTTGGTCAGGTGCGGTGGCTCATGCCTGCAATCTCAATATTTTATGAGGCCAAGGGTGAAGGGTCACTCAAGACCAGCAGTTTGAGACCAGCCTGGGCAACATAGCAAGACCCTGTTTCTGTGAAAACAAAAACAATTAGCCAGTACTCCCAGCAACTGTACTCCCTGCAACTCAGGAGGCTGAGGTGGGAGGATCCCTCAAGGCCACGAGTTTGAGGCTGCAATAAGCTATGATCACACCACTGCACTTCAGCCTGGGCAACAGAGTGATACTCCAATTCAAAAAACAAAAAATTAAAGAATGAAACCCTTTGGGATAAAGGGAAAGAAGAAACAATGTCATTTCAGAGCATCTACTCAAGGGTCATGTTGTACCCAGCACCCCACAGGTGCTCATCTTGGCAGCCACCTCAGAAAAGCTCAGAAACTTCTTTCTGATCTCAAAATTGCTATACACTTTGCTTAGAGTAAGATTAGTGCCTTATTAAAGAGGCAATATGCATTAGGCACAATTAAAACATATATTCCAGTACTTGATGAGTGTCAGAAATGATTTGTAATCAAAATGTCCTTCTACAGAGTCTTCAGGAAAGAACCTATGATTCTCAGCTGATCATCCTCCCGAGTGTGGCCATACTGGAAGGTTAGAAGAGCCTAGACACTTTCCTTCTATTTTTGTTCTTTCAGCTGAAACGCCATCCAGTGAAAATTGCTTAACGAGGTCCCTCCATATAAACCAATAGATGTTATTTTTTAAAATTCACAGATTTATATAAAAAAGGAAATTCTTAATTCACATGTATTCAATTTCTGTTTTGACTGTTTTCAACAGCTTTTGAAGTAGCCTATGAGCTCACAAAGCCCTCAGCTCAGGGCAACACAAACATACAGCGAAAGCAAAGGGGCTACTCAGGTCTCCTCGTCTCAGAGACACCGTGCCAAAGACTGGATTATTTTTTAAATCTATTTTTGCAGTGAAAGGAAGCCACAGGCATCTGAATACTGGCTCTCTACCTTGACACCTAATTTCTGCCAGGGCATGAAGAGCTCCCTTCTGAAACTGCACCTCTGGAATTTGGGTTGGTTTAAAACGAGATTGGAGCATTTGGGTGGCTTTTGTTTTTGTTTCCTGGTTCTCCTTCAGGCTGGTATTTCTTGCCTCCAAAGGACACTATGTACTCACCACAGGGACTCCTGATTATCCCAAAACACAAATCCTGATTCATTTTTTAAAGACTCATGATTGAGGGCTCATCCTGTATTTTTGTTTTCCCCAGCTATAGTCTACCTGAGCCAACAAAATGAGTGTATTCATTTTATTTTTAAAAACCTCCTGTAAATCTTCAGTGACTCTTTGAGTATAAAATATTCATACCTTGACTCCAAATTACAGTTGGGAGCATAACCACTCAACAAGTACTTTTAGTTCAGATTCATTTTAGATTCATACAAGCAGAAGAAGGAAACTTGGGAAACACAAAGTCTCCTTTGAAGGAAAGAAATCCTGAATGAAGAAACAGGGGGATATAACGCCATCTTAAACCAACCCAAACGCTTCTGCCGCAGTCGCCGAGTTATTTGGGGTGGAGGAGCGGGTTCTGGCAACTAGAGAAGGCGGCCGCAGCATGGGGGCACCCGAATTGGGGAGCTACATGGGCAACAAGCTGATTTGGAGAAAAGGTAAGTCAAGCAAATGTGACTGCATTCCAGCTACATCAACTTTTATCGAAAATGTTCAGCATTTGTGGGAGCTATTCTGAGATCTTAGTCATGTCTACTGCAGACAGCTAGAAAAGTGATTTTACTATGAATTTGGATGCCAAAAAAATATGATCTAGATATTCAAAACCCACTTTTTGGTTTCCGTGAAGCGCTACCTGGCAGGTCTGGTTGCAAATCATTTTGCAAATGCAAATCCCATTCTCAAAAGTTTTAGGAGCTTTTCTTGTTAGTCATCCTCATAATTGTTGTAATCCTGGTGTAGATATTTTTAGAAGGAAAAAAACGAAGCAAATCTCCTGGACTTTTAGAATGGAGACATTCTGCTAATTGGAGATGAGAGGCCTTATTCGACAATGGTCTGAAAGAAATTCTCCACCATTTATGAAGTCTCCTGGGCTATGAGGTCTTTGAAAGGTACAAACACAGTAAAACACAATTCTTTCTGCCACCAAGGTTAGACTTTACTAACATTTTAGCCAACCTAGCTAAAGCGTTCCTGGGAAAGCCACACGTGGATACCTTTCAGGGATCACATAACCAGAAGTCCAGAGGTAGGGAAGCTTTTGAATGTGGTCGATACTGAGGCCCAGTAAGAATGTCAAGCCCTCTGGATTCTGCTTTTCTCATCTTCTTTCTGTGTGGTCAGTGTCACGCAGGGTTCCAAGTGGATCCCAGCAGCTCTCAGGATTACAAGTTCCTTCCACCACCTTCAGGAAGGGAGAGCAGAGGCCACTTTTCGGAAGAGTACTGCAGCTTTTTTTCTAATACCTGCAGCCTGTGTGGCTTACGTGGCATAGAGAGTTCACTCTTGAGTTTATACCTGTGGCCAGGGGGTGAAATTAAATCTATTAGCTCAGGTGTGGACCCAAGACACTTGCCAGAACCAGAAACTTCAGGCAAAGCCTTCTTCTTTGGCAGAAGTCTTCTTCTTTAGGGCTGAGCTAAAAAATCCTAACCAGGACACCCATCCATTCCAGGGCCCAGAGGAAGAACAACAATTTGTAACCATCAAAATCTTCATCAAGAAATTAGAATTTCAGAGTAAGAAGCACAAAAATCCAAGACAGCCAAGACAGCACCCTGGAGGCCCTGTATGAACAGGCTAATATGAAATAGATGGATTCATCTCAAGGGGCTAGGACCAGGTAGACCCCAGGTCCAAGGCCCTATCCCAGCCGGTCCTGGAGAGTCTTAGTTCTCATTCCTCAGAAAGGGCATTCACCTCTCAAGAGCTACAAGACCCAAAGCATAATCTCTGTGCAGTGGAACTTCAGCCAGTGGGAAGACAAAACATATGAGTGCGAATTCAGTTATCCCAACACCATATCCCTTTGTGCCAATGCTGAGAGTAACCAGCATGACAATTGTCACTCACTGTTCCAGTCCTTCCACTGACCCATTGATTTCCCACTAAAAATCACACTCTCCATCTTGATTCTCAAGTGCTCCTATCTGGAACTGAGTTCTAATATAACTATGCTAATGATGCTCATTCAGCAGTACCAGTGAGGTTGGTCCCGGGCAGCCACAGAAAAGGCAGAGAGCCCCAGCTTTTCACTCTCTCAAGCCTGGCAGGTAGCAGCACCATGAAGGGCATCAAGTTATGGGAAAGTATTTTATTTACCTATAAATTAAAAAAAAAAAAGAGGCTGCCAGGTCCCAAGCATCCTCTCTTCTCTGGCTCCCAGATGTCTCCCATTCCGGCCCCCTTCTCAGTTGCCTTCAGTCTGGATTACTGCAAAGTCCATCCATTTTCCTATTTCTAGTGCACCCTCACTCTGCATTCCAGATGTTTCTAGGAGGTTAATCTGCCAGATGTTTCTAGGAGGCTAATCTACCACTTTAATCATGCAACTTTCCAGCTTCGAAAAATTCCATTACTCCTCAATCCCTGTTTAAAAAAAGAATCCAGGATTTTGGGCCTGGCTTTCAAGGCCCAGCACAATCTGGCCAGTGCCTGACCTCCCTGACTGTCTCTCACCCTCCCCTTATGCTCTGCCCATATTCCTGCCCTACTATCCAATCACAATATCTACCTTTCTGCTCCGTATTATTTCTCATGCATTCCTCCCAAATGGGATGTTCTTCTGTCTCTCCCATCCAAACCCAGCTTAAATGCTACTTCGCTGAGCTTCCCGTCTCAAAAGCAATTTGCATTCATGTGTTGGGTGAATTTACAGGTGTACATGTGAGGCAGCAGATCATGTGCACCACAGCTCATCCACAGAAGGTCCCCAATAAATATTCAACAAATGGGTGAGCAAAAATTTACAGTTCTAAGTCATCCCTTATTAAATTACTGCCGAATTCATCATTTCCTATAAAGGGAACATTGACATGTGTATCTAATAGATGTATTACTCTCTGTATTCAATCGCTAGGGCTGCCATAACAAAGTACCATAGACTGGGAGGCTCGAACAACAGAAATGTATTTTCTTACCATTCCGGGGCCACAATTCTGCCATCAAGGTGTCAGCAGGTTGCTTTCTCCTGAAGCCTCTCTCCTTGGCTGGCAGATGGACGCCTTACATGCTCTTCTCTGTGTGTCTGAATCCTAATATTAAATAGGGTCCCTCCATTAAATGACCTCATTTAAATTTAATTACCTCTTTGAAGATTCTATGTATCTCCAAATGCAGTCACCTTCTTGGTTACTGGGGGGTTAGGACTTTAATACATAAATTTTAGGTGAACACAACTTTGCACATAGCAGCATATATATCACATACACAAAGCATATACCCATGAACACATATTTGCCATTTTTCACACTAAACGGTAGCAAGGTTGAATATGCCAAAATAAAAAGTAAGAAATCTAGACAGTATATGGAAATATGTCTAACACAATGTTCAATTTTAAAAGACAATAAAGTCTCCAATTTACTGTCATTGTTATTAGTTAAAATACATAGCATAATGCATATGAATTAAATAATTTAGCATGATAAGACTTAGTTTTGTGTATTGATTAAATGGTGCTATGACAGGACTGACATTCTACACCGTTCCCATGTGCCAAGAACAAATGACTTCTTTTTTTCCTATAATTGGACTCAGCTTTGAGGTGCCTCCCACCTTTTTCCCCCTGATGACTGGGAGAGGCTGTACGAGTCGGCTTGTGGAGAGAAACCGCCTCCTCTGTGTAAGCTGCATCTGCCAGAAGCACCTTCCACCTCAGCTGTTTATCCTTCTTCTGCCTCTTCAAGGTGCTTCCAGGAAATGTATTAGGAGAGGCCTGGTCCCTCTGCAGGGCTCCTGTATTTGTGACTTCCAGGTAAAGGGCATCTCCTCTCCCCTGGTTGAGACATTATCTTCTGGTGCCACTGCAGGGTGACAGTTCTGTCTGGTTCTTTGGGAGCAGCTGTGCGAGCTCCCTTTGCTGAAGTGTCTGTAGAGCATAGGCCTAGATCAGGACTGTGGGGGAAGAGTCCACATACATGGACCCCTCTCACCTTTGGCGGACTTTAGATCCAACCCACAGCAGGCACGATGATCTCACCCCTCAGTGACTACACTCACCCCCGCAGCGCCCACAGTGATGCCCGGCTCCCTTCCTCACCGTGGAGGAGGTGAGGAAAACTCAAAACACAGTGTCAAAGCCCCGCATCCCAATCCCATGCCCATCTTTGCTGTAGAGCTGCTGTGTTGGGGAGTCGGGGGGTCGTGCTGGGGAAGGAAACAGGAGCATGTGTTCAAGTGTCTCTGGAGTCTCAGAAAACACCTCCCAGATGTTTCCACACCCTCCCTCTTCCTGACATTGGCCCTAAGGAAAGCTAGCCAGGGCCCCGCCTACTCCTCTCTGTCTCCCTCTGGCCCTCCTCTCAGAAATCAGGGCATTGTTCCCATCTGCTTCTTGTTGTGTCGGTGCTGTCACGTGGCCTCTTGTAACTTCTCCTTGCCATGGCTCATGGAAAACCTCTAGGGTCTAAGTCTGCCAGTCCTCATTCTTGATATGTAAGGGAAGATTTGGGAGTTTAAAATTTCTTTCTCTCTTTCTCCAAAACCTGATTTTAAAATTATTTCTCTGCTGTGGACTCAAGAAGGAGAGATCCAAGCCTCAAAGTAGGTCAAAGGCATTTTGTTCTTAGCCTTAGACTCTCAAAGAGGGGTCCTTGGAATAGGAGATTAGCCCCGCCTGGGGGTTTGTAGGAAATGCAGGCTCTCAGCTGTCCCTCCTCACCGAAGACCCTCTGAGTTAGAATGTGTAATAAGACCTCCGGGCGGCTCCTGGGCATGGATGCACTGATCTAGGCAAAGCTTCTCAATCTGTCCCTCGTGGATTCACTTTCACCTTCATAGTGGATGAGTTGAAAGAGAATGTGACCGATGAGGCGACAAAGGCACTGGTTTAATATTTTCAGTAATAAAACTTTGCTCTCCTATTCATCATCAACAGATGTGTACCTTTGCAAGAACCAAACCCCTGGGAAGAACCAAGCCCTTTCCCTGCCCAGAGAGGTTTGTGGGTTTTGAGGTGAGCTCTGACACCTGTTCCGTGATCATTTCCCTGTGTCCATGGCCCCCAGGCTGTGGGACAGCCAGAGCCTGGCAAAACTCCTACCCTCCCCCGATCTCACGCCACCTTCACAGCCTGGGCAGCTGGATATGTTCACTCTATTTTAAAAGGTTAAGCTTCTGAGGCTCAGTCAAATTAGCCAACTCACTCAGAGTTATCCAGCTCCCAAGAGACAGAGCTGGGTCAAAGCTGGCTCATTTGAGTCTCGGTCCAATGTCTTTCCCAAGCTGTTGAGAAGGAGAATGCCTAGAGTAAGCCTGTTCCCCCTTTTTTTAAGAAATAACCACTGAAAAAAAAGAAACGCTTGCCTTGAGTCAGAACAATTGGTGTTCTGTGAAAATCAGGATTTTCTGTGGGAGAATATGAGTGCCCTCTAAGATATCAATTTAAAATGTTAGAATTTTCCCTCATATAATAATGGTGATGCTGATGACATAACAACTAGTTAAGCATCCAGTTTTACTGGAGGAAACATTAATCACCTACAAAAGAAATACACCCTTGGCACCTTTTTCTCCTCCTGGAGCAGGCACCTGTGCAGTCAGGTGGGTGGGTGCTCTGGAGTGTCAAGGCAAGGCCTGTAGCTGCCATGGATGACATCTGCTTCATTATCCTCCCTGGGGAGCTTATCAGGCACTACACAGCCTGTGGTATAAGTCAGTACACTTCCAAATCGAGTGAAGATCCATTCAGCGACTCTACACCCTGCAATAGCCAACATACAGAGGAACCATACTGAGAGTTCTGGGTACTGGGTAATGTCTACACCAAGCGCACTCTGAGTCACCACTGTGTGCATTGTAGGCGTGATCTCCATGAGACCTGGAGAAGGAGCAACCATGATCTTATTTAAGGAAGATGAAGAAACTGAGGCTTAGGGAGGCTAAGTACTTGTCCAATGCTACTCAGCTCATAAGTGATGGAATCAGAGACTCAAATCAAGGTCTTGATTCTAAAGATCATGTTCTTTCCCACTACCATCCATCAATTTCTCTCTTCAACCAGTGAATACTGTAGGTTTAGACCACCTGTTAGGCTAAATGAGAAGTCTCAGGGAGGAGCAATTACTAACAGAATCCTGAGGACAAAGAATGCCTAGCAGGGGGCTGATAAGAGACCCTTGGGGATGGAGAGAGAAGCAGAGCTCCCAGACATCAAAGGTACTGACTAACAGAGAAGGTCCTGCCCACTGTTGACACAGTTGCAGGGGAAAGGTGGTGTTGATGAGTAAGACCAAGCTAAAGCAGAGCCGAGGCTTTTCCCAGCCCAGTCCCAGCTCCTTCTCACACAACCCTTTGAGAAACAGTGGTTTCAACATGCAAGACTGGTGTGCCTTCACCTTTTCTTGTCAAATTTTAAGTAAACCCAACCCATAGCCCTCCCAGGTACTCAGAATACACTGCAGTTTTAATAAAGACAGACCTTGGAACGTTGTAATGTAGAATTTCTTACCAATAAGGCGGCCAAAGGTTGCCTTCCCAGTTCAGTTACCTTCACATTTTTCTCACAAGAAAATGTGATGATCCATGCAATTGCCGACTTAAAATCAGGAAATTGGATCCCTCTGGTTTTGGACTCCTAGGAAAGAGGGTGCTCCGTAATAAATTATTTAAGGGAAGGAACCAACTTCATCACCTATTTCTCAACACCTGCACACACCATCTGTCCACCAGTTGGTGCAGTCTGCAAGCCACTCAACCTCCCCTCTTTAACCTCCCAAGTCCAAGCAAGATGGAAGCCTCTGCCCATATACCTTATGATTGGCTGCTGCTGAGCACTGGTGTCCACTCAACATCCCCAGAGAACGCAGACCCCGCCTCAGACATCAGTGGTGGAGATGATTAGCAATTTCTCCATGAAGACCCTTGAGAATTCATTATGTGGGTTGTTCTGAACACCTCTTTAAACATGCAAATCCCTTCAGCACTGCTGTACTCATGATGGAATAGAATATAAATCAAAGGCTCAGCTCTTGTTATGCTCAGATCATAAAGTCTGAAACGTAGCAGGTTTGTGTGGGGGGGTTGGTTTTCAACCAGAGGACATAGTTAAGGCTTTACCTACTTAGTGCTGTCCCAAAGAAGCTTAGGAAAAGGAAAGTAGTCCCTCAGATATTATCCCTTTTTAAAGTTAAAATGATTAATGTCTAGACTATGACACTCAATTATAGAAAAGGCCATTGGGACAATGATAAAAATACAGAGAGGGTGGAATCTGCAGCTAAATTCTAAAGAGTCTTGTGATGGATTTAAGGTTCCATTAACCTCATGGGGATCTAATCAAAGGCTTTTGGTTAAAAGTAAATCTGAGACTCAGGAGTGAGAGTTCTTACAAGGATGGGAGAAATTACACCAGTACTTTGTAGCAATGGTCCTGGAAACTGGATGACTCTTCTCACACATGGTGGGAAGTATCACAGTCCTGGCATTTTGCACAAAAGTGCTTACGGTCACATTGTAAGTGCTTCCTCTGTAGTCTCTTTGAGCCCCCAGGTACAGTCCACTTTCTGGCCTCTGGTGCGCGGGGAACAGCTAGATATCCAGCCCTTCTTTGATGATTTCCCATGGTGGTAGTATCTTATCAGGAGTCCCCATTCGCTACAAGTGAATCACCACACCAGGAAACTCAAAGCAAGGCAATCATTTACCTTCTATTTAATAGGGAACACAGTTCACCATTACTCAACACTCTAGCTGACTCTTTCACCACTGAGCATTGGAAATGCATAGTTGTAGAAAGTTTCACTTCAAACTGGGCATTTCCATCTGCCTTCTTTCAGGTAATTAAAGGAAAAGCCTTGACTGGGCACAGTGGCTCACACCTACAATCTCAGCAGTTTGGGAGGCCGAGGCGGGGGGATTACCTGAGGTCAGGAGTTCGAGACCAGTCTGGCCATCACCGTCAAACTCCATCTGTACTAAAAATACAAAAATTAACTGAGCATCATGGCGAGCCTATAATCCCAGCTACTTGAGAGGCTGAGGCGGAAAATCACTTGAACTCGGGAGGTGGAGATTGCAGTGAGCCGAGATCGTGCTACTGCACTCCAGCCTGGGCGACAGAGAAAAAATCCGTCTCAAAAAAAAAAAGAAAAGTTAAAAAAAAGCCCTGGGCTCAGTGAGCATCAGAGGGAGGAAGGAGGGTGCTCCTTCTGGCATTCAGCTGCTGACCCTCCAGGTGACACTGACCTCGCTGTTCCTAAATATTATCCCTAAAAAATAGGTCAGTAACATTTCTGAATGCTGGGATATCTTTCCTATACCTCATTGAATAAATAGGTCCAGAGGTAGTTGGCAGAATATTGCTTTTGTTAAATGCAGGTGACTCACCACCCATGATTCTGAAGATTCAAATTTGGAAGGTTGTTTCTATCCTAAAGGAGTTGAAGGGGACTTGTGGCCTCCCCACACTTGGGAATGCAGTTTGGAGGTTCAGCGAATGTGATTAATATTATGTGTCTACTTGTCTCTCCTTTCAGCCATTGTTTAAGATATTATTTGACAATTAAATCAAAGTCACATTTAAACCTTACAACAATTAAAAGTCAGGCATCGTTATCCTTGTTTGATGACTAAAGAGCCGCGTGGATGAGGCCTCTAAGCTCTTGTCATCAGGAAATGGAGACAGTAAGGCTTAGATGATAGCCAAGCCCCGGGTGTATCCGCCATGCCCACCTTCCACCTGCCAGCATCTGTGCCTTTGTGGTTCAGCAGAACTGTATCCTACCCACAAAGGACTGGAAGTGCCTGGAGAATTAAACCCCCTGAGTAGCCACTGTCAGTCAGTGACTGATCGGCATTGATGCGTAAATGCCTCAGCTCCCCCGCCCTTGTGAGTGACAGCTCTGAGGCACATGTTCTACTCTGGCTCCCAGAGGTGCCAGCAGAGGTGTAAGTGCCAGTGCCCATGTGTCATTCTCCGCCTGGCAAACTCTTTCTTCTCTTCCAGTGTTTGGCTTAAATATGAGCCCCTCAGGCAAGAAGCACCCCCTCTTCCAGCCGTGTGGTGAGCCCCAGAGCTAGTTCTCAGAGTAGTAACCTGCCTGATGGCGGGCGTCTGCCTGGCTGCCTTCCCTTCCCTCTCTTACCTCCTCACTCCCCTTCCAGCATTTCCTGGCTAACTATCCTGCTTGCACTCAAATCTTTGCATCAGGGTGGATTTCTATGGGATCCAAAACTAAGACCCAGAACTTTTGAGCCCAGGGCTTGTGTGTTCATTTCACCTGATACTTTCTGATCCGTGTGGGTTTGGAGTTTTCTGGAGAAGCCATCAGAGGCCTGATCTACCGGAGAGGTAGATCTCTCCTTCCAGAGCTGAGCTGTCTCCACTGTGTGTGGAAGCTGGGGAGGACATTCCCACACGCATCCTCTCCAACGGAGTTAGTGCTACAGCCTCCTGAGCGGTTGTCTTAGCTGGGCTCCCAAAAGGCGGTCTCTCCGTTGGAGTTTGGCATGTGGTGTGTTTATAGTTAGTGGGATCATTTGGCAGGGGTGGAGGGAACGGAAAGAAGGCAGGAGTGAGCAGATGGAGAATCTGTCCCCAAAGCAGCCTTGGCCAACCGTATGGTGAGCCCCAGAGCTAGCATGGTTCTCAGAGCTGTCTGAGATTGGCTGAGGTGGCCAGGCCCTTGTTGACTCTCAGCCATCAGGACTGGATCTGAATCACCCCGGAAAAGACCACGACCTCAAAGGAAGGGCTCTCTGCAGCTGAGATGACCCCTGAAAGGGCTGACAGTTGAAGGCAGATTGTGGTCTGCACTCCCAGCAGCAGACCAAGCCCGGTGGCACCTCAGCGCCCACTGAGTAGAGTGCTGGTTTCAATCTCACTTTCCCCCACCTTACTGAGAGAGGAGCTGTTGCAAACCCGTCCTGGGCATTTCTCTCCTGCTCAGAACACTCTGACTCTTCATTCCCGAGAGAAGAGGCCAAACTCCCAAGCCTGAAGGCTCCCCAGATCACCTCTCTCTGGTCTCCTAGCTGCTCCCACTGCCCTTCCCAGGAAGCTCCTGCCCTAACACCCACTGCCCAGTTGCTCCCCTGTTTATGTGCCGACACTCGCCTCCCCACCCACAACCCCAGGAGCCCTGTGTTCCTCTCGGTCTGGCAAACTCTTCTCTTCTGGTGTTCGGCTTAACTATCAGCCCCTCAGGCAAGAAGCAACACCCTCATTCCAGCCAAGGAAGAGTGAATTGCTATTATCTCAGAGAAGCACAGCCCTGCTGCTGCAGTGATGAATTTTGTTGAGTTTATACCTATTTCTGATCTACTCCCAGCCATGTGAACTCCTGGAGGACATTCATGGTGCCCCATAAGCTGTGATGTGAGCTCATGAGACATACTAGGGATTTGGTGTTTGTCAAAGGAATATTGGCTGAGCTTCTCTGGGAAACGAATGTGCCTTTAAATGAGAGCTAAGGCCACGATTAGTTCACACCCCTGTCGCAACTGTGGTTGGAATTAGAAAGGAGAGGGCCATCTCCTTTGGGGCTTTCAGCAAGCTTCTGTACCTGCAAGCTCTTCATCAGAGACTGCCTTTGGGGGCCCAGAGCCTCGTGGTATACTCTCATAGACAGCTCCATGTGCCTGGGATGTGTGAGACCCCTGCCCCCAGAAGGGCCCTTAAACCAATGATGGGTGCAGCTCTGAGCCTCACTCACACACCAGAGTCGCCTTCAGGACCTGTCTGAAGCTCCTCTCTGCCGGGCATGGCCTGAGATGGCCCACACTGGGCTTTCCTGCCTTCCCCACTCCCTTACAGACCTCTCTGGGAAGCATACTGCCTTGGTAATTCTCATGCACAGGAGTCCTCTCCTCAGGCTCTGCTTCTGGGGAACTCACCTGAGACACCAATAGTAGCAGACCGACTAAAGAACTATGGAATATACACACTGTTAAAAAGAAGAGGTCATTCTATACATGTGAACCTGGGAAGACCTCAAGTCATGCTTTTGTGTGGAAAAGCAAGTTGAAATCTGATAAGTGAGCTAAAGTACCATTTAAGGAAAAGAAAGTACTGAGTAATAGCATTGTAAAGTTAAGAAGTGCATTCTGCTTCTCAACACCTGCCCCTGTGCTCCCGCCCTGGGCTCTGCACCCCCTGTCCTGTGATCAGCCTTTCTTCTGTGTTTCTCAGTAATGAGCAAACCAGCTACTGATCATGGGGACCTCTGCTCCCACTCCTCAATTAACCAAGTCTCTTGGAAAAGGGAGGAATCGTTTTTATGAACTATGTAGCTATGTTGGTGAGCTTAAAGACTATGACTTTCTTGGTTACCTGCAGTGAATCTAAGTGGCATTTTTTTAGCTAATGGGTGAAACTTGACAATGGTTCCACCGCCAACCCAGGCTGTTCTGAAGCAGCTGGTATGGAAGAGGGTGTCAGACTGGCTCTGGCAACTGAGGGTCCTTCTAGAAAGATGGATGAAGGAAGCTTCTGCCAGATTCGGGTCATCTGGAGAACATCACTTGGATGAAAGATTGCTTTACAGATGGGAGAGGAGGGGAAGTGCAGAGACTGTTATTAAAGGAACAGAAAAGGAAATCAGAAGGGAAAATGGTGAACAGCATATTACTGGGGAGGGTAAAGGGGAAGTTGCAAAAATATTTGGAAGCTGATGCTTCTAGGACCACGAGACCTCAGGAAGAGGGCAGGGAAAATAATGAAGACAGTATTAGCATGTAGTAGAGTTTAGAAAAAATGGGAAATATGGAAAAGTTGAGAATTATTAACAGCAGTAAAAATGAAATGCTGCTTTTAACCTTCAAACAAAGGGAAAGCCACGGAATTGAAGACAAGGCATGGCCCTTGGCTACAGAGAGTCAGAAGTGAGTGGAACACGCTTGCTAATTCTGGAGCTCAGGGCTCAGCACAGCTATTATGTTACGTATAGAGATGAGAAAGAATCTTCTCGAATGTGTGGTGTCATTTTGGGCAAATGTGTTTATTTTTAAGAGGATTGTTTAAAGTAAGAGTTGAGAGGGCAAATTATAAAACATAGTATAATGTGTCTCTCTGTGTTAAATGTCGAGATCTTTCTCAGCTATAATGCTGAGAAGCTGCAAAGGATGCAGGAGAGGAAAAAAAAAAAAAAAACAAAAAAGGAAACATTAAGTGTTCTCACTATGCCAAATGCTGGGCTAAGCTATCACCGTGAGCTCCTCTCAAGTCATTTTTACCCAGTCTGAAGAGATGGCTTCCGCTGTTACCCCCCTTTCCAAATGAGAAATCTAAAGCTTCCTTGCAAAGAGAGCTAATTGGCCTTCAGCCCCCAGTATATACGGTCTCTCAGACTTTCTGGATGAGAACCCACAGTAAGGAATGCATTTTCCATCTTGATGCAGATACACACACGTTTATAACAGAAACAGGTTTTCCAAGACTCTGTTTACTATGTGAGATGCATTGAGAACTTCTATTCCATTCTTTTCTTTTCCAATACTTGTAATGAAGTAAATTGCTGTCGCACACATTAATGGGTCACCAACGGAAATTTGAAAAACTTCCATCTAAGATTTGTTGTTATTTGATTTTATCCCTTCAAAACCAATGCTCACAGGTAAACTGTGGGTTTTTAAATACAAGTAACATAGAATCTGTGTTCTATTCTCCCATCCACCCGACCATTCACTCATACATCTACCCAACCATCCATCCATGCATTCAATAAACATTGATTATCACACAAGACTTATAGTCCAGAATCTTCATTACAGGAACTGATGCTATCTCATCAACGCTCCGCTCCCAAAATAGAAAAACTCAAATCATCAAGCCGTACAAAGAAGTCGGTAAATAGCAGATATACATCCTAAAAACGCCCATTGAGAAATTATAGATAGTTCCAAAGCTAACACCTTTGTGCATCCCCCATCTCTCCATCCCCAGAAAAAGAAACTCTTCCTTCAGACAATCAATAACAAAGACAAAGAAACATGCAAAACATGATGAGTGAAAACAATCACCATAGCACTCCAAGATGTTGGTACTGGAGGTCTCACCCAGCATAAAAAATGAAAACTGAAACCACACATGCCCAAAGTGTGCTCACTTTTTTTGCTTCTGAATGTTTTGTGAGCCCTGCTAACCAAGACCACAGACTGTTTAAAATTACACCATTTGCCTTATTTAATTTTCTTCTGCAGTCATAAATATTAATTAAGTGAAGCCACATAGAGCCTGCATTTCAATCCTTTCACTTCCTGAGGACCATAAGCAATTAAGAGCCACAGCAATTTAAGTGCTAGCTGGTTCTTTAGGTCTGCCCCATGACATCCACTTTTTTTTTTTTTTAATTAAGTCAGATTTATTAAATCGTAGTGGTTTCCTTTTCCTACCTGACCCTTACCGGCCTGTGGGTGTTCCAAATTTAATTTATCTTTTTATAAATAGGAACCATTTTCCTGCAGAGGAGGGGCCTGCTCATCTTCTCTAAAAGATGATGCAGGAAAGCATATGTTTTGATTAACAAGAACCAGAAATATTTCTGTGCAGCATGTCAGCGAGCTGGTGGCCAAGACCACACTTCTCAGTGTTTGTTTAGAATTCTTTTATCACAAAAATGAAAGAGATTACAGTACAATGTAAAAAAGATATAAAGTAAAATGTGGAAATCCTCCTAAGTCCAAAGTTCTAGGTGTATTATTATAGTTTGATGTGTAAACTTTAAATCTTTTCCATGCAGTGACATAGTAAGGGTTTATTCTTATAAAAATTGAATCAAATTACTCATTTCCTGCAACTATTAAGCTCTTTATTATAAAATCATCATACTTTTTATATTATTTCATAGAGATATCACTGCTTGTAATAGCTAGATGATACTCTGTAATAAAATTGGGTTATTGTTTATTTAACTATATTTCACTAGCATTAAGATGTTGAGTATGTTGTAAACACACACACACACACACATATATGCATACACACATGTACAAATGCACATTATTCCAGTAACCTGGAAATGTTACCTCTGAGTATTTTCTTTTCTCCCAGGTTTCTGACAACTTCTTCATCTCACTAAAGGAATGCCTTTTGGGAAAAAAGAGAAAATTATAAAATGAAAACAGGTCAATATTTGGGTCAGAGGGCCTAGGTTGTGATCAGAAGGGTTGGGTGAGGCATCAATGTTTCTCACCCCAGTTTTCCCAGAAACAAAATGAGCTCCTTCATGTAAAAGGCCTGCATGAATTATCAAGTCTGAAGAAAACATTAGCCCCTAACCTGACATCTCTTTATTCTTTAAAGGCTCAGTGATTTGGCGGAGGGGTAGGTAGAGGAAACTCTTGGGTAATGTACATGAGGAAAGAATTCTGTATTTCTAAATAATATGTTAAGAAGGAGAAAAGAATAAAAGAAAACAGGGGAGTAGACACAAAGCAGCCTCTTTTCATTTTCTACCTAGGTATGAGAATGCTGAGAGTGGGTGTCGGGGCAGAGCCCCCGCCCCAAGGGACCCTGACCCGTGTTTCTCAACATTGGCATCTACTTAGCACTTTATTATGAAGAATCAAAAGAATGAATTTACCAGATTTCACACTTAAAGGGCACATCTAAACTCCCAAACTTTTGAAAGGTGTAGACTTATTCATGCAGGTCCTCCAGAGATTATCACGTTACTTACATCGTAATTTTTCATATAACATAGTACAATTCATCCACAGACAGCATCACATAGTCCAACCTTTTAGACTAACACAGGCAGCCTATGGGGTGATTCAGTAGCCAGGTGTGGAAAAGACAACTGAAAATTAGTTGTTTTATATACAGTTATAATAGCTTAATATAATTTTTTACCAGTTTTATTATTCCCAATCCACACTGCCTTAAAAGCACACATTGATTAATTCTTGGTCTAAATTGTTTCGTGTTTCTACATTAATTATTTATGTGCATCTATAAATATGGTAGGAATTTTTTTTTAATTTGCCCACAGAAAGAAATATTTTCCCTCTCTTTTAGTAGTTCATATGTGAAAGAAAGGAACCTTTCCAGAATGAACACTTCATTTAAATTCCCTCAAAGGAAAAAATTATCTTATCACTAATTATGAATGTATATTGCAAATTAAATACGTATTAAGGGAATGGCCCAATTTCAAAACTTCTTCCATCTTTGAGACTCAAATTTTAATTTCTGAGCATTTTCTGTTATATACATTGGAAAAAAATTGGGTGATATGCTAAGGAGAACAGTTGCATTTCTTAACAAAGGGGTTAACTGTGATGTCTATGGACTCAGTTTTAATTTTTCCTAATAATGTTATATTCTCATGCATTGATAGGGAGCACCAAGTCAACGTCAGTCTGTATTTTGTGGAAGAAAAATCCAATTCCCAGTTGCCTTCACCAGAGACTCAGGTCTTTTCCAGGAGGACCATGAAAACCTCATTTGAAACTCAATAAGCAGGAATTTCTTCCTCACTTTCCCGTCTTTTTGATCTTTCTATTTTGTTTCTGAAGTGCATATTGGGATCAAGGAAGAGGTTCAGGGGATGTTTGGGAGAGGTTAGTCCTATGCCTTTTTTCTTTTGACTGGGAAGTCCTGCATAGCCTTCAGGGCCAGCCCAGCCCCAGAGGTGGGCAACAGGGTGCAATCAGCCTGCGTTCTCTGGGGCCTCTTCCTTAAGGAAAACATTTAAAAGAGTCTTGGTGAGTGTTTGCTGATGCAGTGAGATTGCAGCTGACACTACTCGGTCTGGCTTTTTTATATACTTGAAAAATGACTGTTTCCACATTGCAAACTGATCATTGCCACGGGTCCCCTTTCCTACCCAGGCAACCAGGGAGGTCCCTGTCTCCGGAAAACACAGCCTAGGAGGGGGAGTGTGGGGTGAGCTAACAATGCACAGTAGGGGGTATGGGGGGTGGACAGCTCTGCTTTGCGGGAAGATGGCTACGCTGCTTGGGCTATACAGACAGGTCTGACTTCTGTGGGCTGGTGACCATGGACTGTGGCTGCGAGAAGAGTCGTTGTGGCTGTGGCAGCTGAGAGGGGAGGGACATAGACGCGCTAGGGAACCGGCAGAAGTTGAAAAGGAACCTGCACTTCTCATTTTATCAAGTCACGTATCACCACCCAGCTAGGGATAGGCTGCAGGATGCACGAGAGAAACAGGTCCCTAAAGCTGTGCCATTCCACTTGTGGTCCGTGGACCAGACTGACAGCGTCAGCATCCTTTGGAAGCTTGTTAGGAATGCAAAACCTCCAGCCCTTCCCTGGACCTGCGGAATCAGAATCTGCATTTTAATAATATCGCCAGGGGATTCCTATGCACAAAGGGTATGAGGGGCCATCACTGGCCTGGTTAACTCACCCAGTCCTAGTGGGTCACTGTGGCTGTCATAGGGTACCCCCTCCCCGAAGCTTTCCTTTTTGCAGAGAGCTCCGCAATCCTTCCTCTGGAATTACTTTTGAAGCAAAATTAACAAAGAGCTGAATAATACAGAAGGGTGTATTACAAAACTTTAGGAGTTATGTGCAAGCCAGGACAAGGATGCCAAGCAGCATCCACCACGTGCAGCATCACCTCTTGCCGCCTTCATCCTTCTTCCTCCTGGAAGCCAGAAACCCCTAGCATCCCTTTGATAGGAAACTAATATTGCAGAGGAATTGTCAATGGCGACAGGACAGAATCGGGCTATCACAGGGATGCTAGTCTACCTACAGCTGAACCGTTGGTTTTTCTATTGATTCTGGGTCAAAACAGGCACCTCACCTTGGGCTTTAGTCCATCTCTGCCAGTAGCTAGACTAATTTAGAAAGGTGAAATGTATAATTTTCCCTTTGGAATAGAATTTTAGCACATTCCAAGGTCATGATTGGAAGAAGACTTGAAAGTAAGGAGGCTGGGACCTGTGGAAAAGGGGAAAATGAGGAAGTAAAAGAGGAAAACAGACATTCTCTGGAAGCCTATGGCTTTCCCTATTTGCCCACCATCTGGAATATAGTAAGTGCTCATTAAATATTTGCTGAATGAATCCAAAACATATACACTCCCCATCCTTGTCATTGCTTAATATTAGAGCAAGTTATATATAGCTGTTTTGCGTTGATTCAGAGCCTGTGTATCATTTGAGATGGAAATGAGAAGCAAACAACTGCTTCCTAAGCATCAGCCAGGAAACCCAGTACCTACCGGCTTCTTTCTGATCTCCGTGTCTCTCATATGCTTCATTGTTTCGTACTTAATGAAAGCGCATTTGTTTATCCAACTAAGTCATCAGCAGCTCATAGACCTAATGGTCTCACTTCTAAATTACCTCCCTGTATGACACAGAGGGTTCCTAAGAAAGAATGCTTGGGGTTGTTTCCTCCAGGTAGTCTGTGACTGACGCTCCTTGATTTCTGTCCTTCATAAAGCTTACTGCTTGCCTGTTTGGCAGGAATAACTGACATTTCTCCCAAGAATAACATCCAAATGTATGAAATAGCTCCCACGGCCACAACTGCAGATGCATCTAATTTAAGCATCGCTCAAAGGGGAGTTTATTCTCACTCACCTTGGCATGTTGTTATTGCTACTAAAAGTTGTCACTTTTTATTTTTATCTCTTTCAATTATTTTAATTACCTGCTATAATAGTCCCACATACCAGAAGTGTGCTAAAAACGCAAGAATGGTGAACAGAATGTCAAGTATACACCAGAAATATTTGTCAAACCATGGCCCGGAATGGGCAGAGCAGTGGCTTTCTTTGCAGACCTATGCACAGATGGGAGCGGAATTCTCAATTGCTCAATCCATCCACTGAAAAATCCCATAAAGATGGTGAATCCATAACTTAAACCCTACCTTCTGCACAACGGTCAAATTCTACATGCATAAAGCAAGAGACCTGTGTGCCAGATCCATCTCAACGTCACCCCAGCCAGAGGACAGAGTCCGTCTCCTTCCCCTAAACAATGCACAGCGACCACCCTGATAAGTCTATACCTGTGGTTGACAGGAATATTTCTTCTCTTCCTCTCTCAATGGAGGGAAGATCACAGTTCATCCCCTGATACCGGTAAGACAAAATAGTACTGATTTGCTTTTCAGAACTCAAACCAGTCAGTCGTCAGTTTGGATGGTGGCTTCTCTGATCTCCTTTCAAGGATAGAACTGAATGGATGTTTGTACAAGTTGTTTTGCCAAAGTTTCCTTAACATCAGATCCAACATCCTTATTACATATTTCACTATAAGATAGTAAAAGAAAATGTAATAATAAAGTAATGATATAAAATGATACAACCCATACTACAAAAAATGTAGACTGAAGATATAATGCCAACCACCCA
This sequence comes from Cebus imitator, assembly GCF_001604975.1. Taxonomy (NCBI): domain Eukaryota; kingdom Metazoa; phylum Chordata; class Mammalia; order Primates; family Cebidae; genus Cebus; species Cebus imitator. Next base: position 2,747,639 of record NW_016107449.1, read on the forward strand.
CACATAATCAAGGTTACTAACATTTTATTTTGTCATTTAAAAAATGTATGTTTCATCTTTTCCTGTGGATCTTGCCGGTGGAGAGTAGATTACACACAGGTGCACAGAGTATTAAACTTAAAAATGTTGCACCTTGTCTCCCCCTTTCTCAGCATTTTCTTGAACTTTTGCTGAAGACTGCAACATGCTGAATCTTTACTATTTTACATAAATAACCTCTGATAACATGTTCTTAGCTAATCACCTTTTCAATTGCCCTCTCCATAAACAACTGGTGTTTTGACCATCCAAGAACTATGAAAGCCAACATAAGTGTTTGAAGGTGTGCTCAGTACCAACTAGACAAATTTTGATGATCTGATTTTACAATACATTTCAGAAATAACAACCCACCCACAGAAAGTTATTTAACTTTGATACATGATATGCCTTTTCTTCATTGAGCCTTGAGAGTCATCCAGAGAATGAATAAGGGGCGTTTGAACATTTGATATTTTTTCAGTTAAAAAGCTTATAAGAAAGTAAAAATGTATATTTTTCCAAGACTCTGTTGTCACTTTTCCATCCCCTCTGCCTTCATGTCGCCTACATATCTGGCTTATGTTGCCCTAAATTCATTGGGGAACTTGGAGCAAGGCTTTACCTGGGCATTTATTCTCTGAAAGATTTTAGGAATCGGAGTATTGATCAGTCCAATGGGGCTTTTATTGTTTTTCTCCTTAGGTATTTCACGAGTTCTCACTTAGGAAAATTGAGTTCTGTTCAGTGATGCCCCTTCTGCACTGGTTAGTTTCATGTGACAAAGAGAGTTCTAGGGAGGAATTTTGCTAGGGGAACGCAGGATTGTTCCAGCAAGGTGAAGGCTTAGAAAATCTGGATGGCCTGGGTGTTTTCTTCCCAGGGAGTGCAGAGGAGGCCTGGATTTGAACTTAAGTCTCATGAGTTTGCCACTGAGGCAATATCCAGAATAAAAATAGCGTGCTAACCCCAAGCACAGACCCCAGTTACAAAGCAGTTTTACTGTAGAAGCCGGCGGTGACCTAACAAAATGGAAAGGAAAGGGCTTTGTAGGTCTCAGCCCTATGTGAAGGTAGACTAAAGAGGAATCGGGCGAGACGTCTGCAGCCCGAGTTCCCCGCGAACTTTTTCCTGGAGAGAAACTCCGGGAGCAATTTTCAGCATTCAAGCGTGAGCCAGAACTCTGGATAACCCTTTAGAAATCGGAGCTCAGGGAAGGAGGAGCTCCAAAGAGCGCTGAGCTGGAAGGGCACGCGGACCCCAGCCTGCCTGAACGCCCCTCCTTTCCTCGCAGCCCGTGGGTGTCCGGCTCCCCGCTGCGTAAAGCGCACCGCAGACGCAGCTCGCCTTCCTTAAAGCGGGGCGCAGGGAGGGTGCGGGAGCGGCTGCTCCGAGGCTCCAGGCGGCGTCACCCAGCCCGACCCTACCGGAGCTCCCTCCCAGAGCCTCACCAGGGTGCAGGAAGCAGGCTAGGGTTTGCGCAGAACTTAGGGGTTGGGGGTCCAAAAAGGCCGAGTGCCCCCTCCCGCGTTGCGTTTTCGGAGCGACTGGGAGAGGCGGGAGCAGGTGCTCGGGCGCTGGAGGGGCAGGGCTGGGAGCGCAGGGGGGAGTGAGGACTCGCGTCGGTCCCGCGGGCCGACAGGGGGCGCCCCGTCACTGCGGAAGCCCCCGCCGAGCGCTGTCTAGTGTCCCTGGCCCCGGCCACCAATAGGGCTGGGGTGGAGGTGGGGGCTTGCAAAGTTCCCTCCTTGGGAGGGTAGCGCCCCATCCTCCCGCGGCCCTCCAGGCTCGCTCCTGAAATAATTTATGGTACCAAATTTTCAACCAGGAGCAAAAACAGAAGGAGCAACAGTAGAAGGGAGTGGGCACGCACACGAGTTCACACTCACACAGCACACGCACAGACTAGGTTAACCATAACATTATTTTCAGTTTTGAGTTTTGGTGTGTGTGTGTGTGTGTGTGTGTGTGTGTGTGTGTGTGTGTGTGTGTGTGTGTGTCTGCCCTGGCCTGCGGAGAAAGCTTTCAAAAACTGCTCATTCTTTGAGCTCCAATGCATGCTCCTCTTTCCCTCACCCTCGGTGGAGCATTGAAGTTGCTCCCATCCACACGCTAGGTGGGACCCAATGGGAAATGGATCTAGCCCCTGTGACTCCGCTGCGCACACCTCCACGTTCACTACGTGGCCCTATACACCATCAAGCCCCTTCCCTGGCGCACCGGGCTGGCCTGCCCCTCGTGGGAGTCTTCAGCACTCTGGGGTCCGAAGGGCACGGCTTCCACGCAGAAGCAGATCCCTGACTTTGTGGGGGGGGGAATCCCGCCCTGACATTCAGCGGCCTGATTAGTGTCCTCTCTATGAATTGTCCAAATCATCTGCATTTCAGCAAGGCGTCTGCCTCTTGGGTCCCATACGGCGCAGACCTGACAGGCCTGGGGTTGGGGAGGCCGTTCCCCTGTGCCTACTACTCCCTCCTCGCTTGGCTTCCAGCCTCACCCTCACTCAATCTTCAATGCGAAGCTCCGTGTCTGCCATCTCGCTTGTCTTCCGCCGCCATCGCCCCCAATTTTGGACAGGTGGGCTGGATGCCCACCAGTTCCTATGCTTTCTCTGTCTCTGATTGGGTGGGTACAGGGCTGGATCCCTCAGGGTCCAGCCAGGTTTTTAGAACCAAGAAAGAGCCTCCACATCCAAACACCTGCAATACTCCCCTACTCCAAATCTCTGCTCACAGATGTCTTGGTGGCTAACACAGTGCAGAAGACAATTTTTGAACCCAGGAGCTGCAGAGGAAATAAAAGTATACGATTGCTGGAGTTTCTACTTTCTATAAAGCAGTCCCTCTGGAAGGCAGAGAGGACAGAGACCCTCTTAAAGTCAACTCTATATGCCCCATCATTGATTCCTGGATTTTTCTCTCCTCATCCCTCCCTCCCCACCTCTTGCCCTGTTTGTTTTAGTTACGAAATGCTGTGGGCACCTCGGTTGTGACTGAAAAGTAACCTTGAAACACGCCGGCCTGAATGTCAGAGACAAATCTCAGCCTCCCAATCGTCGGCCGCTGCTAGAGGGGTTGAGTGCACCAGGAGCCAGCCGCCCCGCTGCGGGTCGCGGGCGGCGGGGCTCGTGGGAAGCGGAGAGCCGAGGCTGCAGGACCGTGCGCTCCGCGCGTTTCCCCCGGGCCGCTCAGGGTCTGAACTGTAACAGGGAGGACCCTCGCAGGAGCAGCGGCTGGCGAGTTAAAGGTGTGTACACTAAATACGACAGCGCTTTGTAAATTGGCTCTGTCATTCGCTTGTTTTGACAGGGAATGAGCACTGAGAACCAAGAAACCCGGTATAAATAAAACTGGCTTTCCTAGGGTTCTGCCAGGCACGGAAGCTGGGCCGGCCCTCGGACAGGCGCACCGAGCTCCCCGCGCGATGGGACGGGGCGGAGGCTGGAGCCTGGAGCCGCCCCCGAGGGTGGTCTCCTCCCAGGTCCCTCCTTCCTCAGGGGACTCGCCGCGTACCCGGGAGGAAAGGGGGCTAGACCTGGGATCCCCCGTGCCGGATCGCCCGCCTGGCCCGCTCTCCAGGCCAGCTCAGGAGTGCCGGGCGCTGCGGCAGCGGGGCGGGCGGCAGGCGCCGAGGGGCAGGTGCGGGGCGCCCGCGGCAGCTCCCTCTCACCTAGGTGTGAGCTGATTATTCAAATGGGCTGCCCGGGGTCTGGGGATTGGAGGCCCGCGCCAGCGCGCCGCGCTATATCACCAGCCGCCCACGTCACTGCGGCACTTGTCCGCTCCGAGGTCCACACCTCCTCCTCCTCCTCCACCTCCTCCTCCTCCTCTTCCTCCTCCTCCTTCTCCTCCTCCTCCACCTCCTCCTCCTTCCTCCTCCTCCTCGTACCCCCCCACCAGCCCCCGCGCCGCGCGCTTCCCGCCGCCTCGGGGCAGCTCGGCACTGCCAAACTCAGCCGCCACCCGGCAGCCCGTGAGCGCGGCGGCGGCGGAGGGCGCTCCCTACCGCGGGGCGCTGGCCCGGGCCTCCTCCGCTTCTCGCCGCCCCCCCCCCTCCCGCCCACTTCCAACTACAGTCCCTGACCGGCCCAGGGAGAGAGAGGGAGTGGAGCCCAGGGAGAGGGAGTGCGAGAGAGGGAGGGAGGAGGGGACGGTGCCTCGGCTGACTTTTTTTAAAAGAGGGTGGGGGTGGGGGTGACTGCTGGTCGTTTGTTGTGGCTGTTAAATTTTAAACTGCCATGCACTCGGCTTCCAGTATGCTGGGAGCGGTGAAGATGGAAGGGCACGAGCCGTCCGACTGGAGCAGCTACTATGCCGAGCCCGAGGTAAGCGCTTGCCTTTTCCAGGGGGAAGTGGCGCGGCGGCGCTAGCTCCTTCCCCAACCTCAGGACCGCTTCCCTCGCTGGTACCCCCCTCCCCACCCCAGCCTTTCTGGGCAGCCGCCTTTTCCGCCCTCCTTCGACTCAAATGGGTCTCTTTTTTATACGACACACTGTTAGCCTTGAGATAATATTAACTTTGTGATCAAATATTGACTTGCGGCGCCTCCAAATCCTCTTCGTGGCCGAGCCACGCACTATCCTAACAGAGTTATGTTTGGCAGCGCGCGGCTGGGGAGGGGTGGGAGGTCGGCCGGCGAGGGGGTGGGGAGCTGAGGAGGAGAAGATGGGTAGGAGTTGGGGGCCGAGGTGGAGGCAGAGTCAAAGACCAGCGGACAAAGAGAAAGAAAGTTTGTGCCGGCAAAGCTCAGCCGCCTGTAGTTCGGATCTCGGTTTCTTCCCTATTGCCCCATTCAGTGCCTCCCGCCGACCCTGCACTCCGCACAGGCTCTGCCTTTCAGTCCCCCTGAGACAAGGGAGGGGGTCCCGGGAGGGAGGTCGGACAGAAGGGGCCCGAAACAGTCTTCGCTGGAGGCAGCCCGAGGCACCCCGCGCGGTGTCCCGCAGGTTGCTTGCTGAGACTGGGAGGTGGCGTCCGGGGACTTCGGGCCTCGGAGCCACCTCAGTATGCTGGTAGGAGAGTTTGGGGAGACTCTGGGATAGGAGAATGCGTTTGGGGTTCTGGCTTGGGAGTACTCCATGGGACCCCTGTTCTAGAACCTGGGCGAGGTGGAGAAGGGCTAAGAACGGGCCATATGCCCAGGCAGCCTTCCCAGGGCAGTCGATCGTGGCTCTCCTTGGATGAAACAGACTCGGAGTCCGGAGACTGGGCCACAGGGGAGGAAAGGGCTCCGGAGGCGGAGGCCTGGGCGGCGGGTGGGAGGTCTGGGCACCCTCGAGCCGCGGTGCTAACGCTGTCGCCTCCCTCCCGGGGCTCTGTCCGCAGGGCTACTCCTCCGTGAGCAACATGAACGCTGGCCTGGGGATGAACGGCATGAACACGTACATGAGCATGTCGGCGGCCGCCATGGGCAGCGGCTCCGGCAACATGAGCGCGGGCTCCATGAACATGTCGTCGTATGTGGGCGCGGGCATGAGCCCGTCCCTGGCAGGCATGTCCCCCGGCGCGGGCGCCATGGCGGGCATGGGTGGCTCCGCCGGGGCGGCTGGCGTGGCGGGCATGGGGCCGCACCTGAGTCCCAGCCTGAGCCCGCTCGGGGGACAGGCGGCCGGGGCCATGGGCGGCCTGGCCCCCTACGCCAACATGAACTCCATGAGCCCCATGTACGGGCAGGCGGGCCTGAGCCGCGCGCGCGACCCCAAGACCTACCGGCGCAGCTACACGCACGCCAAGCCGCCCTACTCGTACATCTCGCTCATCACCATGGCCATCCAGCAGAGCCCCAACAAGATGCTGACTCTGAGCGAGATCTACCAGTGGATCATGGACCTCTTCCCCTTCTACCGGCAGAACCAGCAGCGCTGGCAGAACTCCATCCGCCACTCGCTCTCCTTCAACGACTGCTTCCTGAAGGTGCCCCGCTCCCCCGACAAGCCGGGCAAGGGCTCCTTCTGGACCCTGCACCCTGACTCGGGCAACATGTTCGAGAACGGCTGCTACCTGCGCCGGCAGAAGCGCTTCAAGTGCGAGAAGCAGCTGGCGCTGAAGGAGGCCGCGGGCGCCGCGGGTGGCGGCAAGAAGGCGGCCGCCGGGGCCCAGGCCTCGCAGGCGCAGCTGGGAGATGCCGCCGGGCCGGCCTCCGAGACTCCGGCGGGCACCGAGTCGCCTCACTCGAGCGCCTCCCCGTGCCAGGAGCACAAGCGAGGGGGCCTGGGGGAGCTGAAGGCGACGCCGGCGGCGGCGCTGAGTCCCCCGGAGCCGGCGCCCTCTCCTGGGCAGCAGCAGCAGGCCGCGGCGCACCTGCTGGGCCCGCCCCACCACCCGGGCCTGCCGCCCGAGGCCCACCTGAAGCCGGAGCACCACTACGCCTTCAACCACCCCTTCTCCATCAACAACCTCATGTCCTCGGAGCAGCAGCACCACCACAGCCACCACCACCACCAGACCCACAAAATGGACCTCAAGGCCTACGAACAGGTGATGCACTACCCCGGCTACGGCTCCCCCATGCCTGGCAGCCTGGCCATGGGCCCCGTCACGAACAAAACGGGCCTGGACGCCTCACCCCTGGCCGCAGATACCTCCTACTACCAGGGGGTGTACTCCCGGCCCATTATGAACTCTTCTTAAGAAGACGACGGCTTCAGGCCCAGCTAACTCTGGCAGCCCGGATCGAGGATAAGTGAGCGAGCAAGTGGAGTCGAGACTTTGGGGAGGCGGTGTTGTTGCAGAGACGCAAGGGAGAAGACACCCATCACACCCCACCCCAACCCCCCGAGACAGCAGTCTCCCCTCACCCGCTGCAGCCCTTCCGTCCCAAACAGAGGGCCACATTGATATCCCGCGTTCTGTATAAGGAGGAAAACGGAAAAAAATATGAAGTAAAAAAAAAAAAAAAAAAAAAAAAAAGAGCCTCCTGTTTCCACTACTGTGTAGACTCCTGCTTCCTGAAGCACCTGCAGATTCTGATTTTTTTGTGTTGTTCTCCTCCATCGCTGTTGTTGCAGGGAAGTCTTACTTTAAAAAAAAAAAAAAAAAAAAAAAACTTTTGTGAGTGACTTGGTGTAAAACCATGTAGTTTTAACAGAACCAGAGGGTTGTACTATTGTTTAAAAACATAAAAAAAAAAAATGATGTAAGGGTCTGTTGTAAATGACCAAGAAAAAAAAAAAAAAAAAAAAAAAAAAGCATTCCCAATCTTGACACGGTGAAATCCAGGTCTCGGGTCTGATTAATTTATGGTTTCTGCGTGCTTTATTTATGGCTTATAAATGTGTATTCTGGCTGCAAGGGCCAGAGTTCCACAATCTATATTAAAGTGTTATTCCCGGTTTTATCCTTTGAATCTTTTCTTCCAGATTCGTTTTTCTTTACTTGGCTTAAAAAATAAACAGGCTTGGAAATTATTTCAAGAAGGAGGGAGGCATACTCTGACTGGTTGCAGGTGGTATTTTATTTTGGGCCTGGGAGTGTTGCTGTTTTCTCAGTATATCATTATTGAAATTTCCAGACCTACCAAAATTGAATGAATTTTACAGTAAGCACGCATGGACCTGCAGAAATTCTGCAATTAACATTTCATTATACTTGCTTTATCACATACTTGTCCATCTATCCGCGCCTCCATTGGTCAACCCAACTTATTTCTCTAAATTCACTTCAAATTTGCAGATGCCAGTACACAGCTTCCTAAACACTAAAGCAAGCACATCATTAAATGGAGCTCAATATTGTCTATGGTTACTTTTTGAATTTTGGGGTTAACTGTACACACAATAAAATACACAGATCCCAGGCAGACCATTCCAGCAGGTTTGTTTTTAAAGCCAGTAGAAAATCACCCTCCTCATAATCGCAATTTTCCTTCCACCTTGGCTGTTTGAATGAGCCCTGGTGCTGTGCTCCCTTGGGCCCCACAGCTGGCCTCTCTGGGGGGAAGCCCCGATGTCACATGTTTTTGCTGTACTTATGATCTTTAGTCTCCCTTCAAGTCAATGAGCCTAGAGCAAACTTGCAAATTTGTGGTGCAGCAATTTGCCTGTTGACCACTGTGAACAGTGGTGGAATTGGGACTCTGCCTGGATCCTCCAGCCTCCTCTGTGTACAGGCCACCACACTCTACCGCCCTTCTCCCTCAAGCAGATATTTTGCACAACCATGGCCGACCTTGCTAACCCAGAAATGGCGAGACACTTGGTGTAGGGAAACATTTAGAAGATCTCCTGGAATTGGTTTGGAAAGGATAAATCAAGGTAACAATCCAAGTCTGTTTTTTTAAAAATAGGGTATATTTGGAAGTGAGAAGGAGGTGACGGGTTTCTAGCCAATTGACAATGACAGTGGTGGAGATGACACTGTCTGCAAATTTGCACCCATCTTTCTCCAAAACTCAAGGCGCTTGCAAAGCCTCCTGTAAGTTAGATAATGTTGGCAATCCAGGTTTGCAGGGCCCAGGGGATATGCGGGTATTTTGTGAGCCTTCAAGGACACTCTAAAAGTATAAAGAAAAACCCAGAGTGAATTCTTATACATCGTGCTGCCTCTCCCCACAGACGACCTTGCTGGCCTCAAAGGCGGCCAACCGCAGTGGAAACCAAGCCCAAGAGCGCAAAGGGGAGTCTGGCCCGTTGGTTTTGCCCGGGACTTTTACTGGCTGGGAGAGGGCAGAATCAGCGTCGTCTAGGGTCCGGCAGACTCCGGAGCCGCTCCCGTGCGCAGTTAGCTTGCGGTGGGTAAAAACACTCTGAAAGCCTCGAGGCCTGGACTTTTTGCTTCAGGTTTCTAAGCTCAGGCTCCTTTTTCCAAGATTAGATCTTTGGGCTTCTAGATCATCCAAACCAGGAGTGTCCCAGCTACGCCCCAGACCTGGAGACTGCCTTCACGTGCTACCTTGAGGGGGTGGGGGGAGTCTCTGCCACCCCATCCCCCACCCCGCCGCCATCCCCAACAAGCCTGGCCTTCCCAGGAGCTTGAGGGGGGTTTGGCGTCGCCTCCGCCTTCCATCCTCCCCACTGTCCCCCTCCCGCCTCCAAATCCCTTTCTTAACTGGCCACATTGTCCCGAAGAACACAGGGAAGAGAAATTGGGGAGGGGGGATCCGGAGGCTACAGCCAGCAATCAGGCCGTCTCTCCCCCTGGCAAGGACACACACGTCGTGAGCCTGGCCTGAAATGTGTTTCATTATCACATAAAAGGCTCCCGTGGCGAAGGAGCCGAGAGGCAGGGCCGGGGCCGAGTGGGGGACAATGGAGGCTGAAAGCGCTGCCCTAACCTGCTATGTTTCGTATGGCACGCCCATTGTGTGAGGGTCGTTTTAAACTACTTAGCGCGCCCCCCTTCACTGATCCGGGCCGATAAGATATAGTTCTGCCCGAATACATAAAAAGGATGTCGGGGAGCAGGCGCTTTCGGAGGCTTTTCTGTGCTTCTTGGGTCTTTCATGCCCCCCTCCCGCTTAACTCCCTCTCCTAGCCCGAGTTCAGAGCCTACGAGTTCACAAATCGCCTCCGCCCGCTTTCCCCAACTCTACGCATTGTGGGGTGCAGCGGTTCTCCCCCCTCCTTTTTTTCCTTTTTTCCCCACGCCTCCCTCACGCCGGTTTAAGCAACCGTGATCTGTGAATAAACAAAGTCTGTAAACAACAGAAAAAAACATTCTAGATCCGAATTCCAGGAGGGTAAACTTTCCATGACACGTCACACTTCAGCAAATTTGCACAGATATTATATTGCCTCCCCCCTCCTTTATTATTCTTTTTTTTTTTTTTTTTTTTGCCAGGATCCCATTGTACTTAACTGAATTTTATAACGCTGATCGATATCTTGGTAAAATATTCATTTTTAAACTAGCGGGCAGTGAAATCTTTGCTTTGTGTGCTAAAGTCAACAGTCGCTTGGTTTGAGCTCAAATAAATGCGGGGATGCCTCGGCTCGGAGCAGTCGGCCGCCTCCTTCCGCTCGCTGGACGCTCCGCCACCCTCCGGTCCGACTGCCCGCCGGCTGCCGCAGGTAGGGAGAGCGCCCACTCGGGGGCCGCTTGGAGCTCCCCTCCGCAGCGTCCGCACCCCACTCCCTCCGCGCGCCGCCCCTCCCCCAGCCAGTGCGTCTCCTTTTCAGGGCTCAGACGCCCGGGAGGGCTTGGCGCGTGGTAAGCTTAGCTGACAGAGACTCAGGGGGCTGGGATTTTTGTTTTGTTTTGTTTTGTTTTTGTTTTTCCTGAGGTTCGGAAAGTGCAGGACTTGGAAGGATGAGGGATCGCAGAGTTGCAAACTCAGGCTCTGAGCTTAGTTAGAGGAGGTTGGTAGGGCCCGGAGGAAGTCACACGGGCCCCTGGTGCAGGTCGGGTCTGGGGGTTCCATCTGAGAGCAGCGTGTTTCCGGGGGACAGTGGAGGGTGGGGTGTGGGGAAAGCCCTTGGCCTCAGAATCTAGGGCGGGGGTAGGTAGGAAACGATGTACGTGGTGCAGGGGAGTCTGGAGAGGCCGAGGCCCAAGCGAGGTGACGCACTCCCCTTGGCGCGCGGCGGTTCGAGTCCAGCCTCGACGCTTTCTCGGAGGCAAGCAGGTCAAAAAGGCGGTGGGAGTAGGCGTCCAGCAGGACCAGGGGAGGGGCTGCGCCTTTCCAAGAGGCGAGTGAACCTTAGCTCTGGCTGCAGGAAGCGCCTGTGATTGGCGGCAGGCAGGTTGGGGGGCCTCTGGGGTTATGAGCTAGGTCCGGGAGAGAAAGTCAGAAACCAGACTAGGGGCCATTTATCATCCCATTCTCCCTGCAACCCAGTCGCCAAATTCCCACTTCCACGGCTGGCCCTAGGCAGGAGCGCGCTTGGGCATGCCGGGCTTGAGCTCAACAGTTCAGGAGGACCCAACAGAACCAGCCAAGTCTTTCCGTAGCCTGCGGAAAGGCGTGGACCTCGGAAAAATAGTAGTTCTGCTGCTGCCCCTTGAAACCTCAGGACTCTCGGTTTTCGAGGGTAGGGTATGATAAAGGTGTATTTCCGCAGGTGTCTACCAGGTCACCCCCCCCCATCCCCACCCCCGCGACAGATCCACATTCTCCCTGGGGTATTTGCCTTAAACACCTGGGTAGCAGGCACTGTGAGAGGCCCGTGCCAGGATCTATTACTGTGGGTCTTTGGCCTGACGCGACCGGGAATTGGCACATTGAAATTGCCCGCTACCCGCTACTGGAAAGCTTTTCCCATCTGCGCCGCAGTAACTAGACTTCGAACCCAAGGTGGGCAGAAATCGGTTTCGTTCTTTAGCCCGGTCAGTGTTATGTGGTCATGTTCCTGTGTGGGGAACCTGAGTGGCCCCTCCTTTTCTTCCCCGGTGCCTTGGGCTGTGCGCCCGTGTCCACCGCACCCGAAGCCTGCTGGGGAGCGCGCCCGCAGCCCTCCGAGTCACGGCTCGCCTCGCGTGGCTGGTTATCTTCCCTGAACAAGATGGAACGCCTGCAGGACACACGGCAAGGCTAATCGTTTTTAAATAATTAATGCCTCCCGTTCCGCTGGTAATGCGCGGCGTCGAATCCGTCAATTACTCGTCATTAGACGGGTGTCTCCCCACGGCCTTCCCTCGGGCCTCTGATGGCTCCGGGTCCCCTCTCCCAGGCCACTCCACGGCCGAGTTAAAAGGTGCCTTGCCTTTGAAAGCTGTGTACAGAGTAGCCACGACCCTCAATTCAATGCGAGTTTTGAAAGAAAGACCCTCGCTGAAGAGATGTAATCTTCCAAATGGCCAATTTAAACGCCTGATCTTTATCGCCCACCTTCTCCCTGGCTTCATAAAGAGAAGCCGCTCCTCAATGCTTTAGGGGCCTTTTAACGTGGGAGTCGGGAGGAGAGAAGCGAGAGATAAGGCTCAACAGGGTGTAGCCGAAGGCGTTAGCCCGAGGAGGTACCTTAAGTTACCTGGGGGGAACGCGTTTTCTTAGGGGGAGTGCAGACTACTACACACTTGTGGTGGCCCTGGCTTGGAGGGAGGGGTGGCCGAGATGAGATCTGGAATGTGCAGACACCAGGAATGTTTCAGGAAAGCAGCAAGGCCTTTTCTAACTATGCACCTTCACCTTGCAAGAGACGGCAGGAAAGGAAACATTTTCCCCCCAAACACCATGGCCCTGGAGTTGCCAGGAGTTGGTTTTGGCTAATGTCTGCAAAGTTGTAGGCATCAAGTCCTCACATACAGAATAGATCACCTCCACCCCCATGCACACCGTAGTGCCATTAGACCCAATTTGCTGTCCCAAGGTTTCAGACCTGAAATGCTTTGCTGGGTCAGGGACAGCGAGGACACCAGCCCTGGCAACAGCACCATGGCAACCAGGCCAGCCAGGGCTTGGGGAGTAAAATGTAAAACTTGAAAACACACAAACAGAAGAAAAAAAAAAATCAAATCCCCAAAGTTTGCAACTTGACTTAATTACACTTCTTGCTGTTTCCTTCCCCAGTTAAATGTTCTTTTTTACGGTAAATAAAGATTCAAGGGTCTGGGGATCTTATCTGTTCCCTTCTGAGCGAAAACAATGCATTGTATCTTCTACCTTCGCTAAATGCAAAGATATCTCCACTCTGGGCTTTATACCCAACTTCAAATAAGAAATTTACTGTAGCCTCTGTCCCTAGGACTGGCTTTCCTCTAAGCAAAGGTAAAAGGAGGTGGGGGATGGAGGGACAAGATAGTGAGAAACTATTTTAACAATAGATTAAAAAAAGGATGAAGACCTGTGACCAGCACCCTGCCTCCCCCCCACCCCGCCCCCTGTCCCGGGTCCTGGGCTGTTCTTTAGGTCTTCAGCTCCACACACACAGCCTTTCTAGAGCAAATCATCCTGATTGGGATTTTTTGAAAAATTCTTTTTTGATGAGAGGCACCGGATGTGGGCAGGATGTTACAGGCACCCCCAGAGACAAGCAAACAAAAATAGTGTAGAATGGATGAATGTCCCCAGCGGAGCTCAGCAGGGTCCCCAGCTCTGGGCAGGCCTCTTCTCCCTTTAACAAAACTCCCAGAGAGTCCCCTACCCTGGAGCACTCCAGGGGGTGCTTCGGAAGCCTAAATCCTGGGCCACCTTCCCCATTCTGTTCACAGCCTTCCTGCCCACTCTCTTATCCCTTTTCTCCTTTCTTCTCTAAAACAATCATGTGTGTCCCCCTTCACCCCCTCCCGCCATTGTATTTGTTGATGACCTAACACGCTCACACCAAAAGCCACACACAGAAAACCAACAACGTGGGATGGGAGGAGAGACCAATTATGACTGAGGCTAACAAGCGGGGAACACCCAAGTTGAGGCCGGCTGTCTCCTGGGAGACTGATGGAGGCTTATTTTACAAGCTGTAATTCCGTGGCCGTCCCTCTTGCTAGACTGGAGGTGATGCCCGTTCTCCCCTCCCCCTCAGCCCCTGCACCCTTGGGGCCTATTCCAGGTCATTTGTATCCTCTGCAGAAGAAGCTGCCACCTTGTGCTAAAAGTACCACTCATGAAAGCGTAGAGAGGACAGGAATGCTTTTACAAGCATACTTTCACAAAACGTGCTTATTTTTTACATTAGTTGCTGTTTGTCAGAGCTCTGAGCTCACTGCCAACATTCGCAGGGAGGGGTCAGATGTCATTGTCACCACTCCCCCCCCACCAGGTTCACATTAAAAAACATTGACTTACTTGTCTTCTCTCTCTCTCCAAAGGAGGGGTGATATTTCACTGTAAGATAACACAAATGATGGCTAGGAGTGCGAAAAGAAGCAACAAATTAAGTTACATTCATTCATGCAAAACTAGAGGTCTCACTTCCCACCAGGGCCAGCACCTGGGGTTTAAAGCTGTCTTGTTAATTAGAAACAGCAATATTCCCTGCAGTTTCAGGAGATGATGCTGGCAATACTATACTTTCTTGACTTAAATATCATTAAATTTATTGAGAGAGAAAACTTCAGCATCACAAACGGATGTGCAAGGGAAAAATACTGGCGTGCAATGCACATTATAGTTTTGTAATGTGAATTATTTGCTGTTTTTCAGTTCTACTTGTTTATGTGGCTCAATCTCTGCTTCCTTAAATGGCTGGGTCCTTATTTTTTTAAATAAGGAAATCAGCTTTCCCATTGTTTCATTTATCTGAAAAGAATAAAACACAGGTCCAGAAATAAGCAGGGATGTTTTTGAACTAGTTTTGGTAATGATCTGAGCAAATAAAAATAAGATTACATGCATGTGAATTTTGACTTGATATTTCGTGGAAAATATAATCTCAATTCATTATTTCTTCTATTTTTACAAAGCAGAAGTAATTATATATTGAATTCTGTTGGGAAATCTTTGCTTACTGAAAGGAAAGCATGTATATAACTCCTAACTTTAATTCATGGATGTTAAAAGTGCTTTACTTGAAAACATAGAACAATTTTGGAAGTATTTGGAGGAGACAGCTTGGAGGACACTAAGGCCTGAGGTAGACAGCTGGAGAATTGAGGACTGACGATGATTACATGATGTTTTCTGTGAAGGAATGGGGTGAGGTGTCAGCCAGGGCAGGAGCTGGCTTATAGAGAGCTTCGTATGGAAGTCAGAAGAATCTTTAGCGAAAAAGTCAGGATGTCAACATGTGCACCCTTCGGTATAAAATATACAGCTCTGCTTAAGCGTTTTGCTTGCATTACCTCCAAAAATTCCCTCTAAATTTCAAATAAAGGAGATCAATTTCACTATATATTTTTCATTTGTTCTGTGATTCTAAGCTACATTAATCAGGGCAGTTCACACCAAGAAATAAGTTGTAACTTCAAAAAATCTATGCCCTGCTAGCTGAGAAAATTCTCTCTCTAGAAAAGATAGAATTTTTCTCCAGAAAAGTGAGTCAATTTGTTGGCAGAAATTGTTTTTTTTTGTTTGTTTGTTTTACCATTTTAGTGTTTTAAGGGGCCTTCCCAAGTCCTGCCCTCTCTTATTTTGAATGGAAACTATTCCATCCAATCACCATTGAGTGGGATTCTTCTAGGTGCTAGGAACCATTCAAGGGATCCTCATAAATAGGATCTCTTTTAAGCTTCCCCTTGACCTGCTGGTGGAAATCAAAATTTACAGGTATTGTCTTGGGGCTGAGAGAAGTTAGGGAACTTGCTC
The DNA here is from genome assembly GCF_001604975.1 of Cebus imitator. Classification (NCBI taxonomy): domain Eukaryota; kingdom Metazoa; phylum Chordata; class Mammalia; order Primates; family Cebidae; genus Cebus; species Cebus imitator. Next base: position 2,762,774 of record NW_016107449.1, read on the forward strand.
CGATTTCACAGCCCAGCTTTAAGCTCGTGTCCTTCAACTCATATTCCCTCAGCTTATTCTGTCTTCTCAGGACGCTGGGGCACAGACAATTCCCATTTCAGTCAAGTAGGAGGGCTGCCTTCATCAGAACTCCAGAGTCTGGAAAGTGAGCTGCTGCTGGTATTAGGGACAACTGAAGTGTTAGGGGGAGGCTGGAAAGATGCTGGAAGATCTCAGAAGAGCCAGCTTCAGCACCCCCGAAGGTTGGCGCAGACCCCACTAGAAGAGGTGAGGGTGAGTGATGTCTGGGATCAGGCTGGATTCTCATGTTCTCTTCTGGGGTAACACAGTTAGAATTCTTATGCGGCCATGGTCCCTCAAAGTTGGCCAGAAGTTCATTCAGAGCTGGACCACGATTTTCTCCTCACTGAAGCTTCCAGGGCCAGCTAGCCAGTAGTGGAAAGTGGGAGGCATCGAGCAGGCTCCTGCATTGTGATTAGAAGGAAAAAAAAAATGCCAGAGAAGAGAGAAATGTCAGGTGCAGAGACCAAGGGCTGACATATAAGGTTGAAATAATCCACATAGCCAATTGATGAGCTACAGCCTTCTGCCTTATTCCCTACCAGGGGATTCTGGGAGCAGGGGCTAGGAATGTCCTGAGAGGCTCTTGCCTCTGACCTCCCCCTGACCTGCACCTGGTGGCCTGATAACACAGGTGACAGCATAGCTGGAATGCATACGCCACCCACAGCTGGTCCCCAGCAAGCCCTGGCACCCAGCCCCCATGACACGCCTCCCCCTGCCACCCCTCACATATGTATCCATGCAGATCTCCATAAACACCTGCCTCTGGGATTTGCCCCTGAATAGGATGCTGGCCTAGGCAGATCAGCCTGCAGCCCTCAGGGAGGGAGGACTTGGCCCAGCACCCAGTAGGCCTGTAGTCTAAGAGAAGAGCACCACTCCAGCAGAGTGCATCTGAGTGTTCGTGGAACAGTGGCTGAGTATCTGCTCGTGCCAGGTTCTGGGGACACAGGGTGGAACTCAGCACTGGCCCTCCTCAAATCAGGGCTCAGGCTTGGCATGGATGTCTTCTTTAGTTTTCAATATCTGGGAAGTTTAGTTACCTGGCCTGTCTGTTTTTAGTGGTGTGGGATTCCCTGCAGATTTAGCATCTTCTATTTCGGCATTTCAGAGACACTAAGACAATTGGATTTTAAGGCCAGCTCCTCATGCTGTTGGCATGTGGATGGCCAACTCTTCGAAGTGAACAGGGTTCAAGATAAAATCGTATTCTCTCTCCAAACTGGATAACTGAGTGTTAGACTAAGGTGGGGCCAGAGAACGACACAGCTACCCACAACCAGGTTGTGTACTGAGCCTGGTAAAGATGGTCAGAGCAGAGGAGAATACAATTTTGGGGACTGTTTATGGGGGCGAGACAGAGGGGGAAGGGGTAGCCAATCTGTATTTTGTCCTCTTCCCATTTTAATTACTACCTCTCCCCATCAGCAGAGGTTACCAATTAAAGGGCAATCTCTCTTGATTTCTTTGCTTTAAAGGACATTTCGATTCACCCAGGCAGACAATTAAATCCCCCTCATGCCTCTCCCTTCCCAGAGCTCACGAACAAACATGTCCCTATCTCTTCCCAGCATGGAGCAGTGGGAGGGAGTTGATCTCAGGTGTTCACCTGCAGTTATCAGAATGCCAGGCTCATTTAGGGAGCTCAACTCTGGAAACCGAGGCGATCCCTTCATTGATTGCAGCAAGCGCTGTTTAGATTTTGCCCTTGCTCAGTAAACAACTAAAAGTAACTGCACAATTTCTCCTTTGCATTCAGCAATCTCTCTCCTCCCTCCCTCCTCTCTCTCTCTTTCTCACACCACACACACACACACACACACACACACACACTCCCCCTCCCTTCCTCAGGCCCAGGCCTCTGGGCTCCTGCTCATCATGGAAGAACAGGCAGATCACTGTCCCTGTATGACACTCTTAGCAAATTGTCTCCCCACGCCCAGCTGCTGGGCGCCTTGCAGGGGTAAAGGTGGGTGCTGTGCCTTCTTCCCAGGATTCATGACTCTCCCAAGGTGCATACCCTCCCAAGTTCCCAAGCCCCAACCCTGCCACATCTGGAAGTCCCACCTGGCTAGAATGCTTTCCAGAGACTTCCCCAACCATTCCTCCCTTGCCTCCCTTCCTCCACACCAGCCCCTCTCCTCGTGGTAGCTCAGAGCCGTTGGAATAAAGTTGAAGGTGGAGGGAGAGCAGATTCTGTCTGTGATGCAGCAGCTCTGCTTCTGGCTGAGGCAGCCCTGTCTCAATATAGATCTGTTTTGGAGGTGAAAGCAAATTAAAATGGCAAACTCGCTCACTGATGATCAAACTTCTAAGGTCCTTACAAGATCCCCATTTACTCCTCAATTACTAATAGAAAAAGGGAAAGATGTACTCCATTGTCCCCAGTCTGCATTCTCTGAATAGATTGTGTGTTATAATTAGCCCCCCTCATTAGCTCTGTCTGTAAGAACGGGTTTGCTGTGAAGCAATTGTGTGGATCGTGCGTACTCTTCCATCTATTTGTGTAAAATAAAGTAGGCATAATTGCCAGTCTTCCAAAACAACAGAAGAGCTTAGTGCAAATCCTAAACAATAGTAACTTAAATTAAATAACGCTTTTTTTTTTTAAGCCAAATGATAAAGAATAGTTTTCCTGAAGACATTGGACAGTCAGCCTGCCAAGAACGTGTTTTTTTTGTTTGTTTGTTTGTTTGTTTGTTTGTTTTTTTAAATTAAGGGACTTTCTCTTTCAAAGTCTGTTGTATTTCAAATGGAATTCTTTTCTTGTTTGCCTAAATGCCTTTCACTTGATAAAAGATATCTTTCAAATTAGATCACCTCAACTAAAAATACAGTTACCTGTTATCTGCTAGACTGGAGCCTAAAGCCTTTTAAGAAGTCTCACAGATCTATTTTATTTTTTAGGATTTAGAAGTTTCACAGATCTGTTTCATTTTTTAGGATTTTTAAAATAAAACAAGCATTGTAATTTGCAAATTCTTAGGATTTAAGATAGAAATGTTGTATCTAGGTTTTCTATTGTATTTCTATTTAAGATAGAAATATTGTATCTAATGTAGAAATACAGTATCGAGTGTTCCACGTTAGTCTATAGCAAGCAGATATATATCTCTCTATATATATGTCTAAATGAAGGGTAGCTCTGGAAATTAGACAGCCATTTTATTTTATAAAGTATTCTTGGACAAACCAAAAAAGCGTGTCCTTGCCTTTTCCAGCACAGTTTTGTAAAGAGAGTATAAAACGTATTTGGAGTTTTGCTTCATTTATTAGGTGCCAAGTATTTCTTCGTGAAATGCCTAGCTTGTGTCCTGAGGATGAAACACCGTGTCATATTCTCGCACTACAGTTTTGTCCTGACTTCTCACAGGCAGGTCACATCACCCTACTTCCATAGTCATTGGCAGTGCTAGTCTGTTGAATATCAGTTTCGATAGGACTAACGCTTATTTCCAAATTTCGCCTTGCATTTTCTTCTACATTTTACGTTTGATAAAAGAGCTTAATAGTGGCAATTAAACCTCTCCTTATAAAGATGATCTCTTTATATTTCTCAATGTTTGTCTTTCTAGCAATGAAATCCACATTAAAAACATTTCTGGGAGAAGATAATTTATTTGTTATTTTTGGATTGTTTAAAACTATTAATACAATATGGAAAAATAATTCTGGGTAAAAATGAAGTGATTCTGTATCAAATAGGGATTTGTTTCCTTTACTGCCTTTGTTTTTCAGGGTCTGTGCAGGCCTTCCCACACCTTGGCCACTTTAGTAGTTTACATCTATTTCAGTTCGCCACCTCTGAAGCTCAGGCAACTTGCCAGGCTAAGTTTTGAAAAATAATTTCAGAGAAACTTGCAGATATTTTGAGGACGCGGGGTGAAACCTCCCGTGGCACCGAGACAAGCGAAATTCTGTTTGGTGCAACGGACGAAAAACACGACCTAACGGTGTTTACATGTGTATTCAGCCATGAAATTGAATATTATCAAAGTTGAAAAAATGCAAATCAAATTAAAACCAGGGAAAATTGTCTTTGGAATTACAGCGGCCTGAAGACCCCAAGTGTTTGCTTAAATTGAATCATTTAGAAAAGGAAAAACATCTAAACTGCCCCCTGACTGTTCTCCCCGCCCCCATCCGAGGCACGAACCTCGTTCTTTAATTCAAGTAGGAAATTTACCAAAGTTGAGGCACAAATCATTCTCCCTAGGACAGATCACGTTGGAATGTGTGTGTGTGTGTGTGTGTGTGAATGTGTGTGTGTGTGTGTGTAAAAGTTAAATGCCTCCCTCCTCTAGGTGTTCACCGAGTCCGACCTGCTTCCGAAATAAAGCAGCACCCCCTTTCCTAAGTCCTGGGTGAGCCTTAGCCGCAGGCTGACGGCCTGGCTCGGGCTCCCCGCGAGTGGCCCGGGGACCTTCGGAGCAGCCTCCCTCGGGTTCGTGCTGCTGGAGCGGGAGCCGCAGCGGGTGCTCCGGCTCCGGGAAGGCGGCGGGTGCCGGGATCCCCGGGGACAGGCAGCCGGGGCCGCTCGGGCGCACCCGTGCGCTGGTCGGGCCCGGGGTCCGCAGAGCAGCCGGCCGAGCCCCCGGGTCCCGGCCGGTCCGTCGGGCTTTCCCGGCCTGGCGAGCTCCGGCTGGCGAGTTGCTCGGAACGCGGAACCGGGGTTGGCCCTCCGGGGGCTTCTCCTTGCTCCCCTCAACGCTCGTTTAGCTGACATGGGACTTCCAAGGGTCTTAGTGGAGGAGGACACGAAAGGAAAACGCCTGCTAAATGTCACTTGTGGGTGACGGGAGGTCGCAAAGAGCGCGAGGCAGAGGGACGGTCATTCTTGCTTTTCCCCACAAGTTCCAGAGCGCAGGGAACCGACTCTAGGCAGCCGACCTAGCGGGACCCGGCCAGTCCCACCTTGTCGCGGTGGGCTCTGTCAGCTGTATTGCTCTCTCGCCCTCCCCATCGCTCTCCAGCCTCCCGGAGCACAGGCGAGGCCCGGTTTCTCCAGCAGGTGCCAAGGTCGGCCCCGTCCGGGAGAGCCCGCGGGGCGAACAGGCAGACGCCCTCGGGTCAAGGCTGGGAGCGCGACCCCGCTGCGGTGGGGGACCGACCCAGGCGGCCACGCCCACCAGTCCTTAGCGGGGGACAGCCGAGGGGCCTAGGATGCGGGGCGGGACGCTGGGGATGCCAGCCGAGGGTAGGACGTGCTGGCACGGCCCTGGCGACATTTCCTTGTCATTCAGTGACCTCAGGATTTTCGTTTTGCTCCCCCAGCCTGCACTTTATCCTCTTCGAACCCTCGTCCATCCCGCTGCAGCCCGAGCGGCACCATCTCCGACCCGAGATCTCAAAAGGAGCTCGGACTCTTTTTCCTCTGGAGAGGAGAAAGAATGGGTGGCCTTGGCGTCATTCTGTCTTCCCTTCCTCCTCCTCAGTCCTGATAGAATCGAAGGGCTGCCCTCCGTTCTAGAAGCATAATAACTGCACTCCAGCTGACTCCGATGGGGGCGGGGAGCGGAGTAGTGGACGCCCATTTTTATTTGAAATCTGTCCCTGTATTTTCCTTTCCAGGAACCTCTGGATAAAGACCAGCTCAACCATGGCTGAGAAAACAGACCCAGGCTCCCCAGAGCGGTTAACCCGCCTGCCTCTGGGCAGAGACTGTAAGTTCGGGTCGTGTTTGGGAGACTCGGGACCCTATTTCCAAGGAGAGCTGTGGGGGACGTGTTTATGCTTGTTTTCAAAATCAAGCAACGGAAACAACCGGTGATTAAAATGAAATATTTTTATTCCCCTCACACGTCGTCAGTGATTTGCCCACAGGGATTCACAATTTTCCCAAGCCTGTTAAAGGGTGACAATGAGTGAGTGCCTCCTGTAATTTAATTTTCTTGTCACACTAAATAGAGCTACATTGTAAACCTTAGATCTACTCTTACTGATAGGATCGCCTTGTTTTGCCATTTGCACCATAAAGACCCCCAAAAGGGACACTGTATTGTGACCTCCACTCTTGAATTATTCAAGAACTTAATGACATTTTCCATTTTAAAAAAGGAACTAATTGCCATTGATGCAAAGCATGTGACCTTCTCCGAGTACCCAGTATGAGAATGTAACCATCTGTGCGCGCATGCAGGGCTGCAGAAGGCCGGTACAAATAGGAAAAACACATGCAATCATAATGAGCTCGAAATGGACACTGGAGTCAAGCGTAGGGTTTAATTTCACCCCAAACCATAACACATAGTTCCACAAAATTACCTTCACCAGACCTAAAGTCTGTATAAAACCTCACATCAATTCAGGCTCATTTTGGGGGACATGACAAGACCTTCTAGCTAAGACTGGAACATTAAACATTTTGAAAGCCAGTATGCCTTTATAAATGTAAAATTACCTTGATGACAAGCAAAATATCTAATAATTTGTCTCCCTTTTTTGTGGCTTTTTAAAATTATTTATTTACTCAAAAAGAAAAAGAAAACCTCACAACTGGGATGGAACCGCATCTCAGTATTTGCTGTTCGAGTCAGTCTGGAGTTTCTAGGAAAGCTGCCATTGAAATTCTTCACTAACTAGAATGATCTCGCTTCAAATTATTTGGAAATGGATGCTTATCCTTTTTTTTCAAAGAAAAGAAAAGCAACACTAAAAGAAAACAACTGCAAACAACTCCCAGCATGTCTCCTACTGACCTTTTTTTTCTCGGAGGAAAGCAAAGGGAGAGAAATGGGCTTCACCAGTATTCTTTGGCTTCATCAATTCACAGGTCAGTGTGCAGAGATTCTGGGATGCTGTTTCTGGTTTATTAAAAATGGTCGATACTTAGCAAGTACTGATCACTTTTAAAGTGCGAGTGGCATTGGGAGGTTCAGAGCAAAGCACTTTTTAGTGCTGGGCTGCACATGCTCCTTCTGAACTTTAAGTGATGCCTGGGACAAGGCATGGTCATTTCTGCAGGGAACAGACAGTTCCTTTTAGAAGGACCCTCTCATAACCTGCGACCCCCGCACCCTGCAATCCTTTCTGTGTTTGGTTGTGAATTTACATCTCTATCTTGCAGAATTTCTGGAAAAAGAAAATAAAGTACATTTGAACACCTAACTCGACTTTTAGGTGTCCCACGTTGTATCAACATGTATGACACAGCTGGTGCTGCTGCAGCCGGGAGTCATACAACACAGAACGTCTGACACTCCCTCTGTTGAAGCATGTCAAATGCTATTTTAAAGGAAATTACCGTAATATTGTTATAACCCCCGTTATGAAATGGAGCAACTGTTTTCATATTTCTTTAAAAGCAATGTTTCCCTCCCTGACATTATGTACTCTTGAGTTCCATAACCCGGTAGGAGAAAAGGAGTAAGAGTCCATATTTCTTACTGTTAAATAATGAAAACATATTTAAGAAATACATTTGAGACATTTTTAAGTTAAGAAAAACAGGGATATGTATGAAAGGAGGGGCCAGCCACCTTCTTACATTCCCCTAAGCAATGCCTTATAAGTCAAATGTTAATTTAGTTTTAGAGATGTTTCATTTAGTTTTCCACATTTAAAACATTTTATAACAAGTTGAGATAGACTGTAAGACAGAATAAATCATATGTGTTTCTCATAGCATTCTGTAGTGTTATAATCCAGAAACTTTTCTGCAGTGACAGCATGCTTTCAAAATAAAATTTTAATTCACTCTTCAAGTTGTCACCATGGATAAATGACAGTCGTGTTTCTTTCCATTTAAAAAAAAACAACTATCTTAATCAGGGACCACTTGAAGGACATGTTAAGTACTGTGGAGTTTGTGGTGTCTTTAGGGAAGAGCAAAGTCCTCTTCTGGCCCCATTCCGAGATCTCATCCTCTTCTGAGTGGATATCTGTGTTGGCAATCCAGAAAGCCCAGGGCAGGGATTTTACCATCACTAAGTTCCAGCGAATGCTTCTAGAAGAGTGGCAAGAGATTCTGACTGAGCACCATGTTTCGCCCAATTCCCATTCCCACTCCTTCCCTCCAATATCAAAACAATGTTGGAAAGCATTCCCATCTGGTCTGATAAAAGGTTAAATGGAATACCTATCTCACTTTAGTCCACCTGTAAAATGGGTTTCTCGGTTCTCCATCAAGCCTGATGTGAAGGAACACATTGGACTTTGAATTGTTTGAAACCCTTTATCTCTTTTTGTAAAGATCTGAACTGTTGATGCACAGTTTTTAAAATGAAAAAGTTGGTAACTTTCTGTCAGATTGTATTTATTGTAACATGTGCATCTACATAAATTTACCGGACTTCTTACTGTCCATTTTTCCTCCCCTTGGAAATGGCATCAAGATAATTCAAGTAAGTAATGGTCATTAAAAATGTTATAATAATACCTTTTTGAAAAACTCACTTTCTTCTGTTTAGTAAATATGTATTTCATCAACATGGGCTGTGTGCCACTGTGTCGGGATTCTGCCTGGGCTTGGAACACTGTTCTAGCCTGAAAAGATGGTTCTGAGGCCTCTTACCAAGACATTTTCCACCCTGAGCAGGTTTCTCTGTGGAAATAACACCCTGTTCTGGTATGTTGTCTTTCCTCAGGGAACCACGGGGCACAAAGCTCCTTCACGCTGGCTGAAGCTCTTATGTCACTGTACCAGTTCCCTATGATGCAGAATTGAATCACAGAGTAATTAAAACATGGATCAAATAAGCCTGGAGTTCACCAAGGCTGAAAACTGTAGCCGTTCCAGGCATTATTTGTCATGAGAACATAAGGCCCTTTTAAAACATGCCTTCAGAATGGTGTTCTCTTTTTAAACAAAAATCTAATGACTGCATAACTCTTCTTGACCACATTCTTACATTTTCTCTAGATTTGCTTATTGACAGCTACTGGAACGAAAAGATGAGATGAATTAAGCACACTAATTGTCCAAAGGGTCTCCTGTGTCTAAAAGCATGTGAGCTGCTCCCAAAGGCCATGACACGGCATCGGATTGCTCCTGGACACTTTCCTCAGAGTTTTCAACAAATATAAACTCAGGAATAGAACACAGCACCAGACTTGCTAATCAAGAGGCAATAGTCACAGCCCAGATGGGTGCTGTGCATGGATATAGAGCGCAGGAGATGGGAAGCGGGTACATGAACATTGGGAATTGCAAAATTGCGCTGGAGCGATAGACCAATGGCCATTAACATTTGTCAATGCAAAGATCCTAGAATATACAAGTGTGGATTTGTCCTGCCGTCAGAACTGCAGCTGTGACAGTCACACTGCCAAGGTAGATATCTAAGCTTCCCTGAGGTCGCTGAAGCTTGCAATGAATTAACAATGAAGAGTAGATAATTTTTGGAAATCTCTTTCTATGACCAGAAAATACCCACAAACTCAGAGTGATTCTTTGGAGTGAAAGAGGGTCCCATGCCTTGTGGGCCTCTCTTGGCTGATCTATACAACATTGGGAATGAACTCCTGCCTTACAGGAAGGTGACTAGCAACCAAAATGAGCCCACCCCGGGAGGGTAGAGTGGGTGAACTGTCTTCAAAGAGCCCTGAACACAACAGGACACACAAACAGCCAGGGCACCCTCAACAATGCCCCACCATTTGCCCACCAGGTCACACAGATTCACACAGATTCGGTGACATATTCCACAATAAAGGGAACTAGGGAGGACCCATGACATGGCCGGTGTGGAGAGAGTCTTACTACTTTTAGTGCCATTGCTAATTATTGGAGCAAAGAAGGTCATACAAGGAATGGAAACCAACCTGTTTAAAGTAATAAATGTCAACCCTAAAGTGCATGGAGCCATCTCTCCTTCCCTTTTGAGGGCTCTGTGCTTCACAAGCTGGGCATTTGCTGCATGGGGTTTTCTAATATAATGTGAATTTTCAATGTGCTTTATCTCTGTAGAGTGGCTTTAAAAAGCCCTTGAAGTCCTCAGCTTTAAATCCATGCTAATAGGGGAAGTCATTTTTTTTTTTTTTTTTTTTTTTTTTTTGGAGGTTGGGAGCTTTGGTTGGGAGAAACATTGACCCAGACTGCACTCTGGGTAAACTAGGGCAAAAGACCTGATATCGTCTGCAGGGTACTTATTAACCACTGTTCATTTGCAGGATCAATATTTCCAGCAAAGGAGTCAACACTCAAGATACACTGCTCCGTCTCGCTTTTTCCTTGACACAACAATTTATTTTATAAATGCATCTGCTGGAGAGGAAAAGGCAGCACCAAGAATTGTGTCTTTTATCTCCAGGATATGCAAAGCGCATTTATTTTCAGCTTTTATCTCTGGAATTGTATGTTGATCCCATACATATAGATTGATTTTGTTCAGGTAGATAATGAAAAGTCAAGTGGAAAATTACACAATGGCACTCACGATCCTAGTCTTATATCGGTATATAAATTGGTTTATTATTTCATTCTATTAAAGAGGCTTTTTTTTTTTTTTTTGGTACCAGGAAAACTTCAAAATGCATTGTGTTGTCAGCCTCACTGAATTTTCTTTTGGAGGAGGAGATGGGGCGGAGAAGCTGAAGCTTCCATTTCTCCTGCTCCTTTTGCTAATTGTATTGGTTAAATGAACTTTCACAGAGGGGGGTCCTGGCTGCTTTTTTTGTCCCCCAGCCCTCTTGTGGGTTGCACGCGGGGCTTCTGTAACTCTTTCTGGGTCAAGTCAAAGATATCTGCCATGCACATCCTGTGACATAGGTGGATATTTATTTCACCCCAGGCAATTCTAAATTTTGTCACGATGACTGAAAGAGACAACCCCCCTCCTTAGCACTAAGAGGCCAGGGGTGAGAGGGTGGCACCGCCTCACAGAAAAGCTGCCACCCCGAGACAGCTTGGAGCCACAGTCCTGGAGGAGATGTTATTAATAAACATCTTTTGGACATTTGGTAGCCCACGGAGCTTGCTCCAGCTTAAAGCAATTAATTCAGGACACTGACATAAACTCTCCAGATCTTTGACAGCTTGGAGCCGAAATAAAAATGCTAGTTCTCCGGGGAAGAGAAGAGGATGGCTAGCCCTTTTCTGGACTGTTTGCTTATAGGCCCAGAGAGCAACCTTCCTTGCAGAATGAAATGCAAGGGCACAAACAATGTACCAGGGAGAGAATAGAAGATGGGAATGAACAGTTTGAACTATTTGCTCAGCAGAAGGGCACCACAATGCTGGGGTAGTGGTTTTCCCATGCGTCCACCGTCCCTTCTTTAGGATCTTTTGTTGTCCCCTGTCTCCTTTGGCCAGATAAGAGCACAGCTGCAGCATTGCAGCTAACAAGTAAGACCGTGCTTATCCCCCTAAATCTCGGGGTGCCTTTACTGTAACAAATTATGCTTGGCTTTCTTTTATTTTATAAAAGGTTAGTGAGGGAGAGAATGAAAGAACAGATGGGGCAGGCATATAGGATATTGTCATTGCCTATGTCTGATTTGTGGTTTCTTTCTTCTTTCTTTTCTCCTCCCTTCCTTCCTTCCTTCCTTCCTTCCTTCCTTCCTTCCTTCCTTCCTTCCTCCCTCCCTCCTTCCTTCCTTCATTTCTCTTTCTTTCCTGCTTGCTTTCTTTCTTGCTTTCTCTTTTTCTCTCTCTTTCTTTCTCTTTCTTTTCTTTTCTTTTCACAAGCTGTGATCAGATGCAATTTTTGTTGGGCATTTAAATGGAAGAGTTCAGTGATGTGTATTGGTTGCCAAGCCAAAATGTTGCCTTTAGAGGAAAAGGGGGAGAGGTGTTCATGGAGTGCAGGGAAAGGGGGTTTTGGGGCAGAGATTTTGCTTTAAATTATCAGACTTCTTCTGGCTGCTGAAAAGAGGCAAAAGTTTTAAATTGTCAATTTTAAAATTGTGTTCAGCTCTGATTTGCCACTTCTGAATATCATTTTGGATTTCTCCTTTCCACACTTATTTTGTTCAGAATCCTGATGAATAAAGGTTGCTGGACTCAGAGCAAAAGCAGGTTGAGCTGGAGATGGGACATACCAGGTACTTTTATAATTGCCTTAGATTACACCTACAATAGAAATAAATGTCAACACATAATCGAAATATCTTTACATCTGCTTTTTAAAAATTAGAGCCTGTTTTAAGCATAAGAGAAAGTAGATGTGATAATGATATAAACTACATTTACATTAAGTTGATATGAAAGTCAAAAGCTGACACAGGCTTGCACTGTTGGTGAGCGTTCTGACTCAATGGGTTTTTCCACTGATGCTGATTTTGGGAACCAGGCTACAATGCTTAATTCTATTGTAATGTGGTCATTTAGCTTGAATTGTTTTATAAGGTGAAAAGGCAAAAAGGTTAATTCCAAAGAAAACTAATGGTTTACTATGAATGCATTAAACGTTTCAGAAGCCCACCTGTGGGAAATACAAAGTTTAAATGCTGTGTGTGTGTGGTTTTGTTTTTTTTTTTTTTTTTTTTTTTTTTTTTTTTTTTTTTTTTTTTTTTTTTGGTTTTTGTATTTTATCTTACTGACAAAACTGGCAGGGGAAAAAAAACAAAACAAAACACTTTCACATATTTTTCCTGCTGGGTGGTCAGAAGGGAAGGCCACGAAGCTAAAGGCGTCCCATTGAGACACTGCTCTGCAAAGACGGACCTCACGTGCCACCGCCAGAGAAGAGAGCACCTGTTCATCTCGGCTCACTGTGAGGCTGAGCTCAGTGCTGGCAGGCGAGGGACCGCAAGTGTCCGCCACAGCCACAGAGATGGCTTCCCTGCAGGGAAATCACATCCGATGTGCCTGTGCCCACACCAGACTTAAGACAGCCTCGAACATGTCCACGAAGCCATTGTCCAGTAGAGCTGTTAGTTTTAACACCAGTGAGTATTATCTTTGATTAAAAGGATGAATGTATATAGGGGTGTGTGTGCGTGTGTGTGTGTGTGTTTGGACTTGTGTGTGATGCAGGGAAAAGGTGTGGAGAATGAAGAAAGGGTTCCATTTAGGCATTTGCAAATATTCGATAGCACCATGAAAAGACAAAAAAAAATCCTATAAAGCATGTCAACTTTTGCTATGATTTTGTGTGTACATGTAATAAAATTGTTAAGTATAAATTGTTCTGTATTTCTTTTGCAAGCATAAATTCTAAAATTTTGTATTTAATACAGAATAATTCATATCACATAGTAAGGGAACTAATATATTTTTTTCCTAATTGGGTGCTTAGACTAAATGTATATTTTTTTGGGGGTGGAACTGAGGCCAAGATGGAAATTGTAGTCTGCCTGGGTAAATGTAATTCTTTTATCTAATTCTCCATGTAGAGAAGAACTTGCCCAGGGAAATTTTTCCATTGTGGAATTTTGCACGAATCTGCAAATCATGGGGAACCACTGTGCATAACTCAGGGAAATAGGTGGAACTCTTCTTCCATTAAAAGAATTTCCTGCCTTTGAGGCTATGCATTTCCACAACATGGGGAAATGGGTTTTCATTTCCAATTCCTAAAAAGAGTACACATGCAACTGGTATCCACGCAAAGCCCCACGTGTTGGGAGGCCACTGAAGAAGGAGCTGCCACGGGGGCAAATGCACAGATAACAAATCAAGTTTAAAGACCATGCTCAAATGCAAGGAGCAAATGATACTGATCTTATATGTGAGGGGCTTGGACATCACACCAGCTGCCATGGACTTTGATTAATGAGGCATTAAGGAGATGGAGTGACACTTACAGCTAGTTACTTATGGTGCTAATTTCAAAACACTTTGCAATAGACAAAGAGACTCTGCTCATAATGCAAAGTAATTTGTGGTGTGTTCCTGGTGAATGCATTTAGCGAAGCAAATATAGTTATGTGGAATTTAAATTAAGGTTGACACTAATGTAAACAGAGCCCAAGAACCACTGTCCAATAATTTGATGAGGACACAGGTTTTAATCAAGCCTCTTCCACTAAAATAGCAATTTAAATCCCCTTCGTTTAAACTGGATAAAATACTTAAGCCGTAAAGGTTGGGGGGAAAATAAAAACTTACTTGAAAAGAAAAAACACAGTATCTCTGGGGGAAACCTTGACTATGTTTTGACCCAACTGGGATACATGTCGATTTAAATGCCAGGTTGATTTCAAGGCCAGATTCCAGGTATTTGAAGACATTTGCTTTGTATCTTTTCTGTTGTTGTAAAGTCATGGTTGGACACATTCTGGTTGTCTTGATCTCAGAGTAACAATGCTCCTAGTAATGAGAAAGTGGAGATTCCGATTCTGAGACCCCAGAATCATTTTTGTGTTAAAGGAAAAAATCTACCCGCTGTCCCCTGCCCCTCATTACCCCTGCAAATGATTTCTATTTGAACTAAAAAATTCAAAATTGGGGGATCTGGGGAAGGAGTGTGGGCCTGGTTAGAGAGCCGGCCAGCAGTCGGAGAGGTCAGCTTTTCCAGAGGGTACCATTCCACACATTGCTTTGTTCAGTCGGAGTTTGCCCATTTATTTCCCTTACTCAGACTCAGCAGGGTGGGGGTCAGCCCAGTGATTAACATTAATTAAAATGCCAGCAGCCTCGGTTCCAGGGCCTGGGAGGCCTTGTATATGGGAAACAAAACCAAACAAGATAGCAATTTATTCTGCCCTGCTCTTGGAGGGAAAAGCAAGGGGTAGTTTGGAAGACTTCCTGGGGCTCCGGACTTGACAGCAAAAGAGCTGGAAGGTAAGGAAAATCAACCGTGAATTCTCTGAATTATGACCCTGCCTTCTCCAACCACATTCATGATGTAACCTCTGCGGAAAGGAATGTGTCCAATGAGATGTTTTTAATATCTATTCTGAAGAAAGGGCCGAGCACTATTTGGGAAGGAAAAAGCGCTTTACATGTAAAGTGCTCTGAAAATGCTCCTGGCAGCAATATTAATGCTCACCCAATTTAAGGACTTAGAGTGAGATGGAAGGGAAATGGGAAGTTGGAGACTTTCACATTTGGGGGATGAAGGCGAGTTCACCACGAACTGAGCACTGATTATGAACCAGGAACCACAGGCACAATTAGGAAAAGGGTCTCAATCACAATCGAATGGAACCCAAGGAGATTAAATCACGGTCCTTAGGGCACGCAGGCTTTGCGGGCGCTCTGATTGGCTCAGTCCCTGAGGGACGCTGCCTCTTAGGAAAGACACCCTGTTCTCTCAGTCCCTGTCGTCATGTGGTCTTTAAGTGGGCACATCCTGTTGCTTTGGGAAGCCTCCACTCCACCTCTAGCAGGTAAACATCATCTGAAACTCCCATCCGGCACACATGCAAAAGAGGGAAAAGGCATTGCTACTCCAGCCCTTGGAAATTAGAGGAAATGAATGGAAAGGCATCAATGTTACAGCTGCAAGGACAGCAATCCCCAAAACAGTGATTCTGCATGGCTCTTTGCAACTATAAAAAGTAAGATCTTTGACATCTGAACATCGGGCCTTATAGGCAGAGGGGAGAGGAGCCTGGCCGGAGCTGCTTCAGGAGACACAACTGGCAGGCAGGTTCCTGCTCCCTTGCGCTGGACAGGAAGCAGCAAAGAGGATGGACCATGGTAGGGATGGGAGGGCCAGTGGGAGAACAGAGTGTGCAGGCCAAACTTGGAATGTCAGGGCATCTTCCAGAATGATGAGTATGTGTGTTTTTAAGAAGAAAGAAAAGATTTGTTGGGTGATGACTTTGGGGGCCCCCAGGTTTAGGTTCCTCTTGTCTCACCTGCCATCCCTGCTGTGGCCATGGGGAATGATACCCTTGGCTGAGAAGCACTTGGCATTGACACAGAATTTTGATTTCGGCTCTTGGGAGGCACCACGTGTGTGTGCAAGCCACAGTGACACAAAGTCACTGCTCAGGGCAAGTCCCAAGCCCTGAGGGCAGGGTACGTGCTTTCCCCACTTGTGCTCCCCTTGGGATGCTTCTGGCTGGCATTCCACTTGGCTTCTCATGGGATGCTGGCCGGCTGGAGCCCCTGATGCTTGCTTGTGGCCATGACCAGCCTAATAACGCTTCCCAAAGTTGACTTTTCCTTCTTGTCAGCCTCAACTTCCCCAGGGCCTCACTCCTACTTTCTGAGGTCACTTGCCTGAGGCTACACACACAGGCCCTTCCAGTTTCCAGCTGAGAGAATTGTCCTGTGAGTGTCTGTCTCCCCAGGGCTGCAGTGCTGTCCAGGAAGCCCATATTGGAGGAGCTGCATAGCAGAGGCCTTTGGCTGTTTCCTTCATTTAATTGTGCAAACCAGATCTCATGACTCAGACCACTTGTCTCGGACTCTCAAAAGCGTCTTATTCTTTCTTGTGCTGATACACTGATACAGAATTGACTTGAGGTGTGGGTGCATTTTCATCTTCTTGGCCCCAGACGTGCGTGAAAGGCTTGGAAATGCCAACTCATCTTTTGGCCTCAGTTTCTCTCCTCCATCAGAGAATAAACAAAACAAACACTGTCACAGACCCTTGTGAAACAGTTTGTTCTGGAAAACATTTTGGATGTGAATGATGCTGGAGATGCATTTTGGCCTCATTTCCTATTATAGAAGCGCTGGGTGGAATAGGTGTGAGCAGAGCCGATGAGCAGGCAGCGGCCAGCTCTTGACTTTGACCAGGAATCCTCACATTCTTTCACACACTCTGTGAAAGAAATCCAAACCCGTTTCACTTGCCCAGACTCTTGATTTGGAATCTCAGTGTAAACCTCAACACCAACAAAGTTGCTATGGATTTTTATGATTATCTTAAGAATTTGTCTCAAGTGAGGCTCGAGTACCCTCAGGAGAAGGGCTGGGATCCTGATCTGCTCTCCTGACACTCTCTGCGGAGCTCACGTCACCCTCTTCCCTCCCTCCGGTCTCTGCATTGCTAACGCCTCCTTCTCTGGTGCAAAGCCTACTTTCTTACAAGAACCAACATCTTTTTCCATGTAACTCTGGGCCCAAGGACTTCCACTGACTTCCTCTTAAACAGGGGAGAGATGACTAAATTCTTATCATTCATCAAGCACTCCTTCTTTATAGGAAATATTGACCCCTTCCACACCAGACCACAGACCCTCTTGGACAGAGCGTGAGGTCTCAGGACAGTGGCTTGGCCACTCTGAGGGCCCTGGGGTGTCCGGGAAGGCTCTTTCCAGGCCCCAGCTCTTCTGCACAGTTATTCCAATGAAGACCTAATTTGCATGCCCATGTGAGCCGTCTCTGGTCCAATGCCAGCCTTTGTGGTTGAAACTCAAGCCCCCTTCCTGCTGGATGAGTAACAACAAGTTGGTAAGGGCCGGTGGGGGTGGGGGTGATTCTCCATTGAAATCTTAAACTGAAACGATGAGATTTAGACCTTTTGTTCGAATGTGGGCCTTCTAGCAAGCATTTCTGGGGCTAGCTCCAAGATTGGGTTGTTTCTCCCAGAACTTTATTTTCAGGTTTCGCCTCCTCCCTTCCTTTGCTTTATTTCTCACCTGCAGGGCTAAAAGGGTTTTCTGGTATGCCCCTTGTCTCTTTGTCAGATCTTAGGCTCCCAGCTTATTATGGTCTGCTGGTGCTGATCACAGTTTTTACCTTCTACGAGATTCTCTGTATGTGCAGGGGTATTGGCAGCTCTCCCAACCCCAGAGTGTTAGTATAACCATTTCATTAAGCAGAGTCTGACGTGTTTGTTGTTTTATTCCAAATAAATAGATAGATTTCTGTTTTGCTTTAAGATGCCATTTGGCCCATGACTCTGCTTTATAGACTACCTCCAAGCAATGGGTCTACTTGTTATTTGTGAGTAGCGTTATAAAAAATATTTAGAGACGAGGAGTGGATTCTGATGGCTTAGGGAAATTTCTGGGGTTATGTAACCGACCATGCTAGTTATCCATGAGGTCAGGATTTTTAAAAAATGTTTTTATGAAACTTCCAATTCACATTCTTTCGTTACTTAAGAGTTAGTTGGTCAAGGTATTGATGATATCTCAAGTCTCTCTTTTTAAAATTATTTACCAAATCCTTTCAATTCTTTTTCCATTTTTTCAAAAATGAAAGCAATGTTCAGAATGTGATCTGTCAATGAAATGGAAATAATAGATATGGGATAGCTGAAAAAAAATATATAGTTAGTTTTCCATTCTCTCTGACGGCATCTAGTGCAGGCGCTTTGTGATGAGGAAAATCTCCACATTAGTTACTGTCAGCAGCCTCCAGCCTCAGCTCCTGGTACCTCCTGTGTTGTTAGCAATAGTCTGTGTCCACAAGAGTCTGCTAACATCCTCCTAGAGGGGTGGCTTTTGTAAGCTGCTCCCCCCACATTCCATACCTTTTTTCTATTTTTCCAGAGACAGCATTTCCTCCTGTCCCCCAGGCCGAAGAACAGTGGTGTGATCATAGCTTACTGCAGCCTCCAATTCTGAGGCTCAGGCCTGGGCCTCCTGAGTAACTGGGAATATAGGCATTTGTCGCCATTCCTGGCTGAATATCTGTTTTTTTTTTGTTTGTTTGTTTTTGTTTTTTATGAGATATTCCTTACCAATTATTTCCATTTCATTGACAGACCACATTGTGAACATTGCTTTCATTTTTGAAAATTGACTATAGTTCATCATGGAAATTATATATTTTTTAAATTTAAGACATTGGTGTTTTATATGTCTTGATCCACTGAATGTAGAGTCTTGAATTTTCTGCTGATCAAAATGGATTAGATTTTTTTTTTGTAGGAAAGTAAGAACTTACAGTTTCCTGCCAACATAGTAAAAGAATTGGGAATTAACAGTGAATTAATTGAACAGATGGTCTCTGAACCCACACATCCCTTTGAACATCACAAAAAAAGAGACCATGAGACACTTGTACCTACTTATGTGATGCATTAGGAAACACACAACATTTCTTGACAAAAAATCAAACGTGGTCGGCAGCAAGCTGACAGAACATACAGGGGACAGAGGAACCTGTTAAATGGCACCATGTGGATGATAACAGTGAAACTGACATGGTGAGAAACTCTACAGGACATATTACCTTGTTTCTTCAACAAATAAGCATCAAGAAGAAAGAGAGAGAGAGGAAAAAAAAAACTTATAGATGTAAAAGAGAAACACATGTTAGCCAAATGTCATGTGTGGACCATATAGACGTTTGGATCTTCATTTTAGTAGGGCAAATGTGCCTTACCCTCAAATAGTGTGAGAGAAATGGGGAACTTTGAACACTTATGTGCTATTCAGGAATTACTGTTAACTTTTTAGATGTGGTAATGGTATGTGGCTATACTTATAAATGACTGTACCTTTTGGAAAAGAATTCAAAAGATTATTTAAGGAAGAAGTGATTTCATACCTGAAATGAACTTGCAAGTAAACCAGTGGGAGGACAAAGTGGGTGGATTAGTGATGAATCAGGATTGGCAAGGGCTGGTATTGTGGGAGCTGTGTGATGTGATATACTATTCTCTTTAATCCAAAATATTTGAAAAAATGAAAAAATGGAGGCTCACATTCATGAAGATATTTGCCCTGAATCTCTCAGGAGTTTAATGTTAGAGATAGACTGAAGTCTAGAATGGCCATTTTCTGATTCACTGGGGCCACATGCTCTTCTAGACTCTCCTTAATCTCCCTCTTCGTGTGACTGTGGACCTAGTTGAAGAAGTCCTCTGTACAGGACGCTGCTACTGCCTTGATACCATCCAAATTCCTTTCTCAAATCTCTACCATTTTGTCTGCTAAAAGGGCCCTGAAAAATGTTGAACTCTGAATGACGAACCCAGTGGCCATCTCTCTAGTGGCATCATCTGTGACTGTAGCAGTAGCGGATATGGTGGATCAGCCCTTCCTTCTTGAAGCTGTCTTGCCCCCACACTGATGCTGCAGCTGCTGGTATTTTTCTGAAGCTGCAGTCACATCCTTAACAAATTGCTCAGTCGTCTTCCATCCATGCATGGGGAGCAGCTGTGGGCCCAGGTTCACCCCATGCTCTTCTTTCTTGACACCTCCATCTTGAGCAGATAAGCTTCCTCTGCTCTCTCTGCAGTCGTCAGCTCTGTGCAGGAGCCACTCTCATTTCCAGCCTTCCTCCTGTCTTCAGCTGCTCGCCACACCTCCCTACCTGGAGACTCCATCATCCTCTCAGACACAGCGTCTCTAAAAAATGGATCCTTCCCTCAGCTGCCCCTTCCTGTCTCTTGAGGCTCCGTATGTATTGTCAGCTCTTCTTTTGTAACATTTACTTTGTCATGTCGATCTCCTTAACCATCTTTACCTAAAACGTTCATGTTCAGTACCTTGACTCACTTGTATGAGGGGTTTCCCCAGCAAGAAGTTCTAAACTTCAGCCTGGGCAACATGGAGAGACTCTGTCTCAATAAAGAAAAATTATCCAAGCATGGCAAGCATGGTGGCAAGTGTCTGTAGTACCAGCTCCTCGGGAGACTGAGGATGCAATAAGCTGTGATCATGTCCCTGCACTCCAGCCTAGGTGGCACAGCAGGAAAAATAATAAAAGGAAGGAAGGGAGGGAAGGGAGGGTGGAAAGAAGGAAGAAAGGAAGGAAGGAAAGAGAAAGAAAGAAATAAAGACAGAAAGAAAGATGAAAGAAAGAAAGAAAAAGAAAGAAAGAAAGAAAGAGAGAGAAAGAAAGAAAGAAAAGAAGAAGAAGAAGAAGAAGAAGAAGAAGAAGAAGAAGAAGAAGAAGAAGAAGAAGAAGAAGAAGAGGAGGAAGAAGAAGAAGAGGCGGCAGCGGCGGCGGCAGTGGCAGCGGCAGCGGCAGCGGCAGAAGAAGAAGGAGAAGAAGAAAGGAGGGAAGGAAGGAAGGAAGGGAGGAAGGAAGGAAAAAAAGAAAGAAAGAAAGAAAAAGAAAGAAAGGAAGGAAGGAAGGAAGAAAGAAAGAAAGAAAGAAAGAAAGAAAGAAAGAAAGAAAGAAAGAAAGAAAGAAAGAAAAAACAAAAGAAAGAAAGAAAGAAGAAAGAAAGAAAGAAAGAAAGAAAGAAAGAAAGAAAGAAAGAAAGAAAGAAAGAAAGAAAGAAAGAAAGAGAAATTCTAAACTTATTTCTCCACCATCCTCCATGATCTCAAACATGGAGGATAGCCTCATTCCTCACTGCACAAATCCCATGCTGACCTCCTCGCTGATGACACCTTCCCTGAAGGTTCTGCATTTTTCTATTTCTGTTCTCCTGGTAGCACAGCCCTACTTAGATTACAATACCCAGCTCACTGGAAGTCATAGATGGGGATTCTACTGTCACCCTTGCTTATTTGACCTTAGCTTAGCATGCAGTGATAAGTTGTCTGTGAACCATCCTCAAACCAGCGCTAAACCTCTCTTACTCATTTTATTTTATTTTAACTATTTATTTATTTATTTTTGAGATAGGGTCTCTCTCTATTGCCCAGACTGGAGTGCAGTGGCGCGACCTCAGCTCACTGGAACCTCTGTCTCCCAGGCTCATGTGATTCTCCCACCTCAGCCTCCTGTGTAGCCCGGACAAGAGGCCTGGGCCACCATGCCGGGCTAATTTTCGTGGGTTTTTTTGTAGAGATAGGGTTTCACCATGTTGCCCAGGGTTCTTGTCCATTTTAAAATGAAAATAAACCCAACTCAATCCCCACTATGCTGGAAACAGCTGGCACTGTGCCAGGTCCACTGGGGTGTATGCCATTAACGTGTTAATGACATAATGCAGGGGCTTGGTACCCGGCATCCCAGATGCCCCAGTCGACTACCCTTCAGTTCTCAGGCCTCAGCACAGTGTGGGGTAGCAATGAATGTTCAATAAAGACTGTGAGTAAATGTACCTTTTGCTATCTTCTTCCCCTCACTCAGTCCTAAACTCAACCCCCAACCCAGGTCACAGGTGTAAAGATAACTGCATGCGCATATCCACACATCATCTGAGAGACAACCACTTTCAAATACGTTGCTATTTTTTTCCCAGAAAGTACACTTCTCAGATGCTATACCTGCATTTCTTGGATTGAAAATTGTCACCGACTGGGTGCCACTTTTGGCTTGCATGAACTGGGACTTCCTGGATGAAGTCCCTCACTGGCCTAGGCAACATGGGGTGGGTGTAGGGCCCTGGAGAAGTACTGGGCTGTGGGAGCTGGAGAGATGTGGGGCTCACTGCAATAAATCACCCATCTGACCCCTACTATGCCCAGCTCCCCATTTCTCTAGCACATCTCACATAAGCTGCCTTTTCTCTTTAAAAATCTGCTCTGAAGATCATTTCTCAACTTACTTTATTATTATTATTACTATTATTATTATGAGACAGGGTCTTCCTCCATTGCTCAGGCTGGATAAAGTGCAGTGGCATGATCACAGGTCTCTGCAGCCTTGACCTCCTGGGCTCAAGCAATCCTCCCACCTCAGCCTCCTGAGTGTAGCTGAGACCACAGAAGCATGCCACCACCCCATTTTTTTTTTTCAGAGATGAGGTCTCACTATGTTGCCCATACTGGTCTTGAACTCCTGGGCTCAAGTGATCTTTCCACCTCAGTCTCCTGGTATTACCTGTGTGAGCCACCGCACCCAGCCCACTTTGAACATGCTGTATTTGGTTTTCCATTCTTGAGTCACTTCACTTAGAATAATGACCTGCAGTTTCATCCAAGTGGCTGCAAAATACATTATTTCATTATTTTTTTATGGCTGACTAGTATTCCATGATGTATAGATACCACATTTTCTTTATCCACTCGTCAGGTTATCACCTGACACTTAGGTTGATTTCTTATCTTTGTAATTGTGAATTGCGCAGTGACAAACATATACATGAAAGTGTCTTTTTGATATAATGATTTCTTTTCCTTTGGGTAGATAACCCAGTAGTGGGATTGCTGGATCGAATGGTAGTTCTAGTTCTTTGAGAAATCTCCATGCTGTTTACCATAGAGGTTGTACTAACTTACATTCTCACCAGTAGCGTATAGGTGTTCTCTCTTCACCACATCCACACCAACATCTATTGTTTTTTGACTTTTTAACGTGGCCATTCTGGCTGGGGTAAGGTGGTATTTCATTGTGATTTCAATTTGCTTTCCCCTGATGACTAGTGATGCTGAGCATTTTTTCATGTTTCAAAATGTTTATCGCCCATTTGTATATCTTCTTTTAAAAAATGTCTATTCATGTCATTTGCTCATTTTCTAATGGTATTATTTGCATTCCTCAATTTTTAAATATGATCCTAACAACATTACAAATTTTTCACTACTCTAACATTAAAACAACTTATCAAACATATTTTGGACACTTGCCCATGTCAGCAACTCTGCTATAAACTAGAAGTGCAAGGGAGAAAATGGTATCACTCCCTGAAGTGTCTCTGACTCAATGGAGAGACAGACTGGCCACAGAAGTGAAGTCACATTTTGTGGGACCACGTGTAAGCAGTGGACAAGAACATCTTTGGAAATAAAGTGTGTTAACTTTCTAAAGCTGCAATAATAAAGTACCACAAACTGGACAGCTTAAAATAATAAAAAAATATTATCTCTCAGCTCTGGAGGCTAAAAGTCTAAAATCAAGCTGTTGGCAAGGGCTGGTTCCTCCTGAGGCTGTGAGAAACAGTCCATGCCCTTCCCCTAGCTTGTGGGGGTTTGTTGGCAATTTTTGCTGGGAGAAGCATGACTCCAGCCTGTCATATCATGTGACTTTCTTTGTGTGTCTCTGTCTCTTCACATTATGTTGTCTCTGACTTGTGTATACATTTTGCTCTTTCATAAAAATACCAGTCCTGTATTGTATTGGGCTTGCCCTAAAGACATCATTTTAATTTGGTTATCTCTAAAATAGACCCTGTTTTTGAGGTCCTGACACTGAGAACTTTAACATATCCTTTTTTGTTTTTTTTTTTAAGGGATTGTCTCACTGGAGTGCAGTGGCAGGATCATAGCTCAATGAAACCTCGAATTTCTGGGCTCAAGTGGTCCTCCCACCTCAGCTTCCCAAGTAGCTACAGGCACAGGCCACTATGCCCACCTAACTTATATTTTTATTTTTGTAGAGATAGAATCTCACTATGTTGTCCAGGCTGGTCTAAACTCCTGGCCTCAATAGATCCTCCCGCCTCCCCAAATCCTGGGATTACAGGCATGAGCCACCATGCCTGGGCCAAGCATGTCATTTTTAGGGGCACTCTTCAACCCATAACACAAAAGAGAAAAAAAAACACCTAATTTCAGTACTGTACTATGCTGTGTGACCCTGAGCATCTCCCTAACATCTCTGGATCTATTTTATAAAGTATAAAATTAGAACGTCAACATCCTCTTGCAGGTTGCTGGGATGACCAATTTAGTTAAAACGATGGTGCCCTTAGCATCTTTCCTGGCACACAGCATATTTTCAATAAATATTAGCTGCTACTGTCATAATAGCTACTTGCTAAATATACATATTTGAGCACTTGAATCAACTCAACAATTTATTTTAACTTAATTTTATCTGTATTAAAATGTTATGGCTGAGGATATGGAATGATTTATTTGGAACAAGATGGAAATGTATACATTTTATTTATTCTCTATGTGTGTGTTTCTGCATGGTTTTAAAAATTATTATTAACAATGCATAGGGTGCCCATCGATGGAAAATAAATTGGGAATTGTAATAGCTTTATCTCTCTCTCTGACTGTCCGTCTCTCTGTGTCCCTCAATACAAGTCAAGTTGTTCCATAACAGAGATACCAAGATGAGTCAGACACATTTCCTCACCTTTTTGGAGTTTAGATTGTGAAGGGAAGGTTTAGATATAGAAACAGATAGTGTCAGTCATAAAATGGACAGTGCTGTGCTAATGGGGTGATCAGGTACCTAAGAAAACCAAAGGGAAGCATTTAGGTGAAGCTGGAGGGCCTGGAAGCTTGCCCTCTTCAGAGTTCTGATGATGAGGCCCCTGCCAGGTGAGGGGTGGCACCAAGCATGGCTCAGGTATGTAAGTGGCAGTGCCATGCAGGGTTCCCAAGCAATTCAATAGCTCCAGCACCAGCCCTAAGAGCGATCATGTGCTGACCACTCGGCACTTTCCAGGCAGTATTCTGAATCCTTTACAAGTCAGTTTTCTACTTATTCTTCACAAATGCCTCAAAGGAATCAACATTTCCACTTTACAGAAGAGGGAGCTGAAGTGTGAGTTGCCTGCATGGCTTGCCTAAGGCAACATGGCAGAGCCCAGTTTTTAAGCATCTCCTGGACTGAGTGCCAGGCTGAGGGAAGAGCCAAGAAGACAGAGATTTGACTTCAGAGTGAGTGAGGGGTAAGGGTAGGCATGGTGGGAGGGGAGGTGAAAGGTGTGAGGCTGGGAGTAATGCGTGCAAATGCTTCTATGTGGTGCATGAAGGAAGGGGATAGCATGGAGTGAGGAAATCAAGCAGGAGCCTTCTCAAGTGGTCCTGACAGCCTCCTGCCCTTCCAGGTCTTGAGTGCTCCTCCAGAGAGGGTCTGCAAGAAGCCATCAGAGGTGCCTGAAATGGTTTGGCTGTGTCCCCACCCAAATCTCATCTTGAATTCCCACATGTTGTGGGAGAGACCCAGTGGGTGGTGATTGAATCATGGGGGCAAGTCTTTCCCATGCGGTTCTCATGATAGTGAATAAATCTCATGAGATCTGATGGTTTTTAAAAGAGGAATTCCCCTGCACAAGCTCTCTCTCTTCTCTTGTCTGCCACCATGTGAGACATGCCTTTCACCTTGTGCCATGACTGTGATGTGTCCCCAGCCACATGGAACTGTAAGTCCATTAAGCCTATTTTTTTCCACTTTCAGGTATGTCTTCTCAGCAGCATGAAAACTAATATAGTAAATTGACACCAATAGAGTAGGGCGCTGCTGAAAAGATGCCCCAAAATGTGGAAACAACGTTAGAACTGGGTAACAGGCAGAGGTTGAAACAGTTTGGAGGGCTCAGAAGAAGACAGGAAAATGTGGGAAAGTTTGGAACTCCCTAGAGTCTTGTTGAGTGGCTTTGACAGAAATGCTCATAGTGATATGAACAATGAGGTCCAGGCTGAGGTGGTCTCAGATGGAGATGAGGAACTTGTTGAAAACTAGAGCAAAGGTGACTCTTGTTATGTTTTAACAAAGAGACTGGCGGCATTTTGCCCTTGCCCTAGAGATTTGTGGAACTTTGAATTTGAGAGAGATGATTTAGGGTATCTGGTGGAAGAAATTTCTAAGCAGCAAAGCATTCAATAAGTGACTTGGGTGCTGTTAAAAGCATTCAGTTTTATAAAAGAAGCAGAGCATTTAAGTTTGGAAAATTTGCAGCCTGAAAATGTGATAGAAAATAAAATATCTTTTTCTGAGGAGAAATTCAAGCCAGCTACAGAAATTTGCATAAGTAACGAGCAGCTTAATGTCAATCCCCAAAACAATAAGGAAAATGTCTCCAGGGCATGTCAGAGGTCTTCACAGCAGCCCTTTCCCGTCAGAAGCCCAGAGGTCTAGGAAGAAAAAGTGGTTCTGTGGGCCAGGGCCAGATTCATGCTGTGTGCGGCCCAGGGACTTGTTGAAGACCTGGGCTGGGAATCAATGCTCCCACTGGCTTTGAGCATGTCTGAAATTTTCCCTGTAATCCAGGAACAAATACTCAGTTTTAAAATTATTTTTAATTTTTAATTTGTGCTCCTCCCCAACCACACCTGTTTTCCTCTCATGAAGAGTTTCTTTAAGACAGCTGCAGGTTCTGGGGTAAAGTATTTGTGATGGCTGGGAACTGATTCCGGAAGGCTAGATGCAAACCATGATTGGGAAAGAAGCAGGATGGGCCCACCCCCACCCCCACTGTCCACACCCCCACCTCCACTGTCCACACCCCCACCCCTGCTGTCCACACCCCCACCCCTGCTGTCCACACCCCCACCACCCGGCTGGAACCGCTTCCTTTCCTCTTCACATACACCCAATAGCCTGCAGGTTATTGTTGTCATCACAGTGTTTTTCAACTTCAAAAATGCCCTTTCTATTCATGTAAATCCTATTTGACCCACGTAAAAGCACACCACTTATTAAATTCCTGAAATGGGCCAGGAGCTTTGTATTTATTTAATTCTCCCAGGAACTCCAGAGTCAGGTTTTCTTCTTCCTCTTTAACAGATAAAAATAAGCTGAAGCTCTATAGCATTGAGACCCTTGACCAAGGCCTTGAGGCTCAGGTAGAAAAGCCTCAATTCCAACTCAAGTCAGCTTGACCCCAAGGGCTGTGCTGATTGCCCGTGTGCCCTGGACCCACACACACCTGCTCCTTTAGTCCAGTGAGTGTGAATTGTGAGACAGGACAAGTAACACCCAGCAAGCCAGAGATTACATGCATGGGCATCATGCTGCATAACACGCCCGCAGGATTCCATCTGGGGTGAGGATGAGAAGGTGGGTGATGAGTAGGTTCCTCTGTGTATCCAAACTGTTATGACAAATAATGAGTTTTAACCCTGATAAACTGATGAAAGTTTGCAGATTTTTGACTTACTAAGGTTTGACCTCATGGTTTAAACAAAACCTCCAAGAGACTTTGCACAAGCTACTATGATCGCAAAAGCTTTTCTTACCCAGGAAAAACTAATGGTCTCTCAAGGGAAGGGCCAGAGGAGTGAGTAAAGTGCAATGGAAGAATCAGGGACAAGTATTCAAGCTGGGGAGTTGAGGTGGTTTTAAGGGATGAGTAGGAGTTTTCTAGGTAAAAAAGAGAAGAGGAAGAATATTTCAGGCAGAGAAAAACTAATGTGCAATCTCTTAGTCCTGAATTTCCTGCTTGTGCTTCTCTTATGGAACCCAGGTGGAAAGAGAGACTGTGCTTTTCTTGTCTTGATTCCTTCTGTCTCTTGTGCTGGCACAATATGATCCCTTGATAAATCCTTGTGATGTTGAACAAGTGGCATCCCGCATGCCCAGGAGTGACTGGTTGTAGAAAAAGCCATCCTTCTTGGTTCTTTCTTGGTTCTCACACTGTCAGCATGTTGACACACCCTTTTGTTCCATTTCTGCCCCCTGCAACCCTTTATAGGGTCTTGTTACTGAAACTAGATCAGTAGTCCTATAAATAATCACTCCA
>NW_016107449.1:2792836-2810105 GCF_001604975.1 Cebus imitator
GATGGTGA
This sequence comes from Cebus imitator, assembly GCF_001604975.1. NCBI lineage: Eukaryota > Metazoa > Chordata > Mammalia > Primates > Cebidae > Cebus > Cebus imitator. The sequence goes on from NW_016107449.1 coordinate 2,792,845, forward strand.
TGATGGTGATGATGATGGTGATGATGATGATGGTGATGATGATGGTGATGGTGTTGATGGTGATGGTGATGATAGTGATATTGGTAACAATGATAGTGATGGTGGTGATGGTGATGATGATGAATGTGCAAAATGGTCATAATTACCCCTCCAGATCCACTCTCCTCCTTTCTCATCCTGCTCTGTCCCCTGGGAGGCTGATGTTTATGGACTGTATCAGCCAGGCTCCTGTGCCCTTTGGTTTACTATTGGGTTTAACCAATAGAAACTATCAATGAAAAGTCAGAGATTGAAAGGAGAGTTTGGATTTTTATTTCCCTAGGTATCTCTTTGCTGTGCCTCAGTTTACACTTGAAAAATCTTGGCTCTTTTCAGCTGGTCTCTCTCCCATAGTTAAAGCTCCTGCCAAAACCTAGTGACCACTTCCATCTTGCCCATTTGGCCCAGGTGGTAACAACTCCCCTTTGTGGCTAGTCCTAGGGTGTGTCACTAGTAAGTTCCCTAAATCCTCTCAGAATCACTGTGCAATTTCCCCTTTTTGAAGTATCATCTGTATTTCTTGCTGAGGTGCTGAGAGATGCAGTGACTGATGATGATGGTGGTGGTGATTTTTGTCTCAGCTGGGAGTCTAGGAATCCTAATGAGCAACTATCTGCAGAGAGGCTACCAAATTGAGGCAGAGTTTAGCCAGGTGCTCACTGTCCTACTTATCTTTTACTGTGGAATGAGTTGTCCCAAAACTTTTTAGCTTAAGACAATGTTAATGAATACTATTTCTTATCCTTGTGTAGGTCAGGAATTTAACAGAGCATAGCAGGATGGCTTGTTTCTGCTCCATCACGTCTAGGACTTTCTCTGGAAGGTTTAAAGGCTAGAGGCTCATTCACTTATGTGACTATCAGTTGATCCAGGCTACTGGTCTGGGTCCAAGGGTGAGCATTCAGAGACAGAGAGTGACACAAGCTGAAGCCATATTGCCTGTTATAACCTAGCCTTGGAAGTAATGCAATGTCCCTTCCATAGTGTTCTACTGGTTGAGGCAGTTGTAAAGGTTCACCCAGGTTCTAGAATAAAGAAGACCTCATTTCTTTCTTTCTTTCTTTCTTTCTTTCTTTCTTTCTTTCTTTTTTTTTTGATAGAGTCTTACTCTGTCACCCAGACTAGAGTACTGTGGTATGATCTTGGCTCACTGCAACCTCTGTCTCCTGGGCTCAAGTAGCTGGGGACTATAGGCATGCACCAATATGCCTGGCTAATTTTTGTATTTTTTGTAGAGACAGAGTTTCACCCCATTCCCCAGGCTGACCTTAAACTCCTGGACCGAAGCACTTTGCCTGCCTTGGTCTCCCAAGTGCTGGGATTACAGGCATGAGCCACTGTGCTTGGCCGACCCCACATCTTGATGGAGCATTGTATGGTGTGGGCTAAAGTGACATACACCACTTCTGAACCTATGCACAGATCTCTGTATATCACTCACTCTGTCTTCCCATGCAGTGATGACTGAAGGATTCATACTGAAAATGAAAAGGACCCAAACAAAAGTCAAGAAGCCTAAATTTCTGAGTGATCACTTAGAGAAGAGCCACTGAATCCTACTGACCTTTGTGAGTGTGATAATTAAAGTTTTAGTGTGTTAATTTCCTGAGGTTTGGTAATTGCTCTAAGAATGGAATTGTATCCATATTCCCAAACTTCATCTGAACCAGCATATCTCTCTTTCTGTCTGAACACATCTATTAGGGCTACAAATCTATGACCAAAACAAGGGACTAGGGTTAATTTCTTCTTCCTTCCACTTCACGTATTAGTGAGCAGTAAAGTCAGTACGGGAAAGGAAAGAAAATCTTAGGGCTGCCAAGGTCAGATATTGATGGGCTCTCTGACTATATTCAAAAAGGGCTTGCCCGAAAGAAACTATCAACAGAGTAAACAACCTATAGAATGAGAGAAAATATTTGCAAGCTATGCATCTGACAAAGATCTAATTAATATCCAGAATCTATAATGAACTTAAACAAATTTACAAACAAAAAGCAAGAAACTTCATTATAAAGTGGGCAAAAACATGAACACTTTTCAAAAGAAGACATACATGTGGCCAACGAGCATATGAAAAAATGCTCAATATCACTAATCATTAGAGAAATACGTATCAAAACCACAATGAGATACCTTCTCACACCAGTCAAAATGGCTGTTTAAAAGTAAAAATATAACAGATGTTGGTAAAGTTCTGGAAAAAAGGGAACTCTTATACACTGTTGGTTGGAATGTAAATTAGCTCAGCTATTGTGGAAACCAGCTTGGTGATTTCTCAAATAACTTAAAACACAATTACCCTTCTACCCAGCAAGCCCCTCATTGGGTATATACCCAAAAGAATATAAATCATTCTACCATAAAGACACATGTAGGCATGTGTTCATTATAGCTCTATTCACAATAGCAAAGACATGGAATAAACCTAAATGCCCATAAATGGAAGACTGGGTAAAGAAAATGTGGTACATATACACCATGAAATACCACCCAGCCATGAAAAGAACAAGATCTTATCTTTTGCAGCAACATGGATGGAGCTGGAAGCTAGTATCCTAAGCAAACTGACACAGGAACAGAAAACCAAATACTACATGTTCTCATGTATAAGTGGGAGGTAAACACTGAGTACATATGAACACAAAGAAGAGAAAAAATATAACCTGGGGTGGTGGGAGGAAGGTAAGGGTCAAAAAGCTACCTATCAGGTACTATGCTGATTGCCTGGATGATGAAATAATCTGTACACCGAATCCCCACAACATGCAATTTACCTATATATCAAACCTGCACATATACCCCTTAACCTAAAATAACAGTAATGAAAAGGGCCTTGGCCAAACCAAACCGTGAAAAAAGGAAAAGATTAACACAAATGCGGTAAACGTTTGGTCCTTATGAAGGAACTTGGGGAAAATGGAGATTGCTGTGTTAAAAATGGTTGGCAGGCATGTGTCTGCAGGGGCCTTACCCCATCGCAGAAGACAGTGTCTGTGGGAGAAAGTCAGCCTGACGTCCTTCCCAGTGAAAGCCTGGGAAAAACATCCGTCAAGTGATATTTAGAACTGACATTTTCATAAGGATCCAGTCTATAGAGGGTTTTCTCAGGGCTTGGAAAACCACATTTTTCATTCTTCCTTCTTCCCATCGTCTGTAATTAAACAATGCTCACAATGTTAAATGTACATTTACAGGGACACTCTTTAAGGATTATACTAAAAGAAACTTTTTATTTGGAAATAATTTAACAATTCAATCAATAATAACAGCTGAATCATAATAATGATAATAACTTCAACAAATAATATTTTTTTCTTGGGCCATTTGAGATTACGTTGAACATATTATGGCTCTTTATCCCTAAATATTTCAGTGTACTTTTCCTAAAAATCTCAATATTTTCACAGAACCATAGCGCAACTGTCAACCACAGTAAATTGAACAAGGACAATATTGTTTTCTAATTTACCATCAGCATTCTGATTGTATCAATAACTTGACTCAATCAGGTGTTACTCAGCATTTTGCCCCCTCAGCACACATTGCCATGTCTCTGCGGTCTCCTTTAGTCTGAAATATTTTCACACCCTTTCTCTGCATCTTATAATATTGACAGTTTTGAAGAATATAGCCACTTAAAAAACAGCATGTTCTGTGTTTCGGGTTCTCTGTTTCTTCGTGGTTCGATTCAGATTGTGCCTCCCTGGCCAGGTACCCACAGGCAATGCCATGTTCCTCCCAAGGCATCACTTCAGGGACACGCGATGTTCATCTTCCTTCATTGGTACTGTTGGTTTTCATCACAAAAGGCAGTGACTTCAACAAAACCCTTAAAAGGAGGAAGCCTCTTGAAGGTGTAATTCTCTGAAAACTACTTTTTCAAGTTCACATCAGTGGAGTTTTATACTCTAAGAATGAAATATTGGGAGTGAATATTTTTCATGATGGAATGAAGCAAGGCATGTATGTCCTTAGCTCAGCGATTGTGCTTTTGATGCAGACCGTCTGGACGTGGCTGACCTTCTGGCAAGGTGAGGAGGCCAGGCTGGTACACACTGTGCCCAAGCGCATTGCCAAGCTGGGACCTGATATGCTTAAGGGAGGTCCTCATCTCACCTTGACTTGGGAAAGGAACGCCCTGGTGCGGCATTTGTTCTCCCCTCGTTGCAAAATTCCCGAAGGTGTCCACTCAGATGGACACCCTGCTGCTTGCCACCAGAGCTGCCCTACTAGTTTCCCGTTCTGGTTGGGGGAAGAAATAGAAGGGTTGCTTGCCGGACTCTCAGGCATGCTGATTGGAAGCAGCTGGCTAACACGGTCTCAGAATCAAAAGGTCTTCAGAAACCAGACCTGTACAAGGCTAAATTAAAGTATACATTGAGCATCACAACATTAACTTGTGATTTAAAAGGCTTGATTCTAAGAGACTTTCTTCCACGTTTTATTGTTTCTGAAGCACAGGTGCCTCTTCAAATCTATGTCAAAGGTAACTAGCTAGCTAATAGGTGGAATAGTTATAAGTACTGGTAAATCTATCTGTTTCTAGATAAAGGTTCAACTAATTGTTACCTTGTTTTTTCTGCTACCACTGGTTGAACTAGACAAGAATACAATTTTGTTGAGAAGTTTGTCCTTTTTATTGCACAGTTTCATGAGTTTTGACAATGCATATTGTCATGTAATCGACACCCAAATCAAGAGGCAGAACAATTTCACTGGCCAAAAAATGTCCCTGTCTTCCCCTAGCAGCCAAACCACTCACTGCAGCCCCTGTAGCCACTGAGCCACTTTCTGTCTTTATAGTTTTGCCTTTTCCAGAGTATCATATGAATAACATTCTATTTATGTAGCCTTTCTGTGCCTGGCTTCTTTTGCTTAGTGAATGAGCTTGAAGTTTATCTATGTTACTGCGTGTAGCTTGCTCCTTTTTATTACTGAGTAGTATTCCACTGTAGGAATGTACCGCAGAATATTTATCCATTCATCATGTAAAGGAAATTTGTGTTCAGTTTGAGGTGATTCTGAATAAAACCATTATAAACATGCATATAAAAGTTTGCATGTGATATGTTTTCATTTCTCCTGGGCAAAAAGGAGTAAGCTTTCTGGGTGTTAGGGTAGGTGTATGATTAATGTTTTAGGAAACTGCTGAAATGTTCTCCAAAGTGGCTGTATCAGTTTGCACTCACCCTAGCAATGCATGACAGTTTCAGATCTTGGCATTGTCAGCATTTTTTTATACAGTCCATTATGGGCACAATGGTATCTCACGGTGGTTAAAATGTTCATGTCCCTAGTGACAGATGATGTTGGGCATCTTTTCCTATATACTTATTTGTCCATATATCTTTTCTGGTAAAGAGTTGCAATTTTTAATTGGTTAGTTTGCATGTTTTTAAAAACATATTCCAGGTAAGCTCATTATCTGTTTTTGGCAAATACTGGCCTCATCCCCAGTCTATGGCTTGTTTTTTTTTCTTTTTAAAAATTTTCTCAACAGTGTCTTTTTAAAAGAGCAGAAGTGGTTCATCTTGGTGAAGTCCAATTTATCAATTTTTTACACGTTGTGTTTTTGATGCCATATTTAAAAAGTATTTGTCTATATCACAAGGATTTTATCCATGTTTTCTTCTATACATTTTATAATTTTACATTTCAGTTTTGTTTTCGCTTTTGAATTTATATTTTGTGTATGGTTTGAGGTATACATTGAAGATACATATGTTTATATATGGTGATTTTTTTTGTTATTTTTTTCTACAAGATTATATTGTGTCAAGGATACATCTTACACATGATAGAGTCTTCAAATGAAAGAAGTACAAAAATAGAAGACTAATGACCCCTCACAGAGTTTTAATCAGAACGGCCTAGAGGGCAAGGTGGACTTCGTCTTCATTAAACACCTTCAGTGTGTCTACTCTGTTAGAATAGGTTGAGATTGTGGCATGTGGGTCAAAGGAGATACTAATCCTACTGCCTTTCATACTGGTCAAGCTATGCTTGAATTTCTGTCAAGTTTTTGTGTGATTTTTTTAAAAAGATGGATACTAATCAAAAAAAAAAAAAAAAAAGACAAGAATGATCTGTGTTAGTTTGGCCTGGAGTGGAGGGCAGAAAGGTTAGGGAAGTGATAACCTGATCATCATTTCTGACTAGCAAGAAAGAGACTTTACTCTTTGGAAAGCTGGCTTAGTATTGAGAGCTCAAACTTTGGCTAGACACAGTGGCTCATGCCTGTAATCCCAGCACTTTGCGAGGCTGAGGCTGGAGGATCACTTGAGCCCGGAAGTTCAAGACCAGCCTGGGCCACACAGTAAGACCCCATGTCTACAAAAAATAATAAAAATATTAGCTGACACCTTCAGTCCCAGGCACTCCACAGGCTCAGGTGGGAGAATCATTTGAGCCCAGATGGCCGAGCCAAGGTTCTGCCACTGCACTCTAGCCTGGGCAACAGAGCGAGATCCCATATAAAAAAAAAAAAAAAAAAAATGAAACCCCAAAAAAAAAAAAAAAAAAAAAAAAGGAAAAATAACCCCCAAACTTTGATGTCAGCCAAACTGGCATAAAACTTCACTCCCGTATCACTCTGGCTGGAGGACGTTAAGTGACTTGTTTAACCTCTCTGATTTTTGTTTCCATATCTGTAAGAAATAGATAAGAAAACTCCCTATCTCGTAAGTTGTTATAGTAAGCAATTAAAATAAAGTGATCTATGTCAAACACCTAGCTCAGTGCCTGGTGCTTTGCATGTGCTTCAAAAACTGTTAGCTGCTTTTCTTGCTACTTATTATTTACCCATTCAAGCTTCAAGTGAATGATTGCTGGGATTCTACTATGTATCAGGCACTAGGGATATCAAAATGAGAAAATAATTTCTCAAGGAGCTCAGCCTAGTAGAACTGGAAATTGGACCAATATAGTCAAGTGAGTAGAGTCTGAATGCAGGGTTTAGTTGTTTGCATAGGAGTCATTCTGGATATATGTGTATATGGTATTAATACATATAGGGTAAGATATGGATTGTAACTGTATACATTTACCATGGTGGGGTTTTTGCTTGTTTTACAGCAAAGATGATATTAGGTCAGAGACGCATCCTATAAACGATGGAATCTTCAAATGAAAGAATTAGGATAAACACAAAACTAATAAGGAAATGAGTCAACTCAGAGGCTGAAGACCAAGCACTGCTCTCCAGAGGGCTGAGCCTTGATCTAAGCACTAAAGAAATCAGTGAACCCACAGTGGGATGAGGGAGATGGAGAAAGTGGTTCGCACTGAGCAATCAGCCAGTTTCCTAGAGCGTAATGATGAAAAACGTGGGTTTTTTAATCTAGACGGAATGGTTTTGAAGGATTCTGAGAAACGTGTTGACCTCTTTGGACTCCAGCTGCCTCACATGCGAGGCGTTAATAATTTTTCCATCAAAGATCGTTGTAATGATGAAAGGGACATTTGTGTAGCTTCTAGTGAGCACCCAGTGCTGGTTGCTACATTTATCCACAGAACTCAAGCAATCCAGTTAGTCTGGAGAAGAGGGTGGGGTCAGAGGTGGTGGAGAATCAGACCTGAGAGACAGCAGGGCCAGATGATCAATGGGCTGGGATTGCACCATATGGAATGCGGATGTTATCTCTAAGGTAATAATTAACTAGAGAAAGTCTTAAGCAAGGAGCACAGAATTTTAGAAAAAGCACCTGGGCCCTGAAGAGGACAATAAATTGCAGGAGGTCCCACTGGAGGCAGGGACAGCAGTTAGGGAGTTTCAGGAACCAAGGCAAGAAATTCAGCCCATGGGGAGTGAGACAATGACAGAGGGACCAAGCGTAGAGGGCAAAGCGAGGAACGTGTAAGAGGCAGCATGAGGCTTGGCTGGCTGTGAGAGGTGAGAGAGGGGTGGAGGCACAGCCCGCTTCCAGGTGCCTGACTTGGGTGAGGCGGGAGGAGGCAAGATGGAACTGGTTGGTAGAGGAAGAAAATGAGTTCTTCATCCAGAGGCACCTGAGGCCGTCCAAGTAGACATGCCCTGGAGGCAGCTACTCTTCAGGTCTAGAACCTAATTGAAAGGTCTGAGCTGGCGAGGCCAACATGGCAAATGTCAAAAACATGGTAGAAAAAGCCTTCGGTGGGGATGAGATCACTCAGAGACAGCTGGTTGAGAGACAGCCAGACAGCCTGTTTATATATGCCTCCTCTGAGTGACCAACCTCAGGCATACCACTTAACCACTCTCAACCTCCGTTTCCTTATCTGTAAAAGGAGAGTGAAAGAGCCTGTGACCTTATTTGCAAGTGAAATGGATATCTATATGCAAAGTTCTCAGAGCAGTGCCTGACACAGAGTGAGTCCTCAATGACCCGGGCCATGGCCGTCGTGAAAAGGACAAGGGTAGACAGCGGACAGAAGGGGCCTGGAAGGGACCACGGGTGATGCAGAAAAGGCTGATGGAAAGTGGCTGAGACAGACATAGAGAAGCATCTTCCAGAAAGGAAGGAATGGAGAAATCTCAACAACGTGTTAGCAAGACAGGAGACCTTTTGGAGGGAGGGAGGGTGCCTGGATAGTTCCAGAAGGTCCAGAGAGAAACTGAGAAGGGTTCACTGAATCAGACTATTGTGAACCACTGGCATCTGTGGTGGGGTTAGGTGGCTGGTGGCAGATGCTGGAGGGGAGAATGAGAACTGAGGGAATAGACTCAAATAAATGCTTAGCTTAGAAAAGAAATACAAGAAGATATCCGTGTTGAGCAATATTTAAGGCTGTTGTGTAGAGCAAAACATGTCATCTCATTTAATACAACACATCCAAAACACGTTATCTCATATAATACAACATATTTTGCAACTGAGTAAACTGAGGCTCAGAGAGGTCACAAGACTTGCTCAAGGTCACACAGCTGGTAAAAATGGAATCATCTTAGACTCAGTTAGGCTTAAATTCTAAATCCAAGAGCCTTCTCTGGTCTAGGTAAGCCTCTGGATTCTTTGAGTCACAATGATAAAATCTCCAACAGGAATCAGCTCTGAGCATTGGAGGCTGGAGCGGGAAGACAAGCAGACACTAGCAAGACAAGCAGGCGGAAGATGCAGGGTGATGAATCGAGGCCAGGGGTCCAGTTCAGGAACAAGAAGCGTGGGAGGCATGGGTGGGGGAGCAGAGACCCCGCCAGTGAAGGTTTACCAGAAGCATCTAAGTTCCAAAGCAGGTCTCAAAATGGAACAGAGCAGTAGAGCAGGGTTGTTGTGAGTCAGCCCAGTTCTCATGTTTTGCTCTGCGGGATAAGTCAGCCCAGAGGTCGAAACTGTAAAAGACTGGGCCGTGCTGGCAATTATCCCCAGTGATTGTGAGTGAGTCAAAGTGAGGGTCACTGGGGGATACTAGAAAGAAAGTGAAAAGGGGAGACTTGGAAAGCCTGGGCCTTTACTTAACTGACTGGACAAGGCAAGACCACAGTGTCTTTGAGAATCATTGCAGAAATGGTTCAGAAACAAACGGTCAAAACCAAGGCACACTGTCTATTTTATATGATTCGGTGCTCAAAATTTGTGTGATGATCCCGACTTTATATAGAATAATACTGATGCTCAGGGAGGTTGAGCATCTAGTCTAAGATCACACAGCTAGGTAATGAGGAAATTGAAATTAAGCTGGAACTCCCAAGTTTAGGAAAAGAGAGAGAAGCTTCTGAGGTCAGAAAACATGTTAAAATTGTTATTTTCCCTTCAGAGGTATAAACACCAGAGAAGACATTGACTTAGAATTCAGGCAGCCTATTTAGGGCAGGGGAAGTCATTTGGAGAAGGAAGATTTAGTTTATTGGGTGGATTTCCTTGATTCCAGACGCCAGGCTGACACCCTGCTACTCCCTGGGTGTGATCGGAATCACTGTCAGAAGTCACAGCAATGTTTGGTAGCCTAGGGACTGTGTCTCGAGTAGCAGAAAGATGATGGTGGGCGTGTGGTTGCAGTGTTCTTCATCGCAAATAGTGCCATGGACAGCGCCTTCTGTGACGGCTCCCCACAGGAGCTGGATTCCAATTCTGCAGCGTACAAGGCTTTCTGGCTGGCTTTCCAAACGTCAGGCCTGAAGAATAACTTCAAGTCCCTGGAGAAGGCTTTGTTCTTTCTCTGCCCCCTAACTTTTGTTCTTGGCAGAGCTGATTAGGCTCAGTGGTTAATTAGCCCCAAAATGAAGACAGCAATGGCAGAAGCCCTGGTGGCTTCCTCTCGAGGCCTCTCCTCTGCCAGGAGGAGGTAAGGAAGTGGGTAATCTGGGCTGGGGTCTTGGATTCTCAGCCCCTCATCCAAGTTATTTATCTAGCCACATGTGCAGAATTCTGTCTCTTGCTAAACTCACCTGCTAACTAAGAACAACATCCCTGTCTTCAGAACTAGGCCGGAGAGAGCTGGGACAGCCTTTGTAGTCCATGAGTTGTGACCACCAGGACTCATTTGGAAAAAAGCTGAAGTTTTTTCTGTTTTCTGTGCTGTGAACTGCCTCTCTCTGTAAGGGTGCAGAAAGTAGGGAGATCACCAAGGTCCCACAGATGTCATGTGAAAATATTTTATCTCCTCGAGCCCTTGAAAGCTCATGTGGTGGGGCCCAGGCTTGTCTAAGTTCAGAAGCAGGCATGCATGCTGCCAGGTGTTCCGGCTGTGTGCTGCGTGTGCACACGCCCTCAGTCTGTGAAAAGGCCCATTGTCGTCTCTACAGACTGGGCCACAGCTCTCTTCCCAAGCCAACCTCTGAAGGTCACCCAGGTCCAGTTATTTGTGGACTCTGGATCATAAGAAAGGCTCCTAGAGATTTTGTAGCTTAAATACTTCCTTTTCTACCGTGAGGTTCAGAGAGGCCAAGAAACTCCTCGGAGCGCACAAAGGGGTAACTGGGACGCTGATGCGCTATAATGTTTATCGGGAACCCAGCTAGTCTTGGAGAGCTGCCATCCATGGACATGCAGAATGGACACAAGGGCCTCTAGGCAACGCCATACAGGCTGTGCTCTGCTGTTCTTACTTCTGATTCTTCTCCCACCCCAAATCTCTAGGGCGAGTCTGGAGTCTGATTTCCTTAATCAATTCAAATTGAAGGTCCAGAGATGATGCATTCCAAATCTCGAAAAACCATAAACTGTAAAGGTTAAGTGAAGCTAGGGGGTCACATAGCCTGGTTTGGAATATGTATTTTACTGCTTACTAGTCATGTGATCTTTTTATGCCTCAGTTTCCTCATCTGTGAATAGGAATAACAGAGCCTAACTCACTAGGCTGCTCTGAGGATTAAATGAGTTAATATGTGTCAAATGCTTAAAGCAATGAGCTGTTATTACCTTTGCCTTTCAAAAGTGGGACATCTAGCAATTCTGAGAATTGCTTCTTGAGGGTAAAAGCTATGGAGCAAGGGCGTTCTGGGATCCTGCAGCCGCAGCCCAGGACTGTCTCAAGGTGTGGACCACAGGCCACCAATGACAGATCCACTATTCTGTTTTCTCTTCCCGCACTGGCATTTTCCTGGGCATTTTGGCTCTCTAGGGTATAATCAGTGGTACTGCTGGCTAACCAATTTTGATAGGCTTTTTTAAAAGAATAAGAATAGTCAGACATTCTATAGGGATTTACCATGTAAAAATGTTTCTATGTGACGTGCAGTCTGCAAAGTGGCCCCCAATGATCTCTACCTCCTGGTATTCACAGACTTGGGTAGTATCTTCCTTTTGAGTAACTTACTTCTGAAAAAGAGAATACGGGAACATTCACGGGATGTCTGTGGTTAGACTTCAGCCTTGCTACTGCATTCTCTCTCTCTCTTACTGCTTTAATAAAGCAAGCTGCCATGTTGGAGAGGGGGGGCCAGGAGGAAACTGAGGCAGTCTCCAGCTCATAGCTTCTAAGGGACTGAGGCCTTGAGAAACTGAGTTTTCCCAACAGCCATGTCAGTGAGCTTGGGTATAGATTGTTTTCCAGTTGAACTTTCCGAAGAGACCCGTGGCCATCATCTTGATGGCAGTTTCATGAGACACCATGGAGCAGAGGATCCGGCTAAGCCGGGCCTGCTTCACAACAACAGAAACTGTCTCATAACTATATGTTAATTAAGCCACTGAGAGGTGGAGTGATGTGTTACACAGCAAGAAGTAACTGACAGCACACACTAGATTAGCCAATTTTATTCTTGCATCATTTTTCAGAGAGATTAAGTAACTCCTGCCAGTTCACACAGCTAGTGAGTTGTAGACTAGTTATCTGAACCCATATCACAGCTGCTTCTCAGACGAGGCTACAGAATGTAGGGTCAAAGATGTCCCCTAAGATTTTTGTGCATTTTAGCTTTGGTTTTCTAGAATGATTTCCCTGCTTTCGTTGTCTGATGTAAGGAAGAAATGAATATTCAATCACTGCCAACTCTTTGCCAGGGAATTTGCTTATATCCTCCAATCCTCCCATCATAAGGTGGGCATCATTAAACCCATTGTACCGGCTTTCCAAGACTGGGTTTTCCAGACACTGATTCCTCAAAGTGCTTTGCAAAAGAAAACGTTCCACAGCTAACGTCTTTGGGAAACACTGGATACCCCTCCTGGAAATTGACTTTGTATGTGAGTCCCTTCAAGCCTCAGAGGAACTGTGTAAAGAAATCTGTTTCGTGTTTTCTAATATCATACATACCAATTTTATTAGGCCACAAAAACTCTCATTCATCTGACAACAATTCAAGGAATATGCCATAAAATACGCTTTTGAAAATGCTGGTTCACAAGAAATTTTCACTCTTACAGTTTTCAATCAAACCCCACAAAAATTTGACCAAGACAGTAACAGTTGCCATTTTATAGATAAGAAAACTAAGAGGCAGGGAGTTGTGAAATCAGTGTCAAATATTATTTACCTTGGGATGGTGGCCAACCTCTGCATCATTTGATGTGATTGGCCGTTTCTTTTCTTTTTCCTTCCTCCCTCCCTTCTCCCTCCCTTCCTCCCTTTCTCTCCCCTCCCTCTCTCCCTCCCTTCTTCATTCCCCTCTCTTCTTCTCTTTCTCACTCCTGTGGTCACAGAATAAACTTTCCAGAAATCAAAAAAAGATTTTTTTCCGCACCCTGGCTCCAGTATGTCATCTGGAGACCACCTGATGTTTTTCAGGCCACTTCTCCTCCTCATTCTTTTTTGCCAAATTCCCCTCACTTATCCTCATCTATCCTATTCGCAAACAAGTGCATTTCTGCCCACCTTTTGCCCGCTTTGGCACATTCTCCCTGGGTGACTGTGTCCCTCTCACAGCTTCAGCTCACCCCAAAACAGTGGTAGCTTTCTAATCCAGCCCTTTTCTTAGGCCCTCCCTTGGTTCCGGGTTCTTGGCCCAACTTTTCATCAGGTATTCCTACTTAGACACTCTCCCAGTGCCCCGAGTTCAAGCTCCACTAACCACCCCCCATGCCCATCTGTAAGGTTTCCCTGTCTTGTGGGTGCCGTTTCTAAGCTGGGTGACATCTAGCCCAGGAGCATGGGAGACATGCTGAATTCTTGCCTCCTGGTCAGTTCCATCCATGTTTAAACAGTCCCCCATCAGGCTGGCCCAGGTGTGCCTTCTCCATTCCCATCTCTGCTGCCCTCATTCCTTATAGACCCTCCAGCGGCTGCTGGTCTGTTTCCCGTGGGCACTCCCTTCTCACCACCACCCACTGACTCAGCCTCCCAACTCACCCTTCCGTGCAGACCTGTCCTTACACCAGCAAACCTAATCCTGCAGGCTCTCACGGGCTCCTTTGGGAGGGCTCCCCATTACCTAAGGAGTCCAGCCCCTGTTCTTCAACACGGAGTGTGAGGAAATCCTTGCACGATCTCCTCTCCGCTTCCTCTAGCTTCACATCCAAGAACTCCCTGCCCATTTCCCAGGGGTGCCATAAACTTTCCATTCTGTTTAAAAATCTCCCTTCCATCAGTGTGGACTCTTCTTTTTTTTTTTTTTTTTTTTTTTTTTTTTTTTTTTTTTTTTTTTTTTTTTTTTTTTTTTTTTTTTTTTTTGAGACAGTCTCTCTCTGTTGCCAGGTGTCATACTGGAGTGCAGTGGCATGATCTTGGCTCACTGCAACCTCTGCCTCCCGGGTTCAAGCAATTCTGCCTCAGCCTCCCGAGTGGGTGGGACTACAGGCGCACACCACCACGCCCAGCTAATTTTTGTATTTTTAGTAGAGACGGGGTTTCATCATGTTGGCCAGGATGGTCTTGATCTCATGACCTCGTGATCTGCCCAGCTCGGGCTCCCAAAGTGCTGGGATTACAGGTGTGAGCCACCGCGCCTGGTGCACTCTTCTTACAGTTTTGTCCACTCACGTACTTTATTCATTCTTCAAAACTCTGCTTGATGAGTGATTAAATGGTGGCAAAACATTCAGCTTTGTAGTATCATTTTAAGGAAAATTTGCAGTATATACCAACAATTAAAAAGAAATTTTAAAAAAAGGCCCTACATTTTGTCTCTGTAAATTTACCTTGGAGATTTCAGGCTGTAGAAAAATTGAATGTAAGAAACATTCTTTAGACTCAGAGATGTTCACCATAATGCTGTTTGCAAAGAAACATTTCCTCAAAAATAGGATAATGATTAAGTTCATTATTTCATGCTCACTGGAAAGTGAGGATTATAAACGTGATATGGAAGTGCTGTGGTTGCTATAGATCTAAGTGACACAAGCAGAGAAAGGCAAATTATCAAGTTTTATTATTACAGCCATTAAAGGCGTGCCAAAAAGATGCAAAAGAAAAGCACCTGAAACATCACTGTGATTGGCTTAGGCACTGGGATTACAGGAAAAAGTTTCTCTTCTATTAAGAAACATTCTGTAGTGAGGAGTGCTGGTTAGGATCCTGGGGTCCAGGGCCAGCTGCCCATGCTGGCTTCTGTGTGACTCCATTTCCTTATCTGTAAAATACTCATCATAATAACCGTGTCTGTATCATAGGCCTTTTGTGGGGGATTATATGAGTTACTTTCGCAAAAGCTCATAGAACAGAGCTTGGCAAGTAGGAAGTGCTAACAAGTGCTGCTGAGTAGTGTTTAAAAGTGCTAACAATTGCGTATCGACAGGGCTTCCATCTCTGTGAATTCTCGTTGGGTCGGAATGTGCCTTATTTATGTTGACCATGTCAGCTCCTCATCCATAGAAGGGTTTCAAGAAATATTGTTGCTAAATCTTTGAGTTAAGCACCCTGGAAGAATCTAATGTTTTCCAAAATTCAAATGGGTACCGAGACCTCTCCCCAAGAAGTTTGTGGCCTGAGCTGGGACTGGAAATTTGAGGCCATTGGCCACCCTGGAGCAGGCAGGGGCAAAATTTCAGGGTGGCGACCTTGACAAAGTTCACAGCACACGACTGCCCTTGAATTATGACTCTGCTGGCTTGCCCAGCTCCAGTTGAGAAGCCAGGAGCTTTTGCTGTGATCATCTGAGATATGACCCTGACTCTGGGAACAAAGGGCAATTTACGGCTCTTTTGTGTGAGGCAGTTTAGGTGGAAGAAAGGGGTTAGTTCATCAAAGGCTGGGGGACCTGATCGCTGGCTCAATCTCTAAAATAAACGCCCTGTCTGTGCCTCAGTTTCCTTATGAATAGCATCCCAGCCTTTGGTCATCCCAGCTAGTGGTCATTAGCTCTTCCTGACACATTTCTGGGGGATCATTTTGATTCGGGATCAATTTGAAACACCTGATTCTCTTCTCCTCTCCCGCCCCGCGAGTCTGTGGTCTCTGACATAAACTTCATGCTCTGAGGAAACAGGCTTTGTGAACCCAACTTCAAAGCTTGGCCACGTGAGCGCCTTGCAGAAGTGTTGGAGGCAACAATGGGTTTTAGGCAGGGCTGGGTAGGGGCTGCGCGGTGAGCACTCTTTAACCTGGCAACTGTGGTGTTCAAAGTCATTGCTGCAGGCACAGTGGAACAATGCCTTTGGCAGCCCAGCCAGGTCAGTGTTCTCAGCTGAGCTGTTGTTGCCAGCACTGCGGAGCTGAGGGTCCTCGGTATAAAGCCTTCCACCACACTGAGTAAAAAGAGTAAAATCCTTTGCTTTTGCTTTTGTTAAATTTAGAAAGTAAATACAGTATAACCACATAAAAGGAAAAATTTACATAAGAAAGTAAAAAAATCTTCCCGTAATCCCAGCCCTGATCTAAGTAGATCTTCTGGGTACTTCTATTCTTTGTTTTCCTTCAGATTTAACATTTCTGTAATCAGGGCAGAAACGCTTGCCTCTTCGTTGCTTGTTTTACGGAGCACTGTAATAGGCATGAGATTGCTATATCATCTCTCCGCCTATTTTTTAATGACTGGAGAGTATCTCCTCAAGGCAATGTGCCTTAACAAATTGGAATATTCTTCCGTTTTCGGAGAATGATGCATTATCCCTGGACTGTAACATGTTTTTCTGGGTCAGATATTTTATCTTTTTCGTCTGTTTGTTTGTTTGGTTTTGCATTTTCGTGATGCTACCTTTATTTACTTACTTATTTTCCAAAACGGAGACCCCAACTAAATGCATTGCCCCCAGACATGTGCGAAACTGCACTTTTCAGTTAAGGTGATTTTTCTTCCCAATATTTTATTATGAAAATGTTCAAACACACAGAGCAGTTGACAGGATTTTATAATGCACACCCATATACTAATTCAGGGTGACTTCGGAGCTGAAACATAAGTTTGAAATGAGAAGCAGAAAACTAGTAGAGAAATGTGTGTCATCCCTGGCTCTGTGAAGAGTTTCAAAGAAAATATTTTTAAAGTGTGTCGTTGTTCAGCTTGGGCATCTTAGACATAATAAACATGGTAATCTATTATTATAATATGTTATAGTTTTCAGTATTTTTCAAAATGTCTTCAGGTCTATTTTCTTGCTTGATTCCCATCTTCAAGTTATAGACAAGGCAGGTGTTATCAGATACTATTTGTATATTTATAAATGAGGAAACTGTGATCAGAGAGATTAGGGGGCCTGTGTACATTCACACAGCAAGAGAGGTGGTGCTGTAATAACCATTATCTATGGGGAGCTCCCAGCTGAACCACACTTTTACAGAAATCCCTCCCTTTTTCCTCTCCCCTTAACAAAGTCCAGCGTTCCATAAGAAACCCAGAACCTGCACCATCACATCCCCCGCTTATTGCGGGTTTACTCTTTCTTCTCTCTCCTTCCTTTCTTTCTTTCTTTCTCTCTCTCTCTCTCTCT
>NW_016107449.1:2810485-2811608 GCF_001604975.1 Cebus imitator
TGTTACCCAGGCTGGAGTGCAATGGTGCGATCTCGGCTCACCGCAACCTCCACCTCCTGGGTTGAAGTGATTCTCCTGCCTCAGCCTCCTGAGTAGCTGGGATTACAGGCACACACCACCATGCCCAGCTAATTTTTTGTATTTTTAGTAGAGATGTGGTTTCACCATGTTGGCTAGTCTGCTCTCAAACTCCTGACCCTGTGATCCTCCCACCTTGGCCTCCCAAAGCGTTGGGATTACAGGTGTGAGTCACTGCACCCGGCCTATTTCTACGGCCCTTTCAGCTCTCTGGTTCTGTGTGTCTGTGACTGTGAACCTTTTCAGGACAGGAGGCTGGAGATGTGTCACCTGTAGTCCGATAATCACACATGCCAACGTGAGGGTGAAAGATGGGCCACAAAGGGCACTCAAGAGCTCCACCCAATTTCAACACTTTTCTAACGACACAATTTTTCTGAAAAAGCAGGGCTAATCTGGACAACAACTAGGCCCAAAAAGTAAGTGTAAGCATGATTTTCTGGAAAGAAGAATCAGGGAGAAAATAAATTATGCCTAAGCGGCAATTCTGGAGGACAAGAGGTTTACCCTGGAAAAGTAACCCCCAACACCATCTTCCACAAGTCTCATGTCTGGGACTACCAAAGGCCCAAGACGTTGCTCATGCCTCAAATGAGAATTTTCGTCATTAATAGTGGTTTCTCTAGACTAGCTCGAAGCTCAAAGGAAAAATTTCTCTGCTTGGGGAGGCAGGTTTCAATGCACAGGAACACAATAAAAGCAGGGCTGGGTGCTCGCATCTGGCGTGGAAAAGTGCCCTGGGATTTGAGGCAAAGAATCTTTCAAAGATTCTCACAGCCTGTGCTTCCCAAACTTCCCCTTCCTCCCTCCCTTCCTTCCTTTCTTTCTCCCTCCCTCCCTTCCTTCCTTCCCTCTTTCCTTCCTTCCTTCCTTCTTCCCTCCTTCCCTCCCTCCCTTCCTTCCTTCCTTTCTTCCTTCCCTCTTTCCTTCCTTCATTCCTTCCTCCTTCCCTCCCTCCCTCCCTCACTTCCTCCCTTCCTTTCTTCCTTCCTTCCTTCCTCCCTTCCTTCCTCCCTCCCTCCCCCCTTCCTTCCCTCCCTCCCTC
>NW_016107449.1:2813648-2866083 GCF_001604975.1 Cebus imitator
CCTTCCTTCCTTCCTTCCTTCCTTCCTTCCTTCCTTCCTTCGTTCCAACAATGGGTTTTAGGCAGGGATGGGTAGGGGCTCCCCAGTGAGCACTCTTTAACCTGGCAACTATTGTGTTCAAAGTCATTGCTGCAGGCACAGTGTGACTTTCCTTCCTTCCCCACCTCCCTCCGTCCTTTCCTTCCTTCCTTTCTTCCTTCCTTCCTTTTATTTTTTCCCTCTCTCCCTCCCTCCTTCCCTCCCTCCTTTCCTCTTCCTTCCTTCCTTTTCTTTTTTCACTCTCTCCCTACCTCCTTCCCTCCTTCTGTCCCTCCCTCTCTCCTTCCATCCCTCCCTCCCTTCCTCTTTCTTCCTTCCTTTTTCCCCCTTCCTCCTTCACTCCTTCCTTCCCTCACTCCCTCCTTCCTTCCTTCTTTCCCTTCCTTCCTTCCTTCTTTCCTTCCTTCCTTCCTTCCTTCCTTCCTTCCTTCCTTCCTTCCTTCTTTCCTTCCTTCCTTTTTTCCCTCTCTCTTTCTCTCTCCCCCCACCCACTGCTGTCTTTCTCCCTCTCGGTTTTTTAGAAACACACCCTGGCTCCGTTGCTCTGACTGGAGTGCAGTGGCACAATCACAGTTCACCGTAGCCTCAGTCTCCTGCACACGAGTGATCCTCCCCTCAGCCTCCTGAGTAGCTGTGACTCAGGACTGTCCCACCTCGCCCACGTTTATATTTTGTAGCAATTGGGGCCTCACTATGTTACCCAGGCTGGTCTCAAATTCCTGGGCTCAAGCGATCCTCCTGCCTTGTCTTCTCAAAGTGCTGGGATTACAGGTATGAGCCACTGTGCCCGGCCCCAAATCCCTTCTCTTTGTTTCTCCATAAGAGCAAGTAAACTGACTGCCTCCATCCTTGTTCTCATAACACTTTGAACACATCGTGAAAATCCACAGCCCACAGAGGCATTGTCATTCCATTTTATGGATGAAGAAATTGAACCTCAAAGTAAGACAACGGGAACTCATCCAGGAGACATCTGCTCCGGGCTGGAGCCCACTCCTCTCCACTCCGAAGCCCTTTCTTTGCCCAGCTGTGGCTACAAGGAGACACTGTGCTTGTGCAGTCTGGTGCTCCTCCAGCCTGGCTTTATTTTATTTTGGACTCTGGGGCCACTCTTGTTCTGCGTGCACAGAGCAGTCCTGGTCATGGCAATCCTTCCTGTGGAAACACAAAGCAAATCCTCAGAGTCCGATCCTGGGGACCCACCTGGCTCAGGGGCTCACCAGCGAGGCAGCACTCAAGGGCACAAGGCTTCAGAGATGCCTTCTATAACTGGACAGCTTTTGCTCAGAAAGATGCACTCTGCCCTCTGCATATGCCACAGTAGACAACCTTAAGATTTTTCCTTCCTTTCCCTTTCTTTCTTTTTGTCTTTTCTTTCTTTCTTTCTGTTTTTTTTTTTTTTTTTTTTTTTTTTTTTTTTTTTTTTTTTTTTTTTTTTTTTTTTTTTTTTTTTTTTTTTTTTTTTTTTTTTTTTTTTTTGGTCTTGAGGCAGGGTCTTGCTCTGTCACCCAGGCTGGAGTGCAGAATCATAGCTCACTGGAACCTCCGCCTCCCAGGCTCAAGTGATCCTCCCGCCCAGGCCTCCTGAGTAAATTGGACTACAGGCACATGCCACCACACCTGGGTAATTTTTAAGTTTATTGTAGAGATGGGGTCATTTTATATTGCAGAGGCTGGTCTCAAACTTCTGAGCCCAAGGGATCCTCTTGCCTCAGCCTCCCAAATAGCTGGGCTCACAGGGGTGAGCCACTGCACCTGGCCTCTTCCTTTGTATTCTTCAGCCTCCAGAACTGCAGTTGTTCAACATGAAGAATGGAGAGTGAGCGCTGGAAAACCGTTCGAGGTACCTTTATAATGGGATCATCTGCTTGTATCTGCCCTTTGGAAAAATCAATGAACTGGATTTTTGGACAGTCTGAAAATATTCATTAGAACACCATGGGGGAATGAAGTCCACCCTTCCAGCCCTCATTGATTTCTCTGAAGTTGCTTAGATGTCACAACTTCCCCAAACAGACCCAGGGAGGTTGACCCAGAGAACAGCACCCACGACCTTGTGCCGCAGTGCACAGCTGCAAGACAGATAGCTATTCTAAACAGAGGCTTTTTTTTTTTTTTAAAGACAACATGGCTCTTCCTAGAAACAAATATAAATCCTATAATGACACCCATTGGGCTGGTGGAAATTCAGTAGAGACACTTTCATAGTTAGGAACTTTGTAAGTTGTGGCTTAATATATTGCCCCAAGATAAATTATGGAAAAGCTCCATGTATGGGATTGGTTATAAAATCCGTTGCCAAACTGTCTTTCTCCTGGGGCTGGTGGGCTGGGAACCAGAGCCTGTCTCATGCGTTGGAGAGTCCCCAGGGAGTAAACCTGGAATGCTTCAGACTCAAGAGAACTTGTAGGCCTACAAAAGTCCAGTGCCTCTTCAGAGAGTTGGGTGTAATTTTCCTCCTCGTTGGGAAGATCCCAGGCTCCCTGAGTCTCAGTCTAGCTATCTTTGCATTGACTAGCTAAGCTTTTTCCATCAGCCAGTGGCCTCAACTTAATTTTCATCACATCATTATTTCCGTGGCCCAGACATGCCAATGGGACATCAAAATTATTTTGATAAGAACTTTACTGCATCACTTAGGATTATAGTAAATGACACAGTTGCTTTCCTTTCCCCGAGGAATCGCTGGCAAAAGGAATAAAACCGTGTAATCCAAAGCAAGGGGGAAGGGAACTAACTTTTATTGCATTTCTCCTAAATCCAGGTGCTTTACATAGATTATGTCAGATAAGTTAATCCTAGGCAACAACCCTATGAGAATTGTCATTTAACAGACAAAGAAAGGGAGATTTAGGGAGGTTGGGAAAGCCACCGAAGACCTCAAGACCAGAGCTGAAAAGCAGGCAGATGTGGGGCCAAAGTCCAGAATGTTCTCATTGACAAAGCACCAGCTAAAACGCAGAATACCAATGACTCGTAGAGCCATTTCCGGGCCTCCGACTGAGCAGGAGGGAGAAGGATCTTCAGGAGCGAGTGTCTCAGGGCTGGGGAGAGATCGGCACTGGAGTGCTGGGGAACCCAAACCTCAGCATAAATGGCCAGTGTTCCTTCTCTAGAATGCAGTGCTCCCTTGTTCAGTGAGAAGTGAATCTGCTGGTGGGTACAACACCACATGACATTTCCACCCCCATAGACAACAGCCCTCACCTAGCTATCAAGGTATGCAGGGCTGACTTTTCACCTTCAGCCTGCTCCAGGGAACGGCCAGATGGCATTCAGGCTGATTCTGTGCTTCTGGCTGACTAATCTCTCCAGGTACAAAAGTAAACATGGAGCTTGGGGACACCATATGTCCCTGACTCATAGAGCTTGCAGGAATCACCATCATTCTACGTGGCATCTGCTTTCCTGGGCCAAGGTGGGAGGTAAGTCAATGTAGTGGAGGAAACGTGTCTTAAAATACAAGGAAGAGTGATCTGAAACATAAAGAAGTGTGCACCTGGTTGCTAGATCCTAAATGACATTTATTTTTCAAATGTGCTCTGTTTTGCTAGACAGTGATCGACTTCCTTCACTCTTGCCACGGGCCCACATGGGGCTGGCCACTGTCTACATTCAAGGGTTGTGAACTGAATTGAGGGGTTGTATTCTTCAACCATTTTCTCCCTTGAACTGTCTTGAATTTTCCCCTAAGTTGAAAATGAAGCAGACCCTCGCTGAGTTTAAAGGAGATCTGACTGACATTGGGAAGTGGTATCCAATAAGACGCCTGTTTCTTCTGTCTGCTCCAGGGTGCGCCAACAGGAGAACGGAAAGCTAAAGGTGAGGTAAGGGTATAGGGTCAGCTGCTTGGGGCTGGGATTGCTAGCATACTTCTGAGGACGGGCAATGACCGCTCATTAGGAGGTCATGACTCATGAAGCTTCTAGCACTGTTTCTGAGTCAGCCAAAGTAACGAGAGGGTGAAGTAGCCACGTCCAGCGTCTTGAGCGTAGGATCAGAGAAGTGTTGAGATGAAGGAGTTAAACCTGCCCAATCCATTCCTCTCCCAGAGGCAATAAGTCAAGCCTAGAGGGGTGGTATAACTCACCTAGGATTGCGCACTTGTGGGAGGTAGGTCCATGCGGAACTAGAGACCAGGGCATCTCCAAGATCCAAGGCTTTTCCAGAAAGAAAGACTCCATTGAGCCCTCTAGTATTTCCGAGTCACTCTGAGCCACATGCCATGGGACCGCGGGAATGAACGGCCTGCATTTCACAGGGTTAGGATGATCACCTGCACCTTGCAACCAGAGCCTTAGGAAGGTCACGAATGACCCAGGCCTAAGACAACAGCAAAAGGCATTCTAAACCAAATCTTCTCCACTGTCAAGAGCTTTATGGCATCTGTGGCTGTTTCCCATTTCCTATTCCATCGACCTTGAGAAATTTGTGAGATGGGTCTTGTCACTACTACACACATAAGGAGGTTGAGATCCTCAAAGTTCAAGTGATCCATCCAAGGGCACCCTGTCAGCTGCATGGAGAGGACATTAGAACTTATCCCAGAACTTCAGGTATTCCAAAGCTCTACGCATACATAGTCTTGATATTGTTCTTAGACTCATGGGCTCATAAATATGGAAGACAGACTGAGAACTTATGTTTGCTTAAAATACTTCAAAAACTTCCTATGGTAGGGCACGAGCTGATGGGTGGGGCTGGACAGAAATGGCCCAGAGGAAAATAGAGGAGTGCTTACTTCCAGTGCATACTCCATTTCCAAACTGCGATCACACTGGCCCCTGCCATGAAGAACATAGAATCTTCTCGACTTTCTCTATCTTTCGGGTTTTGTTTCCATAACCAAGTCTCTGAGCTTTTCTTCTAGAGCAAAAATTCCAATTCCAGTTCAAGAATGTTTCTAGGCTGGGCACAGTAGCTCACACCTGTAAACCCAGCACTTTGGGAGGCCTAGGTGGGTGGATGGCTTGAGGTTGGGAGTTTGAAACCAGCCTGGCCAACATGGTGAAACCCCATCTCTACTAAAAATGCAAAAATTAGCCTTGTTTGGTGGCACATGCCTGTAATCCCAGCGACTTGGGAGGCTGAGACAGAAGAATCGACTGAACCCAGGAGATGTAGGTTGTCGTGAGTGGGGATTGTGCCACTGTACTCCAGCCTGGGCAACAGGGCACGGAAAAAAGCCGAAAAAAAAGAATTTAAGAATATTTCTAACATTAGCCCATGACAGATTTTTTTTTTTGATATGAAGTCTCACTGTTGCCAAGGCTAGAGTGCTCCAGGGTGCAAGGAATCGTCCCACCTCAGCCTCACAAGTAGCTGGGACCACAGACACATGCCACCACACCTGGCCAAGTTTTAAAATGTGTTGTTTTTGTAGAGATAGGGTCTCCCCATATTGCTAGGCTGGCCTCAAAACCATGGACTCAAGTGATCCTCCTGCCTTGTCCTCCCCAAGTGCTGGGATACCAGGTGTGACCCATCCCACCCAGCCCGCGACAGAGCTTATTCTTCACTTTTGAGGAAGCTGGACTCCATCTGTTTAACAGAGTGGGGTTGCTTTTAGGAAATAAAATCTTAGAAAAATAATCCTCTCAGAAAATGTAAAAATAACATTCCATGGTTTCTTGCCCATCAGAGTAAAATTTTATTGAAGGAGAAGAGTTGGTTCGGAAGTTCAGTGAGGTCACTGCTGCTGGGGAGAGACAGAGGGGCGCACACCAGTTACTGTTGTAAATGGGGCTGTCTTCGTGGCAAGGATATTTCAAAAGGAAATGGTTTTGAAAAGCTTATGCTAACCTTACCCACACATGTGAATGTCCCAGAATCACGGCCTCCTGCTTCACTTCGCCTTGGAACGTCATATGTGAATTCTCTTCTGCCAGCATCAGCATCTCCACGTGCAGATCCGTCTCAACAGACCCCTTCAACTGATGCCCTCCGTGCCCCCGACACAGCCCCTTGGACCTTGCCTTCCACACGCCCCCTGCACCAGCTTCCTCCTGGCAGCACCTTCCTTTCTGCTTGAGCCTTTCCCAGGCCTCCTGCCTCCGAGAAACTCAGAAGTCAGAGCCTCCTTGAGAGCCGGTGAGAGCTCCCTCTCTCCTGGGCAAGCGGTGCTGATGCGGGATCTCTGCATCCATCTACCAAACAGCCACCGAAGAACTGAGCTCCAGCGGCCACCGTGGTAATCTCCACAATCCCGTGAGAGTGTCTGTCCTTCTTTGCCCTCCTTCCCCGCTTCCTCACAGTGTTTTAAACAAACTCCTGATAAGGGAATCTTTCTTTCAAGTTCATCTTCTTGGGGGGACTCAAATTAATATACCTTAAACTCAGCATGCTTGAAGCATGTGCCTCTCCCTCCTGTTTTCCCATCTCAGTTATGACAACACCCCTACACCAAACCAGAAATCAGAGAGATTCTGTTTCATACTCTTTCTTCCGCATTTGAAAGCCCATCTTTCAACTGGACATCAATTTCTAAAAATTACACCTCAAAAAATCTCTTTGATTAGCTCTTCCCTCACTCACAGTTCTCTCTAGCTGAAACTCAACAAAACCTCGGATGATTTTAATAGTTTCCTAACTCCTCTATAAATCTTTCCTATATCCTCTCTCCAGTTGATTCCTCATAGAGTCACATGACCTATCCTTCAAAAACACAGCTTCGAGCACATATTGCCGTGCTGGAAACTTTCTGAGAGCTCACCCCTGCCTCCAGGAGAAGGCCCAAGCTCCCGAGCTCTGCAAAGATCCTCATGAGCAGGTCCTGCTTTAAGTTTCTCCAGGCTGGGCCCACACCCACTGGCAACCTGCTGACAACCCACCACCCACCCTCTACTTACAAGTCCCCAGACAATATTCGACCATTAACATGGGCTTTGCGCATGAACATGCTATTCCTTGACCTTAGAGTGTCTTTTCACTTCTTTTTGTGGTCTGATGGATTCGTAACACCCCCAGACAACCTAATTGAAACTCCTCTTGCCTGACCTCCCACAGCCAAGTTAGACTGATCCTTCCCCTGTCCCTGTGCACAGGTGATATGATAGCGGGTGCAGCATATTCTCACTCAAGCGATGTTGCTACTTCTCTGTGAGCTCCTTCAGTGCAGGGAGCATTTCTTATTGTATGCATTTCTGTAGTTCCTGCGTAAATGATGACTAGCACAAAAAGTGGCTATCCCATAGTTACATCTTTCCAGGTCCTTAGGTCAAAAGCTGGAGTCATCCTGACCCTTCCTTTCTGTTATATCTCACACATACAGTCCGTCAAGATATCTGCTGGTTCTATCTCAAAAGCCCATCTAGAAGCCTGCCACGTCCCCTACCCCATGTTACCAGTGGGACCCACCCCCACCTCATGCCTGGGTGATTGCAGGAGCCTCCTGCTGCTTCCTTCGTTTCCACCCTCACCAACTTACAGTCTATTTCCAACAAGGCAGGCAGTCATCTTTTAAAGATAGAAGGTGGTTTGAGCCACACCCCACTACGGTACTCCCAATGTCATCCCATTTTACTGGGATCCAGTAACACCCTGTGTCTTCATCTTACTGCCTGGTTCAGATCACCTACCACCCTCTCCCCTGCCCCTTGGCTTCACCCCCAGCCTCCAGCTCACCTAGAATGCTCTCCCCTCAGCCTCGGTGTGTTTAACATCTCACCTGCTCCATGCTCCTGCTCCAATGCCACTTTCTTAATGAAAACCAAACCTGCAGTGGGAATCACCTGCCCATGCCTCCCTCATTCCCCACTCACTGGCTTTGAGCATACTCTAAAACTCATTTATTTCCTACTTTCATTTCTTCCTGGCTGCCTCTGTGCATGCGAAGACAAGCCTCCCATTTGCTGAAAACTGGCGAGTGTTGGGAACAGTCTGACACACAAAAGGTGCTCAGTAGCTTTACTACAGGGATAAATGGAAGAATGGGTACAACTTCTTTGATCGTAGAGTTACTTTATGTGTCCAAGAATGGTTTGTGGCTGGGGACAGTGGCTCACACCTGTAATCCCAGCACTTTGGGAAGCTGAGGCCCACAGATTACTTGAAGTCAGGAGTTCAAGATCAGCCTAGCCAACATGGCAAAACACTGTCTCTACTAAAAATACAAAAATGAGCCAGCATGGTGGCGGGTGCCTGTAATCCCAGCTACTAGGGAGGCTGAGGCAGGAAAATTACTTGAACCTGGGAGGCGGAGGCTGCAGTGAGCCAAGATTGCACCACTGCACT
Organism: Cebus imitator; assembly: GCF_001604975.1. NCBI lineage: Eukaryota > Metazoa > Chordata > Mammalia > Primates > Cebidae > Cebus > Cebus imitator. Next base: position 2,821,920 of record NW_016107449.1, read on the forward strand.
CCAGCCTGGGTGACAGAGCAAGACTCAGTCTCAAAAAAAAAAAGAAAAAGAGAGGTTTAAAAGGTATTTCTCAGAAACATGGCCTTTTGTTAAGCTCCTGGTTAAGATCACCTTTCCATTGAGCAAATAATATTTGACAAGTTATAGAGTAATTTATATACCCAAGGTTTAGAAATATAATATTAAAAAATGACAAAAGGTGAAATTTATTTTAATAATATTTTATTTAACCTAACAATTCCAAAAATTATGTCAGTATGTAATCAATATAAAACTATCAATTATCTATTTTACATTATGTTATATATTAAGTCATTACAACGTAGTATGTATTTTACACTAAATGACACGTCTCAGTTTGGACCAAACACTTTTCAATTGATCATTAGCCATTTGTGCTACCATATTGAACCGTCCAGATCAAAGCAATTCCCAGTTTAGGAAAAGGTCCTGGGTGGAAGATTGGCTTTGTTTGCTTGTCTTTGGAATAAATGAGTTACTGGAAATATATCCTAAATTCTAGTGCTTTAAATGAGTTACTTTTTAGGTCAACCAATATAAATTCCATTAATGATTCCTAAATTTGACTGTTAATTCTCAGCGACATCTAAGCATTGTTGAAAGCTTGATATCTATTGGATATATCATTAGAGTCCAGTCTGCTGTAGGGCTGAGTTAGCAGAGCTGAAGCTATTTCGTTATTTTTGCACAAAAAGACATCTACCTAGGTCAGACACCCTGTTCCCCAGGCACCATGATTTTTAGAGTTGAGAAGCGATATGAGGAGAAGCCGTTCCCCGATGGCTCTTTCCTCCCACCCATTTGTGGATGTGCATCGATTAAGGGCTGTGGTGTGAACCTAGAGAAAATTGCCTGATAGCCTTGGGTCAAGCAATTATACTGTTTTTCCATATTTACATCTCATTGCCACATTGTGAGCAACACAGCTGAACTGTGAACTGTGAGAGGTTATGTGTTATCAGTAGCTTTAAGAATTTGATGCATTGATTACTTAAGACTTTTTTTTTTTTTCAGAGAAGAATCTATGGAACTCATGGAGCGAGGCATTTCTCACTTGCTTTTAATCCCTTCGGTAAGTCAGTGCGAGCCAAGGAATCTGAGGATCAGAGACCTTGTGACTTTTTAAGTGAAGATTTACTATGTGCTGGGGCCCATTGAGTTTTATTTTATTGACTCACCCCAAACTCTAAGAGGGAGAGACCTTTATTGTTCCCATCTCACTGATAGATTCTGGGAAGGTTAAAACATGATGAAAGAAAATAGGCCGAAATAATACAGTAATATGTAATTGAGCATTTTTGCCAACATTTTTATGTGTTTTAAAATGGCACTTTCTGGCCAGGGCGGTGGCTCATGATGCCTGTAAACCCAGTACTTTGGGAGGCCAAGGCTGGCAGATCACTTGAGGTTAGGAGTTCATGACCAGCCTGTCCAACAGCGAAACCCTGTCTCTACTAAAAATAGAGAAAAATAGCTGGGTTGGCCTGTGCACCTGTAATCCCAGGTACTCGGAAGGCTGAGGCATGAGAATCACTTGAACCTGGGAGGCAGTGGTTGCAGTTAGCCAAGATCGCACCACCGCACTCCAGCCTGGGCAACAGAGTTAGACTCTGTCTCAAAAAACAAAAAACAAAAGCAAAAAAAGAAAAGAAAAATAAAATGACATTTTTTCTTTCTTTCTTTCTTTTTTTTTTTTTCAAAAAGTCTTTTATTATTATTTTAGATTCAAGAGGCACGTGTGCAGGTTAGTTACATGGATATATTGCATAATAGGAAATTTTGAGTTTCTAGTGAACCCCTCACCCAAATAGTGGCCATTTACTTGACAGATATTTTTACCTTCCTCCCACTCTCCTGCCTTTTGGGTCCCCAGTGTCTATTTTTCTCACCTCTACATCCATGTGGACCCATTGTTTAGCTCCCACTTACAAGTGAGGACATGTGGTATTTGATTTCCTGTTTCTGAGTTATTTAACTTAGGATAATAGTCTCCAGCCCCATTCATGCTGCTGCAAAAGACATGATTTTATTCTTAAAATGACATTTCATGAGATTCACTTTTCCTGGCAAGATGAACTAACAAAACGGAGATGTTGGATTCTTTCTTTAAATACTATTAATATTATTCATTTTTTTCTTTTTTTTCCCATTTATTTTATTGCATTTTAGGTTTTGGGGTACATGTGAAGAACATGCAAGATTGTTGCATAGGTACACACGTGGCAGTGTGATTTGCTGCCTTCCTCCCCATCACCTACATCTGGCATTTCTCCCCTTGCTATCTCTCCCCAGCTCCCCACCACCCACCATCCCTCCCCTATTTCCCCCCAACTGACCCCAGTGTGTAGTGCTCCCCTCCCTGTGTCCATGTGTTCTCATTGTTTAACACCCACCTATGAGATTAAACCCAAATGTGGTGAGCCACAGATGGAAGGTCGAAGGTCGCTGGTTTTGGAAAATGAGTCACGTGCTTTTCCTTCCCTGCACTTCTCTGGAGAGAATAAGGGCTTTCCCCATCACCTCAGCAGGGCATCAGTCCTCTGGCATTGAACCAGCTGGTACTCTGGCAGCCCCTAAGCACTCTCCTCCCCAGCTCCCACCTAAGCAAGGTGGGGATGATTTTAAGGGAGGCAGCTGCAGAAAAATAGTAGGGCTCCGGGACCTCTCCAGAGCTCTTCTGTCACCTGGCACAGAGGGTGGGCCACTCTGCGGAGGTCCCGCCCACTATAAAGATGGAAGCCATGCACCCTGATGCCATCCCCCAGGTTCCTCCTCACCATGAGGTAGGCAAGGCCTGCACCTGGGCCTTTACTCCTTCTCCCAGGGACCTCAGACCAGCCAAGGCAGCCGGTGTTCCCACATGCATGTGGGCTCAGGATGACATGAAACGGTTGGGGGCCAGACCAGCAACTGAGGCACCCACACTAGATGAGATGTAGGGGAGTTCAGACAGGGCATGAATTAAAGGAAGCTTAATAAATATTCTCAAAGAGATCAGGAAACACAAAACAAAAACACACAGCCACAAACAGACTGCAATTGTCGGAATAGCGGGTAGCAAGGAACTGAATAGTAGGTGGATTTGGTGGAAGAACGAGACAAGAGAACCTCAAGAAGAGGACAAGATGGGAGATGAAAAGTCACAGAGAACCTGGCTCCATATAACAGGAGTCCCAGAAAGAGGAAGAAAATAAACATGGGGTGAAAACACACACAATTTCAGAATGTAAGGTCTTTTCATAACAGTAGCAGAGATGTCAATTTTTTTTTAAGGAAAACACTGACCAAGGAGACAACAATTACCAATAATTTGGAATATTTGAGAAGCAATATAAGCGTGACTTAATCTTATATTGTCCAACACAGTAGCTGATAACTACATATAGCTCTTGAGCACTTGTGCGACTAATGCAAGAAATTGTAAGATTTTATTTAATTTGAATTAATTTAAATTTTAAAAAACTATACTTGATTTAGGTATTGAAAAACTTTTAAGTATGTTTAGAACAATCTATTCTTTCAATTGTAAATTGAAATCTAAATACAGATCAAGCGTATCAGTATTTTAGTATTTGTACTGAAATGCACTGTAAGAGTTAAATCCATCCAGGTTTCTAATACTCAATACAGAAAAATCATGTAAGACATCTTGTGAAGACTTTTATATTGATTATATGTTGAAATCGTTATTTCGTATATATTGTCTCAAATAATATTAAAATTAAATTCACCTGTGCATTTTCACCTTTTAATATGGCTGCTGGAAAATATAATATTATATATGTGGCTGGCATTATATTTCTTTTGGACAACACTGATATAATAGATGTACATAGGACTTACACCCACAGAAATATTCATTTTAATTCTCACGGAACAAAGAAAACTTTCATGAATGCGAAATAATCACTATATACACATTATGTTGATTATAATGAAATAAAATGAAAGAATCAGTAATGGCAATAATATAGCTTTGAACATCTCTTGGGTACATAAAACATTATAATGTATAGTAGAGAACCACTGGGGTTTAGAGGAAATTTAAAAGATATTGCAAAATACTTGGAGCTGAATAGGAATAAAAGTGTCAAATGTCAAACTTTATGACCCATGACGCTCAAGTTGCACTTAAAATTTTACATAATTTTGAATACATTAATAGTAAATAAGACATTGAAAATACGTAAGGACATAACATATTAGAATAAAAAAGGAGAAAAATGACAGAATAAAACCAAAGCAAAGAGAAAGATACAAAACAAGTTAAAAAATTAATGAAATTGCCATAAATCACCATTAAAATGTGATTCTTTGAAAAATAATATAGCAAAGGTGGCTGTGAAACTCTACACATCAATACATTTAAACCCAGATGGACAGTGGCGTAGGAAACAGAGCAGCCCTGGACTACAGCAATCAACGGAAAAGTGCTGACATGGAGACAGCACTGTCTCCCAATAGAAGCTTCTAGACAGGTTCCAAAACCAAACCAGGAAACCCGTTCCAGAAGGTTCCTAAGTGAGTGAGTGATTTGGGAGCCAGAGCACACAAGAGGGATCCAGGGTAAAATAATAAAATAAAATAAAACAAGAAGGGCCTTCGGTGAGCACCCTGCACCTTGGCCCGAACGAATAGTACTATTATTTCGATTATTTGCACACCCGAGGATACACACGGTTGCTTTCAATAATGTCAAGAATTTGCAGTTGAACTTCTTAGCATATGTTTTTCAGCTTTATGAGTTTCTTTTCACTGGGACACATTCTCAGCTCCTGATTTGAGATCTACATGGCTAATGCCTGATTCTTAGCAAAGACACTCAGACTCAGAGCAAATTAGTTTCCTAGCTCTAAAGGTAGGGGTGTGTGTGTGTGTGTGTGTGTGTGTGTGTGTGTGTGTGTGTTTGCATGCACTAGATAAAGAGAAAGAAAGGGAGAGAGGGAGAGAAATCTACTTTCTTGGTTTCCTTTCGTCTGCAGATGCAGTTAAGAAGGCCACTTTTAGGACTTAATCTCCTCGGCACACTTTCTTGATTTTATAGGTGGAAATTATCTAACTTAGGCAGAAGGGGCTGCCTGAAGTAAATACTGCACTGGTTCAGTTAGGTGGGGATAATCTGCACCACCTTTAAAAGAAGATAAAGACATCTGAACTGTCAGAAATACTAAACCAATCAGGCATCACCCTTTCCTAGCATTCCCAGATAGTGGCTGCACCCCCTGCATGCTTTGGGCCTGTAGGCACAATCAAGGGGCTTGTCCCCTCTGCCTGGCCTGCAGCTTCTCTCCCTCCATCAGCAAACAACCAAGAGGAGCAGGTTGGAGCCCAGGGCAGCAGAAACCCAGCCTAGCAGCTGACTGGGCCAGGTGCGTTTCCATTGGCTGCAAAGGCCAGGTTGAGCTCTGTTTTCTTCTGTACATAAAGATAAGAAGCCAAGGGCCCCCTTCCGAAAGCAAACACGTTTAATTGGAACCACCGCCTCCCCATGATTCACCGGATGGAATTTACAATGGTGTTTACCCTTTCCACAAAAGTAGCAAATGAATCAATCCCAATAGGAAATATAAATCTAGGAAATAAAAATCCCCAGCAGATGCATTTTGAACCTCACAGGAAAGGATTTACTGAGAAAGAAGGCCACTGGGACTGTGGAGTGTTTTGCCCAGAAGTAAGAGTCAGTAGTGGCCCAGATCAGTTGAGGAGAAGCAATTTCAGATGTGAGCTAAAAACAAGTCTTTGCACCAGCCACCTTTTACTTGGCCCCTCTTAGCAGTGGGAATTCAGAGAAAACTTCAGGAATGCTTTGAGGGGCAGCTGTGGTGCATTCAAAGCAGAGAAACTGCCTTAATCTTTGCAAAACCAACAAAGATAAGCAATAGCTTTAGCTGGGCTGAAATTGGCCAACGCACTGCTACACAATGCCCTGGTGACCATTATCCAGGCTCTGACCGCCGCACGGCACTGCGCAAGCATGCTGGCAATGTTTAACAAACCATCAGTCTTGTACCTGCTCCCACTCAACAGGGGCCTTTGTTTGAACCCTGACCCCATCCAGCATGTCAGCTATCTGCTCCCCAACAAGGGAAGCCCCCTCATCCCGTTGCACGATTTTCATAACTCTCTTGATTGCAATTTGCCCTACAGAATGACTTCTGCCAGAGAACATTTTGGAAAGGGAGTTATGGATTCTGTATCTGTCCACCACTTAGTTTCTAGAGCATCACGTGTGTAAAAACCTTACTTGCTTATTTGATTTCCCCCCTCATTTGTCTTCTTTTAAGATAATTTCAGTATTCATTCAAATGTTGATTTTTTTTTCTTGGTTAGCTGTGTTTAATTTAGAAACCTCTCTCTCTTTCTCTTTTCCTCTGAGATACACGTTTTATACCGCAGTAAGATATTTTCTGCATTGGTTGGGTCCGGTGGCTCACAACTGTAATCTTAGCACTTTGGGAGGCTGAGGAGGGAGGATCACTTGAGCCCAGTAGTTTGACACCAGTCTGGGCAACATAGGGAGACCCTGGACTCTACAAAATATATACACACGTGCATGTACATATATATATATATATATACATATATATATGTATATATATACACACACACATATATATACCCATCTATTCTGCCTAAATCACACAGTACCTGGCATTTACAGATTATATTACATAGGCGTTAGAGGAAACCATTTAAACTTAATGTTTTCATAGATTAATAACAGTCAAACATTGACTGTGCATTTCATATGGTTCAATGTATATATTTTCTTGTAAAGCTGCCCACTTTAGAGTAGAAGTTTGAGAAGATCACTGAGCCAATACATGGTTTTTATTTAAAAACAACAACAACAACAAAATCTCATTTGAGAATTTATTATTTCTCTTTTTCTTCTTCTTCACCTTGCCTGATTCCTCTTCATGCTCAGGAGTGAAATATCCTCATAATTCTTTTTCTTATGTCACCATGCTAACACAGTTTCAAATATCTCAGATACACCTTCGTAATGGTGACCACAAGAATCCACTCAGCCTTGGAAGCTGTCCTTGAAACTCACCCTGAAATCCCTGCCTAGCAGACAGGAGACCTCAGGCTGGACGCCACCTCACTGTGTTATCTCGGCCTCCCCGGGACTCTCAGGACACAAGTTTCTTAATCTTTCCAAGGGGCTAGGTTTAACCAGAAGGAAACACCGCATTAGGTGTGTGGGATACTCCAAGACCTGTGGAATATGCAGCTGAAACCAGCTCTGTGTTTAGAAATGGTTGCTGTGCATCTGTCTATTTCCCCAATCTAACACCAGAGCCTCGGTTTGAGGGTCTGTATTTGAACCTTTTCTCTTTAGAAAAGACAGACCTTGTTGAAGGAATGTATATACTCACGTTGTCTTTCCAGAGGAAATTTGGGAAATAAAAGTCACCTTAAAAACAGCAACACAGGAAATTTTGTTGTTAAATTTAAATTTTCTTTCAAGCCGGAATTAAAGCAAGGGTGGGAGCAAAATCTCATCCTTTAATTCCACCTTTTGTGCATGTTATATATTTTGTAAGATAGTCTAACATTAAATACATGTTATATTAACACAATGTGTGTTCATGAACATTGCCTTCAATCTTGTATTTGAGTTGTTTTGGCCTTCTGACTTGGGAATAATGCTGCTATGAGCAGCATGTGCATGTATTTGTTGGAGTCTCTGTTTTCAGTTCTTTCGGGTGTATACCTAGGAGTGGAATTGCTAGGTCTTATGGTAATCCTATGTCAAATTTTTTAAGGTATTGCTAAGCTGTTCACTGCAACAGCTGCACCATTTTACTTTCCTACCAGCCAGCATGTAAGGGTTTCAATTTCTCCACATCCTTGCCAATACTTATATCCCTTGAAACAACAACACTGACCTCATGGCCATCCTAGTGGATGGGAAGTGTTGTGTCATTGTGGTGTTTATTTGCATTTTCCAGGAGTCATCTTTGTCTACATGTCCTTTGAAATGAACTTCACAGACAAGGATATGTACCCTCTGGTGTTTGTTGAGAATGATTTGCGGGTCCCTCCAAAGGTCCCCCGGCATTTCCTAAAAGGCACCACATGGCCGTATGTGCGGGTGCCTCAGTAGGTCCTCCTTCCTAAGAAGCACCACTGCCACCAGGCCAAGCAGGCCAGGAGGGAGGAGTGGTGTGTACCCCACAGTGAGGGACAAAGAAAAGAAGACTCAACTGCAGGCAGAGAGAGAGCCGAATGCTTGGAGCCCAGGGTGTGGAGACAGCCAGACTCTGGGAAGTAAGAAGAAAGAACACATTTCGAGGCAAAAGGCTCTGTGATGGGCCAGAGTCCTGAAGCCTACACAGGACCAGAGCACGGAGGTGTACTCTGGGTGCACAGGCAAAGAAGCAGAGCCCGACGCCAAGGGTGGAAAGGAAGGCAGGTGGACAACATGGGCTCAGACCAGGGGGCTTCCAAGTCTCGGGTTCTGGAATACACCGGCAGGTCTGCAAACCAATGGAGGGGCAATTCCTGCTCCTGAGCCTAGAGCCTCTCCCTGTTTCAGGTTGAAATGGTGGTTCCCAACCTGGGCCACAGTTCAAGCCACTTGCTGAACTTATTAAAATCCCCATGCCCAGGCCAGCTAGATCAGATCCACCATGTGTAGGGACCCAGGCATCAGGGTTTTGACATTGCCCTGCTAGTTTAAATGGGAAGCCAAGTTTGAGAAAAGGAGAACTTTAGGTTGAAAATCGTAGATTTAAAATGTGGAATTTATTATATTGTTTTTGTTGTAAAATAAATATGATCACACTGCAGGAGTTTGGAGGAAAAGAAGATGGTGAGGAAGAAGACACCACCTGTTGCCTCCTGCCTTCTTGCTGGTGCAGATGCTGCAGGCTGTGCCCTGTTTGGGGGATTCCATTCCTAAAGGGACGAATGGGGACTGGTGGCCAGGGTTGGGCTGTGCTGCTGGGGAATAGGATGTGATGTGTCTTCTGAATCCCTGGCACTGAGGCGGGCATAGTGAGGGTAGCACTCAATAAATGTTTGTAGGGTGAGTGAATGGAAGCATGAAGGCATGAATTCGTGAAAAGCAGCCCGAGACATGGTCCCTGCCCTCTAGGAACTTACAAAGGGGCAGCTGAATAGGCATTACAATGACAATAATCGGAGGGCAGTAATAGTTCCCGCATCAGTGCTTCTGTGTGTCTGTGCACGCAGCCCTGCAGCCAGGGAAACCAGGGGAGGAGCGCTGAAAACTCTGTTTAGTAGCTATGGCCTCTCTTATCTTTATTAATGCACCACAAAGCACTGTCACACTGTCCCCTTCTCGATAAAACCCAAAACAGGAGCAGCAAAACCCAAGGAGGCAGGTGTCAGAGAGGTCTAGAGCCCACCTAGGTGGCTGCAGAGAGAGGTGTAAGAGAGCAGAGAAAACCTGGTCTCTTGGATGTGGAGTTGTTCTGTTGATTTTTTGCTTCTTTGCTGTTCGATAAGATGTCCCCAAGTTCTCTAGCCTACAGATAAATGAAGTAAGTTGATAAACTGAGAGCTGTTTGTCAATTAGAGCTTCCTCTTTGGACATGGTAGGTGTAGGGGAACGTCCACGCCAGGAGAAGGCGGAGCTGGGGCTGGTCCTGTCTGATCATCTACTATTTATACAACCTCAGGTAAGGGCATAACTTCTCTGACCTGCAAAACACACAGTTCAGAGAAGGTTCCTCTCCTGGTGGTTGTAGAAATTCAGCAAAACAGATCTAAAAGTGCCTTCTGCTCCTTAGGTGTTTTTTGCTTCCTGCCTCACATGGGCTGAGGGTGCACAGGTCCCTGTAGACACAGAGCTACCCGCAGGCTGGGATTACTAACTCTGCTAGCCTGAGCTGGACCCCCGTGAGGCTGCTCACATGCTGGGGAAGCAGATAGCCGCCAGTGGTACTAGATTTCTGCAAGGGCACCAAAGAACCATTTATACGTGCAGCTTTAATGGCCACAATTTCTATTTTAATTCCTCCTCTTTTCCCTCTGTCACTCCAAGGCACCAATCTCTCCTATTCAGAAAGAGTGTAGCCTTTTCCACCATGGCCCATTATGCCTTTTTTTTTTTTTTTTTTTTTTTTAGTAGATTCAAATCAAAATGCATTTGGGTGGCCTTAGGTGGCCGGTGAGTTGTTGATGAAACTGGGGTGTGGACATTGACCTCTGTCTGTCCAGCTAGGTCTCTTGCACCAAAGAGCATGGACCAGCTGTTTACCTGTTTACTCTGACCCCTCAGGGCACTATCCCCAGGGCGGCTCACCTATGCTGTGGACCTGGGGTGGGCCCAGGGAGCTGGGTCTTGGCCAGTGAAATCTACATGCCACTTGAAGAGCTGCTACGGAAGAGCTCATTTAACCTTTAAAATTGTTTATATTTTATTTCTTTGTGGCGAACCATACCACAGAGCTTCTCTGTATTTTTTTACTTGAGAAGTAATTTTATTTACTGTTATTAAATTTTTTAGTTTAGTTTTTTTTTTATTTTTGTATTTTAGAGACAGGCACTCACTCTGTTGCCCAGGCTAGAGTGCAGTGACATGAGCACAGCTCCCTGCAGACTTGACCCCCTGGGCTCAAGTAATCCTCCCGCCTCAGCCTCCTGAGTAGCTGGGACCACAGGCATGCACAGGCATGCCCAGCTAATTTTATTTCTTGGTGAGATGAAGTCTCACTATGATGCCCAGGCTGGTCATCATGAAGGGCACCGTGTCATTTTTAGACTGTGAGTGGCATTGCCTGCTTCATTAGTTAGAGATACTCTCTACCTGGCAAGGGGCAGGAAGGAGTCACGGGAGAGGCTCTGCCTCGGCACTTCAAACGTTGCCCACTTGGACAGCCCAACAGTCTAGACTCCGGAAATTCTGCCCAGTGGTTGGGCAGCTGTGACCCGTCACCGGTTTGGCATTGGGAAGCAGATGCGTGAGTGCATTGCAGGCACATGGGCTGGTGGGATTGATTGTATTCCTGCGTAGGTGGCTGGCACTGCAGCCCTGTGGTGCCCATTTCACATGCACCTCACTTCTCAGCACTCATGCTGGGAGAGAGAGGTCCCATCCTGCATGTGCCAGGTCCTTGCTCCACTAGGGGAGGTGCCACCTGCGAGCTCGGCCCCGTGTTTGTTCAGATCCCCACCTGTTTCTCCTGGCATGAAAATCTTGTTGCACCAACTGTTATGACACTGGGTTTCTTTGGCCAAATGAATCCTAGAACTCCAGCCAAGTACCATGACACTGCTCACATGAAGAACAGCCATTTTCCAGCTGCCACTGAGAAACGGGAAGGGTTGCGCACCCTGAGACACAGTACAGCTTTTCCTTGTAGGGAGATTTCGGAGATTTTCAGGGGTTACTCTGAACCATGCTTGTATCCTGCGTACCTGCTTTAGAATTCACAAGCAGCAACTTGACTGTGTTCAGGAAAGACAATCCCTGGAGAGCCCTGGGAGAACTGTCAGCTACTCAGTGTCAGGTGCACATGGTGGTGTGGCATGTCCTGGGCAGCTTTCTCACCAGAGGGCTGAGATGAGGTGTCCTCGCTGGAGATTATGAGGATGTTTAGCTTGTTTAATGGAGACAGTTTCCTTCTGTTTAGGAGGCAGCAGGAAAGAGAACGCTGCTGTATCGGGTGTGCACACCCACAGGAGCGCATGTAAACCATGAACACACCCACATGAGCCAGGTAAGGAAGGGAGATGGGGTGGCGGGGGGGTGGGACTTAGGGATGAAACTGGTTGATTAATGAGGCTTTCTAGATACCAGAATGCTTCCAGAATTCCCTGTTTCTACATCTCTGCTTATCGAAAAACAACAGACAGTGGGGGCACGGGGAGGTGGTTTCTAATTGCTTGTCATGATGTGGGACGTCAGTGTCCAGGGCGGGGCCGCTGAGCAGAACTTCCTGTGTGATGGAAACGTTCTGTGCCTGCCTGTTCAGTATGAAAGCCCTAGCCACATGTGACCCTGGAGCACTAGACACGTGGCTCTCCTGGCAGGGCGGGCCCGAGGCCTCAGCGCAGTAGATTCCACACTGGGGCTTTAGAGTCACTCACATGTAAATATCCTACCTTTCACCCAAGCTGAATTTCCAGATAGTCTCTGACTTACTCTAGAAGTTTCATGCATGCAGACATTTCTGTGTTGCTTTGAATGTGGAGGTTTCCCCTCCCCAGCGTGGGCTCCTGCTCCTTGTCACCCCTAATCTACCAGACCCTGCAGAGAGAGACGTTCCGTAAGTGTATGCGGCTGAACCTCTGCTTCCCAGGCCACTTCCAATGGAACTACAGTTCTTCAGGTGCAATTTAGTGCTGTTCAACTTGGGGTGAAATAACGGTGGCACTGTTTCAGAGCCAACCGGCCTCTAACACAAACCAGCCCATGTAAATGGCGGGGACAGGCCCTGAACGAAGGCCAGTGCGCTGGGAACCAAGTCTGACCTCCTTAGAAGGCCCCGCAAGCCCCAAAGCTGATACCTGTCTGGTCTCAGCATCACTCACGCCTTGCCTGTGATGGGAACTTCTGGTTCCATCCCATGAGCCACACGGGGAATTACTGGATAAGTCTGTGTCCCCAGCCATCACCCAAAGCAGGCATAGGACAAACGTTGGTTGTTAAATTCAGTGGGGATTTCAAAAGCTACCTAGGTGTCCTGAATAGAGTAGACATTTCCTTAGTCTTCCCCCACCCTCACCCACCCCACTACAAAGGAAAAGAATGACTTCTTTGTTCTTCTGGGACAAGCGTTAAAAAAAAAAAAAACCTCTTGCTCAGCCTGGTCCCTATAAAAGGCTTATCTTCACTGCTGGTAGGAGACACTTTAATTCCTTCCTGTTCGCTGATCTCCGCTCCTCAAGGCCCCTCAGTGCCGGTCCTTCCGGTCCTCCCCAGTGCTCCAGGTAACGTCAGTGTCACCGAGGAGCGTTGGAGCCCATCTGTTGCCAGTCACACTATTGTTACCACTGCAGCAGGTCGGGCTCGCTGGTCACTCAGCCCCTGAGCGCTGTGTTAGCTCCGCCTGTAGAGAGGGGCCATCGTTCTTCTCACCAGCCCTAATCCTATGTCACCGGGGAGATGGCTGCTTGATTACTTGATTTTGCTGCCACTCTTTCTTCATTTCCCATTGGCCATCTTTCTCCCCAACTCCTTATGGTTAGAGTGATTTTACAAGGATTGTTGTTTTAGAATTTTGCAGCATAGATGGACCCCCCCAGGGGTGTTAGAAATCATGGCTCCGCTTTGGGAGTTGCTGACTCAGGTTCCAGCCATCAGCCCTGCTTTGTCATGGTCAATCACCCTGAAGGCTTCAGAAAATAAAGTGCTAAGAAATGTCTCTGCCAGCCTCCGGAAAGGCTTCCTGCATTTAAGAAAATTGACAGGTAACTCAAATGAAGCTTTCTATGATCAAAATGCAGCATCATCACAACATTATCTTCTGTAGCCATGGTCTAACATGATGTTTATTCTCTTCCCATTTCCTGGTCCTGGGGAAGCCTGAAGTGAGGACCCCCTAACCCCCCGCCTCCCCAGCAAGGATGTTCCACTGGACAGGAAGCAGGGCTCCAGGGGATGCTCTAGGAGCAGGGATTTGTGATTGGAATTGGACCTTCTACTTTGTGGGAGTAGCTGGGAGACTGGAGATTTGGAAAGGGGAGTTGAAAGATCAGAGAAGCATCATCCACGAGTGAATCTGAGAGGACCTGCCCTTGAAGAGGGGCCATGAGGGAGTTTGGCGAAAGGTCTGCAGGAAGCTGTTTCCTTTGTGTTGCTCTGGGTGTCTGGTTCCCGGCCAGCTGGGCTGAGCCGGCAGAGAATGAGCTGGACACAGAGCAGAGGACAGTGAGGACCCACTGAGCCCCACCAGGCACTTCTGGGTCCATCCATTCTTGTCCCCAGCCTCCTCAACAGCCTTCACAGGGTGATAGACACAGCTTTGCCTATGTACCCCAAACCTCTAGTAATTCTTCATTTGGTCAACTCTAACCCAGGCTCATACAGGGGTGGGGATTCTGGGAAATAAAACTCTTGGGTAAACCAAGCTGACACAGCACAAGTGACACAGATTTGTTCTACCAGGAGAACTGCTGAGCCCAAATAGGAAAGCTGGCATGGAGGCCAGGACCATTGCTAAGAGGATCCAGGGGAGAGGGGAGAACATGGGGCAGGGTGCAGTAAAGCAGCGTGGCACCCAGGGACAGGCTGGGTCTGGAGAGCAGCACCAAGCCACCGTCATGTGTCTTAGGGCACCTTGGATGGGCAGAGCACCTTGAGGGCTGCTGGGGTTGAAGCCAACGGCCTGTGGCTGAGCAAGTAGTTTCTATTGGGAGACAAATCAAAGTTCTTCTGGGGCTGTGGCTACAAAAGGTTCCCCTCAGAATGGCAGGTCCCTCAACATGCCACTCCTCTACTCCCGACTTTGTGGCCTTGATTTCCACACCTGAACGATAGACACTGACTTCCCAACTCGCTGTGAAGACTGACTTTGACGTGCAGGTAGGTGGCCTTGGTGGTGACTGTGATGATCGTGCCTGTTATGTTTTAGTTAAAGAGAAAAGGTCAGGAACTTTCCCAAGACACACAGCTGGCCACCGCAAAGCTGGAACTCAAGCCCACGTGTCCTGACTCAAAGCCCAGTGCTCCACCAGGTAAAACATGTTAGCAATTGCTGTGTTCTGTATAACCTTCCCATTTATAGAGTATGAGCTTGGAGTTGGTTTTCCTCTGTTGCAGTCTTGCTCACGTTTTCCTCCCAATTCCCATTGCAAAATAGTCAATGATAGCATTCCTGCAAGTGAAAGAAAGCTGGCCTTGGGCTGAGTTGATTGTCTTCAGTAAACCCTCCAGCCCAAGCCAGTAGCCAAGGCTGGTGGGGCCTGAGTCCTAACCTCTTGGGCTGATGGACCCTAAGCAGGAAGCATTGAGGGCCAGTGTCCTAGTGTTAGTGATAGATAGAAATGGCAAGACTCTGAAGAGGGAGCAGAGAGAGGGTTCCATGGCACAAGAGGCAAATGGCAGCCATTTCATGGATGATATAGAAAGAGCTGGTTCAATTGTGAAGTGAGTGGTTCGGAGCCTCCTGGCCAGCCTCTCTCCTTACCTTCTTAGCTTCTCTACAGCCGTCCTCTTCTTCCCTGTCTGGGTCTCACCCTGCTAACCCCTCTGACACCTTGAAGAGGAAACGCTTTCATTCCAAACCTTGAGAGAAGAGCACAGTGTGGTTGGCATTAAAGACAATTACAGGCATAGGACAAAGACGTGAAAGCGAGGCCACCCAAGCTGCAGACAATGGCTCTAGTTTCTTCGAATTTCTCTCACTTTCCTACAGTGACACAAGGATGACGCTCAGGCACCAGGATCACTGTGCGGAGGGAAAAGCAGAGGCTCCTGGCTGGGTCAGCCAGGGCTGCAAGAAGGTCACCGCAGTGCTATAAAGGGATGCAGAACTTGGTCACCATCAGCAATGCATCTTCAGCTTCATTTCCTGTGTTGCTCTTCTGGGAAAACTTTTGCAAAGGAGGAATCAGGGTATGGGGCGTGGTGGGAGGGTATCGGATCTGAGGGCAGCTCCAGATGCAAGCTGTTGTTTGCAGAGGAAGTGTGCTCTGATAGACAAGGAACCCATCAGACAGCTGTTTGGGGGTCCTCGATATGTTACATTTTAAAAGGAAAGGAGAAAGCATTGCCTGTGAAAACAGCATTGACAAAACATCTGCTGAGCACACAGCACTCCTGGTCCCTGGTGGAAGTGGGGATGAGGAGGTCTGCAAACAAGCTCTGAAGCAGGTGTGCCACAAGCAGCCCGTGTTGTCCCTTGTCCCTACTCACACCACCCATGTTCTAAGCAAGAACAAAGAGGCACGTGGGAGAGGCAGCTGCTGTAATCAATAGGGTGGTGGCCCATCACATTACCCAGCCAGGCACCCGCGACCTCACTGTGAACATGAACAAGGTTGTGAAGCATTATCATTGGTACTTCCTGCAGCTGAGGGAACACATGTGTCTAGAAGACCAGCTGGGAGGGGGGCTTTGTTTGCAGGCAGGTGTTTCTGGCAGACCTTCTCAGCAATTCATTCCCAGCACCATCTGCCTGTAGAACCATTACTCACGCCAGGGAGAGTGTCTGAGGCTGCCCGGCCACTCCATCCAACATGCCCTTTGGTAGAGAGCACTTACACCAGCTCGTGCTGGTGACACTCTATCAGCTGGTGAAAGAGCAGTCTCTCTTCCCTAGGACAGATGAGTAAAATAACAACAATGGAGATTTTCCAAAACATGTTCTCATCTATCACCTAATCTCACTGAATCCTCACAGCACCCCTGTTCAGCTGCTATCATGAGCCTCACTGTCTGGATGAGGGGCTGGGGCTCAGAGGTGTCTGCAGAGCTGATATGTGGGATGGCCCAAAAGACTTACCCTCCTCACAGCTCAAACAGTGGCTCTGTGCTGCTGTTCTAATCTCTGTGAGCCTCAGTTTCTGTCAAATAAAGGCAATCATAACACCTATCTTATAGAGTTTTTCTGAACCTTAAAAATTCAATATGCCGGGCGCAGTGGCTCACACCTGTAATCTTAGCACTTTGGAAGGCCAAGGCAGGCAGATCACAAGGTCAGGAGTTCACGACCAGCCTGGCCAACATAGTGAAACCCCATCTCTACTAAAAATTAAAAAAAAAAAAGAATTAGCTGGGCATGGTGGCAGGCGCATATAGTACCAGCTCCTTGGGAGGCCAAGGTAGGAGAATTGCTTGAACGTGGGAGGCGGAGGTTGCAGTGAGCTGAGATCACACCACTGCGCTCCAACCTGGGTGACACAGTGAGTGAGACTCTGCCTCAAAAAAAAAAAAAAAAAAAGGAATTCAATATACGGTTTGTAAAGTAGTGCTTGGCACTAATAAGAGCTTAATAAATACAGTAGTCTCATTTTATCTGCAGTTTTGCTTTCTTTTTCTTACTCCTTGAAATTCATTTTATTATAAGGTTTAGAATGTCCATGCCCTATCATTTTAAACAGAATCATCACACTGGGTTCATTGAAAAATGGTAGAATAGATTAAAAGTTTATTTATAATTTATAAGAAATTTTCATATACAAATTCAACTTTGACTTTGGATATATGGGGTTACATACACATGTCTGCTACATAGGTATATTGGATGTTGCTGAGATTTGGGCTATGGATCCTGTCACTCACATAGTGAGCATAGGACCCCATAGGGCATTTCTCAACTCTGCTCCCTTCTCACCCTCCAGCCTTTGCAGTCCACATGTCTCTTCCTCCCACGTTTATGTCCATGTGTGCTCAGTGCTTAGCTCTCGCCTGTAAGTGAGAACAGCGGTATTTGGTTTTCAGTTCCTGCATTCATTTTATAGGATCATGGCCTCCATCTGCATCCATGTTGCTGCAAAGGACATGATTGCATTCTTTATTATGGCTGTGTAGTATTCCAGGGTGTCTATTACTACATTTTCTTTATTTAACCCAGCGTTGATGGGCCTCTGAGTTGATTCCATGTATTTCTCATTGTAAATAATAATGTGTTAATGAATATGCAAGTGCATGTCTCTTTGGTAGAATGATTTATTCTCCTTTGGTTATATACCCAGTAATGAGATTGCTGGGTTGAATGGTGGCTCTGTTTCAAGTTCTACAAGGAGAACTACAAAACACTGATGAAAGAAATCCTAGAGGACACAAATATGGAAAAACATTCCATCCTTATCAACTGGAAGAATCAATATAATAAAAATGGCCACACTGGCCAAAGCAATTTACAAATTCAACACTATTCTTATCGAACTCACAATATCATTTGTCACAGAATTAGAAAAGAAACTATTCTAAAATTGACGTGAAACTAAAAAATAGTCCAGATAGCCAAAGCAACCCTAAATCAGAAGAACAAAACCGAAGACCTCACACGACTGGACTTCAAACTATGCTATGAGGCTAGGTAAACAGAACAGCATGGCACCAGTGCAAAGACAGACACATAGACCAGTGGAATAGAGCAGAAAACTCAGAAATAAAGCTTCACACCTGCAACCATCTGATCTTTGGCTAGGTCAATGAACTAAAGCAGTGAGGAAAGCCCTCCCTATTTAACAAATTGTGCTGGGATAGCTGGCTATTACTCTCTTCTCCATTCTTCCCTGCTGAGCTTTCCAAAGGTGCTGAGGTCTCCATTTTCCTTCCCATTCCTCTTTGCTTTTATAAATCTGTATGTAAGGAATTCCTAGCCCTGATCTTACTCTAAAATCACTTTCCCTGACCAGTGTCACCCAACAGTTACTCCTGCAGCACATGTGGCAACCAGACAACTAGCATCACTTCTGCGATACTGGGTGCAGGTTCCTTTGCTTCTCCAGGCTTTTGTCTCCTGGGTTCTACTCCCTGGTCAGTGGTGGGAGCTGTTGTCAAGTATGTGTTAAAACCACCATCTTATAGAACTGAAGGATGGAGATATCTGATAAGTTACCACTGGGGCTGAACAGCAACTTTGAGGTCATTCCATGGGGCCTGTTCCGTGGAATGAGCCAGTTTCTTGGCCATTCATTCAGGACAACAAGGATCGTTTCAGTTCAGATCGTGGAACATAGACATAGAACACAGTCCACTAAGCATTCTCGTCACTGTAAGCAGAGGGGTGAGCGTGCTACGCGTCCAGATGTTAGGGAAGAACCTCTCTGTCTATACTGGGTCTCAGAACAATCGAGGTTGAGGGAGTAACACAGCACATTCAAAACAGATGCAAAACTCGACTGTGGTGCAAACCAAACAGTGTCATTTTATCATATTTCCAAATTATTTATGAAATTCTTCCTTCACTCATGGAACAGGCTTAAAAGAGCCTTGTGTAGAAGAGAAGTCTTTTGACCATCAACACTCAGGTGCTGGGATCAGCAGGTGGGAGAGCGTAGCTCAGGATTGGAAGAGGGGTAAACTTATCTTGAGTGATGCTTCCCTAGCACTAAGAAACAGTTCAACACAGGAAAGTTGAATGAATTATTCAGTGACCACTCATATGCCATCACCCTAATCATCGTTAACATTCCCCCACGCTTCCTTTCTGATACACCCCTCTACCCACCCGTCTTCCTTTTTGATGCATTTCAGAGTAAGTTGTACACATTCGTGCATGTCATCCCTAAACACTTCAGCATGCACTTTATTATTAACTAGAGTTAAAATTTGTTTCAATTTTTTAAGGTAAAACTTATATACAGCAAAATGCACTAACCTTACATTAACAATTTGCTGAGTTTTGACAAAAGTAACCCGAATTCTTGTCACAGTGGAGCATTTCTATCACCTCAGAAATTTTCCTTCTGCCTCTTCCCAGTCTATCCTGTTGTGCACTCCACTTCCTGAGGAAAATTCTTTAATTTTTCACCATCGATGAGTTTTTCGTGTTTTACAATTTTACATAAAGGGAAAGATATGGTATGCAGTCTTTGAGTCTGGTTACTTTCATTCAGTGTGCTTTTGAGATTCATCCATGTTGCCATATACATCAAAAGCTTATTCTTTTTCATTGCTGCCTAGTATTCCACTGTATGGAGAAAAAGGGACCATAGTTTCTCCCTTTACCTATTGATGCACACCTAGGCTGTTTGCACTTTGGTGTTGTTATGAATGGGTTAATATTTTTTGGTTGACTATGGGGGTCCTAAACAGCTAACAAACATGCCTCAAGCCCATCCTAGATGAACTTTCAAATCTGGATGTGGCCTAAAATTATCCATAATTTGTGTCCTCAGTCTGAAGTACTGATCTACCAACAGAGTAAGATAGGAATGAGAATTTATCCTCCAATTGACTGTTGGAGTGGAAAATTTGTGTCCCTAAAAAATAAGTCCCTTTGTGGGGAAAGTCGCCATAATGAAAGACATAAAAGTATAATTTGTGCTTTTTTTAAGCTAATGTCTTTTTTGCTGACTTTTTTTTTTAATAAGAATAGAAAATCAGATAATTTTCCAGTAGCCTGTTCAAAATCATAAATGGAGATCACAACACTGAGGTGAGGGGCCCCTGTTCTGCCAGAGTGAGTCTCAAAGACCACAGACAAGGCAACTCCACGGTACTGGGTGCTGGCGCACCCCTCTAGGGTCATCTCATGCCTAGCCCCTAGCAACACTGAGGTCTACAGGCCTGGCCTCTTTACCCCAAATGAGATCCACCCCAAAGGTCAACCCAGCTCCAGAAATCCCCACGGGGCCTGCTACAACCCATCCCCTCCTTTCTCTTCTTCCCTACAGGTGTAGATCCATGCCCCTCCCTAATAAACAACTTGCTTGGTTCGATATCAATATCTCCTTCCTAAGAAACCCAACCTACAACACCTGCGTTGTCAAATGTATCCTTAAAAATGCCGTTAAAAGGGCCCCACAGAGACGAACATGGATCCTAGGGGACTGTGTGACTTTCAGAGCCAGGGTGGGTAAAGGGCTACTCAGTTGAACTTGAGCACCAGGAGAAGCACCGGGTTTGTATTTAAAACCATTGTGTAGACAGACACCTTTCTAAAACCCAGGACTGAGTGTCCGCCTCCTGAGAGGCACACAGGCCTGAGCAGCGTGGGTGGGCGCAGGTTGCAGGTGGCCTGGTGAGCTGGAGGGCCGCTTTGCCCAGCCCTTCTTCCATATCATGCGGAGAACACTGGGCTCCCTGGAGCTGTGTGCCACTCCACCATAGGAACAGCTGTCTTGACTCTGCTCTGCTCTCATGCTCCAGATTGGTTCAGAGAAGACACCGGAAAAGCAATACCTTCCTGTGAGAGCAAGAAGAAATCACCATTTCAAAACCATCACTGTTGTTAAAGTCAGGTATGGGCATCTCAAGTGCCTGTGTGTTTCTGTGTTTCCCGGATGCTTTTATTTCATATATTCATGTATTATTTTTCATTTGAGATGTAATCCCCCATCCCATTCTGAAAAGCTGTTATTAACTCGATATGGTATTTTAACATTAATACCATCTACAGCTCATGAATGTGGTAAAAAATGTACAGAATTGAGAACAGTGAAGAAACAGAGGAGGCAGAGGTTCTTAAAGTGGAGTCCCCTGGAGCACCAGGGGTTCTTAAGCCTTAGCAGGCCTCAGCACCTCCCAGAGGGCTTGTGGAAACAGAGTCCAGGGCCCACTGAAGGACTTTCCAAATGAGAAGGTCGGGGTGGACCTGAGGATGTGCATTTCTAACAAGTTCCTAGGGAATGTCGTGCTGCTAGTGTGGTGTAATCATCTCCTAAGACACTCTGAGAACCAATGACCTGAGGCTTCCATTGCTACACGGGACATGGATGAGTTGAATGGAACTCAAAAAAATGACTTTGTGCAAAGAGGCTTTAAGAATTAGTACTTTAAGTGTGCTACCACCATGAATAAATCAACACATTAGTTTCACTTTCCGGTTCTTCATTCCCATAGGACTGCAACCAACATAACCAAAATCCTGGGAACTGGAAAGATGAGCGTCCACATGGGGGAACATGCAAATCCTTTGAAGTGCAGCCTCTGAGAGCTGATGACGGCTTTCTTGTACTTTTAAGGTAAACCCACTGGACATCTGCAGCCTCTGAGTTTCACAGAGCCTGTCTCTCCATGCTATAGCATCCTTATATTGCAAACAGAAGGCACCAGAAATAACTGTGGTTTATCTAAGAAGCAGCATCTTTCCCCCAGCCCCTACATGTAGAGGGCTAAGGGCTCCGTTTATACACTGAGTTGGCTTCAATTGGCCCCAGTGCTAGCCTCATCTCTCCGCCCTCTGCTTCCCCTTCAGTAAAGTTTGTGACGGTTGGTGCTGTAGAAGCTTTGCCCATATCCCCTTGGCCCATTGGAGGTCATCTGCAGACACCTCCCTACATATGGAATACGTCCTGTGGGGAGAGTGTGTGCCCCAGTGGTAGGGCGGCCAGAGTGCTGGAGAATTCACACATCCAGGAAGGAACTTCAACCGATGAAGGACAGGAGTTGGCGGGCAAATAACCCAGCTTCCCTTTTGCTCATGGACAATCTTGGAGTGGGCTTTGCACAGCTTCTCAGTGGGTTCCCTGCAGGACTGAGCTTCAGTCATCCCAGTGATGATCTGATCACACACACCTGCCAGTGAATGTTTTCTCTCCCCTCTTCTCTCCAATGCCATGTTCCCTGGGATCACCTTCCACACAGACAATTTGCCTTCAAATTCTTGACTTAGAGAGGTGTTAAACTAAGTATGTTATTTTCCCAGAAAATGAGACTATGTACAATACACATCCATCTTCCTGATTTAACCCACTTTGACAATTACAGGAGAATGTCCACATGAATTAATATCAATACTTCATTATCAATATGTTAACTTGATCTGCATTATGTGGTTCAAATAGCCATTTAGTTGTTGATGATCCGAATGAGTGATTCAGATAATTTTGCCCCACAAATAACAAAATAATATTCTATTTTAACTTCTTTGGGTACATTGAAATACAGCCAATTGAACGCATGCTTAGACAAGAGTTTTGCTTCCTCTCAAGCCAACTGTACTTGGTGTTGTATTCTAGACAACTGCACTTGGTGGAGGAACAAAGATGGATTTCTTTTTTAAATTTTTAAATTTTGCCAGTGCATAATAGGTGTATATATTTATGGGATACATGAGACATTTTTCTACAGGCATGCAATGCGTTATAATCATAGCAGCGTACATGGGACATCTTTACCTCAAGGATTAATCCTATCTTGGCATCATAATCACATTATACTCTTTTAGTTATTTTTAAAGGCACGATAAATTACTGTTGACTGTACTCATCCTGTGGTGTTATCAAATATCAGCTCTGATTCATTCTAGCTATATTTCTGTCCCATTAACCATCTCCCTTTTTCCCCTTTCCCCGTACTGTGTCCCAGCCTCTGGTAACAATCATTCTAATCCAAAGATGGATTTTTTAAATAGTAGAGTGAACTCTAACCTTATGTACAAATTTGTGGTTGAAGAGCTTGTGATCAAATGAAATACAGAGGTTATAAAATATGTTCATACTACCTCTATGAAGAGTATTTTAAAAAAATAAAAGCCGACGACACCACAGAGCTGCTCATTATATTAAAACTGATAACATTATTTGAATTGGGTGCTTTCCACATTCTACATCCAGGCCCTCTGAAATCACCCGCTTTTCCTTCCTCTGGAGAGCTTTCAGATCTGGAGCTAAGCTCAGCCAGGATGTAAGAATTTAGGCATTTCTTCATACAGCAGGAAAATGCTGTACACGTTCTCTCCCTGAGCTGTGTTTTTTTTGTAGTACATGTTGTGTCTTCTGAACTGCTTCTCAATGGCAGAAACCATATTATGTCCATCTTTGCTCCCTCTAGAGCCAAGTGTTCTGCAGTACACAGAAGGTACCCAATACAATTGAGGGAGGATGGACAATTTTCTTAGGAACGAAACCAGGCTGCAAGGTGCAGGTAGTAGCATGCAATGGCAAGGCGTCACTCCATCCCGAAATAGTGGCGACCACACAATCACATCCTTCTGGGATCTAATCATACGTCTGTTGTTTTACTTCCAAGTCAACTTTCACTTCCTCATCTGCTAAAAAAGAGATAATAAAATTTGTCATCATCTAATATGCCCTAGATGTTGTAAAGATCAACTGGATAATACCTTTAAAGGTATTTTGACTCTGAGAAAGGGAGACATGAGAACCATTGGCAGTACCATGCATTTAGTGTAACATGTTTACTGACAATGCCGTTATACGTCATCAGCAGTTATCAGCAAAATTTTCGTGGGTACAAGTCCTAGGAAAAAGCTGTGCTCCTTAATTCCCTCGAACTTTAAAATCTCTATTCTTTATTAAGCTAGTTTTCAAAGATGTTGATTTGCTTGTTTTCGACTGCTCTTAAGGATAATGACACCTTTGTGGTTTATATATTGGCAGCCTGTTTATGTTTTTGAGGAGGCTGGCAGTAAGATGGTAGCCCAAATCTGAAAAACATTTTGAGCACGCTGGAGGCAAGAATAAGGTTGGGATATCTCATTCTTGGGAGGGTGGCGACTTCACATTTAAAAAACTGACTTTGGGAGGCTGAGGTGGGCAGATCATGAAGTCAGAAGTTCATGACCAGCCTGGCCAATATGGTGAAATCCTGTCTCTACTAAAAATACAAAAATTAGGCAGAGGCAGGAGAATTGCTTGAACGTCAGAGGTGGAGGTTGCAGTGAGCTGAGGTCACGCTACTGCACTCCAGCCTGGGCAACTGAGAAAGACTCTGCCTAAAAAAAAAAAAAAAAAAGAACTGGTAGCTGGAAGATTTTAATGTTGTTCCCATTCAACCTAACTCCTTTCACGTTGACACACACAAGCTACTTACTATTAAGGCTGTTAAGGTGAGGTTTTCTATTTTTAAAAAATGCTTTCAGGGACACCTGTGTTTTACTTGCTGAGTAAAATATTTATTTGCTGAGTAAAATATATCTACAATATTAGAATATACCCGTGGGTGACTCTCTAAGTTTTGGAAAGAAAACACCCCACTGGCAAAACCATCCATCCTTGGTACACATCCAAACAAACAAAAAATAAATTCAGCTTAGCTTTCTAATTTTTTTTCCTATCTAGGGGAAGGATGACACAGGGGAAGAGAGGATTATGGGCTTTATAATCACACATTTCCTAGCCTTGCTTCGCTGAACTCAGACAGATGATTTGCAGAAACGTGCAGGATTCCAGGCAGGTGGATGATCAACCAGAACAAGGCCCAAGGGGTGGTGGCGCAGGGGGCAGCAGGAGGAAGCTCAGGGGTCAGGAGGGCTTCAGGTGGAGGGACAGTGTCCAGGTCCAGGCTGGGCTCTGGGCGCTGCAAGGGAGCCTGGAGCCAGGGGTCTCATTAGTACCTGGCTAGGACTGCAGCCGGCTGATGGCAAATAGAGGCTATCAAAGCCCTGTCAGCACTCCTGAATGGGACAAAGAAAAGGCGCATTAATGATTAACTCTGCTAAAAGCTCCGGCTTTTGTATTCCCATGGTGCCTGGCCTATCTGGCTGCCATGTGACCGGCCAGGGCCATTTTCTCGCAGATTGGGGAAAGCTAGTGAGCAAACACAGGTGGTTCTGTGTCGGCCGCGCTGTCAGGGACAACCGCGGGCAGCAGCAGCTATGCCTGGTGAAATTAGCTGCTCTGTTTGCCTCCAGTTTTGCTTCCTGGGGCTCTTACTTTCTAAGTCGAATGTCATTTTGCCACTCATTTTCAACTATTCACAGGAGGTGCTAAAAAGGGGGAAAAGGCCCCCACGCAAAAATGGGAAAGGGAGACACACAACATCATGTTCTTTGAACTCTGCAATAACATTTGGTGACCAAAGGCGAGGGCAGGGTAAACTAATTAAAACCTCTCAGGTCTTTAACTTTCTGCAAGAGCAAATTTATTCTTCTCAAAGGGAATTATTTTAGTGATCCTGACCAAATAAGGAAGCCACAACAATGACGTCATAAGCCTGCCGGCGTAGACCCAGCTTGGCTCCCTGTGCCAAGAGGCCTGGAAGAACCTGCTTTTTAAAATGAGCTATGGCGCTGGTGCCCACCTGTACAAGGCGGGCAATGATAGGGTGCCCTTCCACGTCCAACCTTGCCTATTCGTGGTTCTGAGTCAAGGTCCCCCTAGTGGCATTATTTGTTTAAATGCATTTCTTCTTTGGCCTGCATCAGACAGACCTTCTTTTCCCTGTTCAAATATTTATATGTGTGTATTATTGCACGCGGCGTCAACTGCTCCCAATCACACCAGCGGCCATAAAGCACCGATTATCAGCATGAGGTGATAAAGGCCCTTTGAGTCAACACCAGAAATGAAGAGAAAATGAAATAAAGTTATAAAAAGAGGACAGCATAAATGTCTACAAAGAGTATATCAGTCTGCAGATATTCAAGCAATTAGCTACAATAGGAAAGACGTTTTATCCACACTAAAGTACCGCTGACATGATTAACAATGTTTGATATTTAAATATAACGTTCTGCCGGATTTCCAGTTAAGAAGGAGGAGACCTGCGAAGTCTTTAGCGTGGAATACAGTTCAGCGTTAGTGAATATCAGCTCAAACACAGCCGCGGGGTGTGGAGTGTTGCTTTCCAATGGACGCTGACCACAGAATAAATGTGAGCAGTCTCAAGCTCCAAACGCAGGACGAGGCTGCTGTAATCTCTCAGTGCTGTTGGTGTGAGGTTTGCAGTGGTGTTTATTCTCGCTCCTTCCTCATGGTTCCTAAACTTCTGATTTTTGTGAAATGAAGGAAATATTACAGGTCCCAGCTGCAAGAGGGACTTGGTTGCCCCTGGATACAAGCACCTCAGTGTGGGTTTCCATGTCATCAAGCAATTTTAGCAGATAAATTTTTTGAAGGAGGCTGAGAGTAATTGGTTTTTCTTTGCAAGTACTCATAGGCAGGTAGTGGTGTCACTCTTGCCCAAATTACTTAGAGCACAAGCATCATAGCTAAATAAAAACCCTTTATTTATTCAGATATTTGAAACCAAAAATAAACAGTTATGAAGAGCATGTGGCCAAACTGAAAACTCAGCTTCTGTTTATGTCCAATGCTTCCTTGATCTCCAACATCTTTATGTTATTGAACAAAACCGAAAGTTAGTTATGTGAAAAGATCAACATACTGGCAAACCCTTAACTAGATTGGCCAAGAAAAAGAGAAGAAGTGAACACCATCAGTCAATACCAATTTTGGACATTTCTGGAACTTTAATAAAACAAATCTCAAAAAATTATAAGAATTGAAATCATACAGAGTGTATTCTCTGACTGCAATGAAATAAAAATAGAAATCAGTAGCAGAAAGACAACAGGAAAATCTTCAAATACTTGAAAATTAAACAATACACTTCTAAATAACACATAGGTC
This sequence comes from Cebus imitator, assembly GCF_001604975.1. Lineage (NCBI taxonomy): Eukaryota > Metazoa > Chordata > Mammalia > Primates > Cebidae > Cebus > Cebus imitator. Next base: position 2,848,851 of record NW_016107449.1, read on the forward strand.
AAAGAGGAAGCTCTAAGTTAAAAAAATTGAACTGAATAAAAATGAAAATGTATGTCAATGTTTGTGGTACATAAAGTGGTATTAAGAGAGACACACATGTAGAATATTAAGTGCACATATCAGAAAACCATTTAAGTCTCCACTCAACAATATAAGCTCCTACCTCAAGAACCTAGAAGAAGAAGAGTACATAAGCCCAAAACAAGAAGAGGAAATAAATTAATAAAAATACAGTCAGTACGCAATAAAAGTAAAAGCAGAAAGCAATAAAGAAAATCAATGATAAAAAGAGTTGATTCTTTGAAAAGATTAATAAAGCTGACGCACTGCTAGCAAGACTAACAAAGAAAAGGAGAGAAGACACAAAATACCAGCTCAGGGGTGAAGCAGGAGATACCACTACAGACCCTGCAGACAACACAGGATAGAAAGAAAATATTCTAAACCACTCTACACAAATAAGTTTGACAACTTAAATGAAATGGACAAATTTCTTGAAAAAAAAAACTGCAATTTACCCAATATGAAACAGAAAATTTAAATAGTCTTATAACTATGAAGGAAATTGAAATTTTAATTTAAAAACTCCCTAAAAGAGAACTCTCCAGTCCCAGATGGTTTCCATGGAGGATACTACCATATGGGTACAGCAGAATTGACACCAATTCTATACAATCTCTTCCAGAATAAAGAAGAGAGAAAACAGTTTCCAATTTATTTTATGAAACTAGTATTACTGTGATACCAAAACCGGACAAGGGCGGTTCAAAAAAATAAAATTATAGACTCTCATGAACATAAACAAAAAAATCCTTAACAATATATAAGCAAATAAAATGCTGTGATAAATAGAAAGAATTATACAACACTACCCAATGGGTTTTATTCCCAGGATGGAAGGCTGGTTCGATATTGAATATTAATCAATGCAATTCACCATGTAAATAGACTGAAGAAGAAAAATCACGATTATATCAATTTACAGAGAAAAGGCATTCAACAGAATTAGATGCCCATTAATGATAAAACCTCTCAGAAAAATAGGAAAAGATGACATCCTTAACTTGACAAAGACCCTTTACAGAATCCTACACCTAAGATTACTTAATTGGGGAATACTTAACGCTCTTCCTAGGATTAGGAAGAAGGAAAGAATGTCCACTTTCACCACTTTTGTTCAACATCCTGCCAGAAATTCCAGCCAAAGCAACAAGTCAAGAAAAGTAAGTAAAATACATATGAGAAATAAATAAATAAATAAAATGGTTCTTATTTGTGGATAACATTTGTCTATATAGAAAATCTGAAGGAGTCTACAAGAAATCTCTTAGAATAAACAAGTGAATCCAACAATGCAGAATACAATATAAACATACCAAAATTAATTATATTTTTCCATACTAGCAATGAACACATGGACACCTAAATTAATATATAATACAATTTGCAATTGCTCAAAAAAAGAGAAATGTTTAGGTATAAATGTAACAAACATGTAAAGGACTTTTATGCTGCTGTCTACACAATGCTGATTAAAGAAACCAGCAAAGAGCTAAATGAATCAAGGGCACATTCTGTGCTTGTGGGTTGGAAGACTCAACATAAGAAAAATGCCAATTCTCCCCAAATTCATATACAGCTTGAATGCAATTCCTATGGAAATTTCAGCAAGATGCTTTTTCTACATAAAAACAAGAGTATTCTTAAATTTATATAAAAAGGCAAAGGAACTAAAAATAGATTAAACAATTGTGAAAAACAGTGAAGTAAAAGAAATCAGTTTATTGGGTCTTAAGACTTACTATGTAGTTACAGTAATCAAGACTGTAAAACTGGGAAAGAAATAGACACAGAGATCAATCAAACAGAATAGGGAACCTGAAAATAGACCCACCCAAGATGTCCCCCAAAGTTTTACTCAGTTGCAAAGGAGATTCAATGGAGGAAAGATAGCCTTTTCAACAAATGGTGCTGAAGTAATTGGACATCCATAGAAAAAACATGAACCTTGCCCTAAGACTCAAAGCTTTGACAAAAATTAAATTAAAATGGACTATGGGCTAAAATGTAAAATGTAAAACAATAACACTTTTAGAAGAAAACATAATACTAAACCTTAGGAATTTAAGACCAGGCAAAAACTTTCTTAGACTCATACCAAAAACATGGTGCATAGAAGGGAAAGCGTGAATTTGGCTTTATTAAAATTAAAAACTTTTCCTTCATGAAAGACTTTGCTAAAAGGATGAAAACACAAATTATAGACTGGAATAAAATAATTGCAAACCACTTATTTATTAGAGAGGACTAATATATGTAATATATAAAGAAGTTTTGCTACTCTGGAGGCTGAGGCAAGAGAATGGCTTGAACCCAGGAGGTGGAGGTTGCAGTGAGCCGAGATTGTGCCATTGCACTCCAGCCTGGGCTACAGAGAGGGACTCTGTCTCCAAAAAAAAAAGAGAAAGTCAACAATTAAAAACCAAAACAATTGTATTGGAAGATGGGCATGAAAAGACATTTCACAGAAGAGGATATACAGATTGCAGATACGAAAATTAAAAGGTCATATGGATTGGATAAATCACTAGCCATAAAAATATGCAAATTAAAGCTACAGTGAGGAATAGTGACAATGACGAATGCTGTTGAGGATGCAGAGAAACGGAATCATTCTTTGACTTCTAGTGTGAAGATTGAATGGTACGGCTGCTCTGGAAGACAGTTTAGCAATTTATTTAAAAGTAAACACGTTACTACCATATGACCCAGAAATTGCATTCCTGGACATTTATGTTAGAGGAATGAAGACTTATGTTCATACAAAAATTAAAATGTTTGTGGCAGTTTTATTCATAACAGCCCCAAACTGAAACAACACCGATGTCTTTCTACTAAATTAATAAGTAAAATGTGGTACATTCATATTATAGAATGTTACTCGGAAATAAAAGGGGATAAAGTATTAATACATGAAACAACATAGAAGAATTCCAGAGAATTATGCTGAAGGGAAAAATGTTCCTTCTCCCAATGTTTCATACGGTGTGATTCCATGAGTATAACATTCTTAAAATAAGAAAATTATAAAGAGGGCAGATTAGTGTTGCCAGGGTTTAAGGAGAGAGTAGAGTGGAAAAGAAATGAGTTTGACTGTGAACAGGCAGCATGAGGGACCCTTGTGGTGATGGAAATGCTTTCTATCTTGACTCTATCAGTGTCAATATCCTGGCTAGTATATTGTACAATCATTTTATCAGATGTTACATTAGGAAAAAACAGACAAAGAATATATAGAATCTCCTTATAGTATTTTTAAAACTGCATATGAATCTACAATTATCTCAAAATGGAAGGTTATAAAAACCCTTTGCCAAATTTTTTTAAAGAGAGGCTTTTACGTTTTTAAGCTAGAAAATATCTGCAATAAAATGCAAATAAACAACTGTAGTCGATGTTCCTAATGTCACCAACTGGCACCTTGGGGGGGAGGGCTCATAGGTGCAGCCCCCAGGACTTCCTTCCACTACCTCTCGTAAAGGACAGACAGACAACCCAGGCTCTCTCCAGAATCAAAGCAGATCACAAAAATAAGAAACTGTACAATATAATGTCATGATAATTTGTTTCGAAAACAATAGGTTAGTCACAGTCTGTAACTAACCATGAATTAACCACTTCAGTTTTCATAAATAAAAATAACCTTCTCATGATGCATAATCATGATTTTTAAATATGTTGTATAAAATCAAAAACAGCAATATTAGCTACAGGAAAGGTTATCAACAAAAGCAAAACATCAGAGAAAGAGTTGGTGGTGAATTAGTACATATGTATCTATTTCTTTTTAATTTAAAACATACCTACTTCCAGTTAGGAACCGAGGCAGTCTCGAATATTAAAACACTCAGGGACCATAGTTCCCCTTTCATATGTCTTTTGTATATTGCAAATCAAGCCTATATTTTTCGCTTTTCCCTTGTCTTGCATTCTCATCATTGAAAAAAAAAAAAGAAAAAAAGAAGTGAAAAAACCCTTCACACAATGGAAAGCTTATTTGCAGCTTGTTTTCAAGGCTATTGCAACCTCCACCTCCCGGGTTCAGGCGATTCTCCTGCCTCAGCAACCCAAGTGGCTGGGACTACAAGCGTGCACCACCATGCCTAGCTAATTTTTGTATTTTTAGTAGAGACAAGGTTTCACTGTGTTGGCCAAGCTGATCTCAAACTCCTGAGCTCAAGTGATCCGTCCACCTCAGCCTGACAAAGTGCTGGGATTATAGGAGTGAGCCACTGCTCCTGGCCAGAAATGCCATCTTAAGATTCCTTCTGTGAACTCCACGGCTCACTCTGCAGTAATCATTTGCTCCCTGATTGGCTGCCTGGGGATGGCATCCCCTAATATTCCAAGTAGCTCTGAGTATGGTAGCTGGCCTCTCCTTAGCAGGGGTCCCCACACTTTCTCATAGCTCATGGCTGCTTCTTAGCCATCATAGCCCTTAGGGTTTCATGAGCCCCACAAAGGTTTGAGCTCCCAAGGGGAGCCTGCTCCCTTTGCAAAAGTGTAAGAAGGGAGGTGATATGGTGTTAATCAATACGCCCAGTGATAAATGTTTATCTTGAGCAGAAAGCAAATAGAGGCAGGTTAGCGAGCCCTTTATTGCCTGCAGCGTGGCCAGAGCCACCTTCAGCAACTGGAGTCTTTTCCAGGTCATATGGCAAAAAAGTTTAGCAACCAGTTTTTTGCTGGAGTGTTGAGGATAGGTAGGGGAAAAGAATTGCCAGGTCTAGTATTTATTTAGAATGTATTTACTCTAACATTTTCATGAATGTTTGTATGCGTGTGTTTTCAAAGGCATAGGGCCAACATTGGAAAACTGTGTTAAGGTAAGCCCTAAAGCACCCACTAAACTAGGAGAGAGATGGGGAGGGGGGGAGAAAGGAAGGCAACAATCAGGGAAGAGGGAGAAAGAAAAACTGATTTAAAAGTAGTGCAAAATTGTCCAGGAAAGCTCTCCTGTCTGCACCCTTTGGGTTCCCTCTAAAGCAGTGAGTCTCAAATTTCACAAGACTCCTTCTCCCCTGGAAGGCTAGTTAAAACATGAACAGCTGGGTCTTGTTCCCAGAGTTTCTCATTGAGTTACGTCTGGGTTAGGACCAAGAACTTTGGACCGTTTATAATAAGCTCCCAGCTGAGGCTGATGCTCTTGGTCAAGGGGCTCTGCCTTGAGGACCTCTGCTGTAAGGCATGGTTGCTCTTCCTGGGTTGTCCAGTTGAATGGAGATTGACATCAGTGGTTCAGCTGATGTCCCTGAGAATGATGAGCACATGAAGCCTCCAGTGTTTTCCTGAGCTGAGTGGAATTTCTTGGACTAAACATAAAAGATGGGAGAATGAGCCAGTGTTCGGCAGCAATTGGAGCACCCATGCAAGGTGAAGAACTAAGCTATAGCAGGTACAGACTTCAGGCAGAGTGGCCACGAGCTCAAGGAAAATGACGGCCATCACAAGGTCAACGAGAGACCACAACGCAGGGAAGCTGTTGTGAATATTCCCTTTGGGGATCCCTTTAATGTTACAAAGTTGAATAAGAAAGCCAAAGCCACCTGACCATTTGGGCAAGTAAATTCTAATTTAGGATGAGGCATGCCTTAAACGGGCAGGAAGAGCAAGACAAAGCTGGGAGTTGACACTAGATGAGCTTATCTAGTTCAATAACCCTTGGAACTGGGGTTGTTATCCTGATGTGGGAGGTGAAGGAACTGACTGTCCCAATATGACATTGCTTGGATACGGCAGATCAAAGATAGAACTCAGGTAGCTGATTTCTAGCTGCCTCTGTCTCCTGGCTCCAGCACCCTCCCCTTAAGATTACAATCATCCAGTGGGCATCCGCTCCCACAAAGTGGAGTCCTGGAGCATCCTGAGAGATTTTCAGGATGAGAGAGAAGAGCTGAGCAGAGCCACCCACTATCAGAAAGCAGAAGGGCCATCTATTGACTGGCAAAATGGGTCCAACCACCTCATTATAAAATCAGTTAAGAGTCCAAGAGATGTACTTGAAGAGTGACCCAGTATGGATTTCAGCTCCCCAGGAAGCAGCTTCTGAGATGGGATCAGTGCAGAAGATGGCTTAGGAAGTGATCTTGGGGGTCACTAATCCTGGAGGGGGAGGAAGAGGAATGGGCAGAGGAAGCACTGGGCGGCCATGCAGGCTCAAGGAAGCCTCAGCCCACTCCTTGGGTCCTCTGAAGGTGGGATGAGCCTTCAGTGCTGTCCCTGGGAGCGGCAAGCTCTTTATGGCCCCACATGGATGTGGGGGTCCTGGGAGGAGCAGGCATGACGTTGTGTGGGGCAGCTTTTCTATTCCTAAGGCAAATTAAATGATGTATTACAGAATCTAGTCCAGTTCAAGGGATCCAGATTGGCACAGATGAATTTTGCATGTATCAGAGGACTTCATTCAAAATTACATTGAACTCAAATTTAATTTCAACCGTGGAATAAGCAAGCTGAGGGCAAAAAAATACTCACCTTGACTTAAATAAAAAAGAAACATGAATAACTCTTACTGAAATTAGCCATATTGGCATCTTTAGAAATTACAATTATAAATGTTCATGGCAGAGGCTGTTTTTGTTCCCTGAGATCCTTTCATCCCTGGTCCCCTACAATAATATATCCCTAGTTTTTAGCAGGCTATTATGTAAAAGACTACATTTCCTGGAATTCTGCGGGGGCTGGATGTGAACGTGTGATCAAGATCAGGCCAATGAACTATGAACAGAAGTGTCACTTGGCAGCTTTGTGGGTCCTTCCTTAAAAGATAACTGATGGATCCTCTGACCTGGAATGGGGACATGGTGTTGCCATCTTAGAGCATTATAGAAATCAGGGCCACAGCTTAGAGACAGTTGATTAGTGAGTTGCAAGGAATTTAGAGAGAACAACTTGGAAGTATGTGAGACAGAAATAAGCCTTTGTCTTATTTCTCTCTCACATAAATCCAAGTTGTTCTCTCTAAATTCCTTGCTTATTGTGGATCTCTGTTAGTTGCTGTCAAATCTAGTCTTAAGTAACATAAATGCACAAATGTTTGACTATTTTGAGTATTGATTTTTGCATTTGTTCATTTTTTGGCATGAGAATGGCTTATTCCAAACACACATGGGCCACAAATATGCAAACACACATACACACACACAATTCTAAGGGTTTAGTGGTTCTTATTCACTATTTGGCAGGCTTATTTTTTCCATTTTGATGCCAATATTAAGTACTTTTTAGTACTCTTTGTCGGCTATGTCCAGCACAGAATTTAGAAACAGCAATGTATCATCATGTATATGTTCATTTCCTTTAAGTAAATGGCACAATGAACAAAGTACATCTCTGCAGTACGTGGAAAACATATGGGTGTTAGTCTACAAGGGGATATTAATTTTACACTTTCCATCTGGCACCCATAAAAGATTCATTCTCAGAAATAGTAAAGATCCAACGTCACACTAAAATATCACATTTGCCATGAAGATGAAGGTCTTATGATGTTTGAAATTAGGAGCTATCACATCTACAGTAAGCCTGAAAAGACACAATGCTTCCTCCTGGTCTCCTATTTGTACAAAGCACTGACATAATTAAAGCCTGTGTGTGTGCCTGTGTTTCTGTGTAGGTGTGTGTGGGGGGGGGTGAGGGGGAATTTTGAGATGGATTGTGAATCACTGAGATTCAGGAAGTAGTATTTAATCTTCCCAATCTTATCAGTGACATGCTAATTAGCTCTCTCTCATTAGCAATCCAAGTGTCAGAGGAAACAAGTGAATTACCTGGGGAGAGCCACTCTGGGATGCTGTACAGACCCTATCAATTTTTAATGGCAGCACACTTTGATTTTAATGTTTGTATCAGACCAGTTCTGGTGGATAGGATACACTTCTGTAAAAGAAAAATCTGAAAAAACAAACAAACAAACAAACAAACAAAAACCATAAATCCTAGATTTTAAGAAAATGTGTAACTATGTGAAAATAGGTGAAATGAAAGGGAGGTTTAGCCACTGTGTGTGTTGGGATTCACCAGCTTTGGGTTCAAATGCTGGTTTCCAATTACTGGCTGAAGTGGGGGCTGCTGCTGCCTTACTCAGACCACCTAGCCTACCTTTAGAGTTTGTTTTCCTCTCCTAGTTTTGGTGTGCCTTTGTTTTCAACAGCTCACACCTGTGATTCTTTTCCTATAATGCAGAATGAGCCAAAATGCCTCTGGGTTGTACATCCCCTACAGGGACCTCGTGCCACCCACCTCCCATTGGAAGACTCGCTCCGAGGTAATTTTCACCCACTTCCCCTGAGATTCTGGATGAAGCCACCCTCCAGGAAACGTTTCCTGACATCTCACCCTTGCTATCTTCCTTTCTTATGTCCTCTGGGAGCACTTCCTTACTAAATTACTGAACTACTTGCTCCTGAATCAGTGTGTAAGAGTCTGTTTCTAGGGAATGGGATGTAAGAGAGTTGTTTTGTGATGTTAGGCATTATTTCCCCTTCCCTATTCCCTCATCTGAAGACTGCAGGCAACAAGTGTCTTCACTTCATGGGGCTCCAGTGAAAGCTAAGAAAGACAATGTGTGTAGCCAACACATGACATGTATTTAGAGTATGATCAATGTCATCCAGAGGGAGCTCACAGAGAAAGAGGTGGCACCTGTTTTGTTCAACTATCTCACCCACCTTTTCTTTTCCTTTAAAGCACATATTGGAACTTGTCATTTTTTAAACATCTGCTTGACTGTGTTTTGTTCATGCCTCTCACTGAATGGTACATTCCTGGATGACCGAGACTGCACCTCAGGTGATCAGCTGTCCCAATCCCCTTATTTTAGTACTGAAAATTTTGTGTTCCGATTTACCCCCTTAAGTCCTCGGTAAATCAAGATGGTTGTTAACCTACAGATGTTTTATTTATAATTGCATCTTACCATCTAAGCACAGCAACAGCATATAGTAGATGTTCAATAAATACTTGATAAAGTTTTGATGAATGAATATATGTGACTTATTTTTTCTAAATTTTAAGTTCTGGGGTACGTGTGCAGGATGCGCAGGTTGGTTACATAGATAAGCATGCGTCATGGTGGTTTGCTACACAGATCAACACATCACCTAGGTATTAAACCCAGCATCCATTAGCTATTCTTCCTGATATACTCATTCCCCGCCTCCAACAGGTCCCTGTATGTGTTGTTTGCCCACCATGTGTCCATGCGTTCTCATCATTCAGCTCCTACCTATAAGAACATGAGTGTTTGGTTTTTCCATTCCTGGGTTTGCTGAAGGTAACAGCTGCCAGCTCTATTCATGTTCCTGCAAGGAATATGATCTTGTTTCTTTTTATGGCTGCATAGTATTCCATGGTATATATGTACCACATTTTATTTATCCAGTCTATCATTGATGGGCGTTTGGGTTGACTCCATGTCTTTGCTATTGTGAATAGTGCTGCAATGAACATATGTGTGCATGTATCATTATAATAGAATGAGTTAAATTCCTTTGAGTATATACCCAGTAACGGGATTGCTGGGGAAAACGGTATTTCTGCCTCCAGATCTTTGAGGAATGGCTACACTGTTTTCCACAATGGTTGAACTAACGTATACTCCCAGCAACAGTGTAGAAGCATTCCTTTATTCCTTTTTCTCCACAACCTCACCAGCCTCTATTGTTTATTGACTTTTTGCTATTCACCATTAAGACTGCCATGAAATGGTATCTCATTGTGGTTTTGATTTGCATTTCTCTAATGATCACTGATGTTGAGCTTTTTTTCATTTTTTTTTTTTTGCCACATGAATGTCTTCTTTTGAGAAGTATCTATTCACGTCCTTTGCTCACTATTTAATGCAGTTGTTTGTTTTCTTTCTTGTAAATTCACTTAAGTTCCTTGGAGAAGCTGGATATTAGGCCTTCATTAGATGTATAGATTGCAAAAATTTTCTGCTTATGGCTAACCAGTTGTCCCAGCACCAGGCATTAAACAGGATATCATTCTCCCATTGTTTGTTTTTGTCAGGTTTGTTGAAGATCAGATGATTGTAGGCATATGGTCTTATTTCTGAGTTCTCTGTTCTGTTCCATTGGTTTGTGTGTCTGTTTTTGTACCAGTACCATGCTGTTTTGGTTACTGTAGCCTTGTAGTATAGTTTGAAGTTGGGTATCATGATGTCTCCAGGTCTGTTCTTTTTGTTTAGGATTGTCTTGGCTATTTGGACTCTGTTTTGGTTCCATATGAATTTTAAAATAGTTTCTTCTTATTCTGTGAAGAATGTCAATGGTAGTTTAATGGAAATAGCATTGAATCTATAAATTACTTTGGGTAGTGTGGCCATTTTCATGATATTGATTCTTTCTATTCATAAGCATGGAATGTTTTTCCAGTTGTTTGTTCTCTACGGTTTCTTTGAGCAGTGGTGTAGTTCTCATTAAACCAGGTCCTTCACTTCTCTTGTTAGCTGTATTCCTAGGTATTTTATTCTTCTTGCAGCAATTTTGAATGGGAATTCATTCATGACTTGGCTCTCTGCTTGTCTGTTGTTGGTGTATAGGAATGTTTGTGATTTTTGCCACTGATTTTGTATCTTGAGACTGCTGAAGCTGCTTATCAGCCCTAGAAGCTTTTGGGCTGAGATGATGAGATTTTCTAGATATAGGATTATGTTACCTGCAAACAAAGATAATTTGACTTCCTCTCTTCCTCTTTGAATACTCTTCATTCTTTATCTTGCTTGATTGCCCTGGCCAGAACTTCCAATATTATGTTGAATAGAGGTGATGAGACAGGGCATCCCTTGTCTTGTGCCAGTTTTCAAAGGGAATGCTTCCAGCTTTTGCCCATTCAGTATGATATTGACTGTGGGTTTGTCATATACCATTGTTATTATTTTGATGTATGTTTCTTCAATACCTACTTTGAGAGGAGAGTTTTTTTAACCTGAAGAGATGTTGAATTTTATCAAAGGCCTTTTCTGCCTCTATTGAGAGAATCATGTGGATTTTGTCTTTAGTTCTGTTTATGTGATTAATTACATTATCGATTTGTGTATGTTGAATCAACCTTGCAGCCTGAGGATGAAGCCAACATGATTTGATGGACAAGCTTTTTGATGTGCTGCTGGATTCAGTTTGCCAGTATTTTATTGAGGATTTTTGCATCAATGTTCATTGGGGATATTGGCCTAAAGTTTTCTTTTTTTGTTGTATCTCTGCCAGGTTTTGGTATCAGGATGATGCTGGTCTCATAGAATGAATTAGAAGGAAGTCCCTCCTTTTCGATTTTTTGGAATAGTTTCAGTAGAAATGGTACCAGCTCTTCTTTGTACCTCTGGTAAAATTCAGCTGCAAATCCAACTGTACCTGGGCTTTTATTGGTTGGTAGTCTATTTATTACTGCCTCAATTTTTGAACTTGTTATTAGTCTACTCAGGGATTCAATTTCTTCCTGATTCAGTCTTGGAACAGTGCATGTGTCCAGGGATTTATCCATTTCTTCTAGATTTTCTAGTTTATGTGGATAGGAGGTGTTTATAGTATTCTCTGATGGCTGTTTGTATTTCTGTGGGGCCAATGGTGATATCCCCCTTATCATTTCTGATTTTGTCTATTTGATTCTTCCCTTTTTTTTCTTTATTGTTCTAACTAGTGGTCTTTCATTTTTTTCCAGCAAAACAGCTCCTGGATTTGTTGATTTTTTTTAAAGGATTTTTCATGGCTCTATCCCCTTTACTTAAGCTCTGATCTTGGTTATTTCTTGTCTTCTGCTACATTTCAAATTTGTTTTCTCTTGATTCTCTAGTTCTTTTAGTTGCAATGTTAGGTTGTTAATTTGAGAGCTTTCTAGCTTTTTGATGTAGGCATTTAGTGCTATAAGTTTTCCTTTTAACACTGCTTAAGCTGCATCCCAGAGATTCCGATACATTGCTGTTCTCATTAGTTTCAAAGAACTTCCTAATTTCTGCCTTAATGTTATTTTTTACCCAGGAGTCATTCAGGAGCAGATTGTTCAATTTCCACGTAACTGTGTGGTTTTGAGTGAGTTTCTTAGTCTTGAGTTGTAATTTGGTTGCACTGTGGTCTGAAAGACTGTTATGATTTCAATTCTTTTGCATTTACTGGGGAGTGTTTTACTTCCAATTGTTATCAATTTTAGAGTAAGAGCCACACATGATATTTTATAACATGTTTTTTATCATTTTTTTCAGAGAAGTCTTCACAGACTCTGACAAAGGCAAATAATGGTCTCCCCACAGATAGCCACATCCTAATCCCTTGTACCTGTGACATGAGATGACATGGCAAAGGGGATTAGGTTTCAGGTGGAATTAAGGATTACCCTTCAACAGGGAGATGATCATGGATGATATGGGTGTATCCAATGTAGACACAAGTTTCACTATAAATGGAGGACAGAGACAGGAAGATTCAGAGGAAGATGTGACTCCAGAAGACAGCACAGAGAACTCCCCAAACCCTGCACCCCTCGCTGGCTTTGAGGATGAAAGGAGAGAGTCACAAGCAAAGCAACATGAGAAGCTTCTAGAAGATGGAAATGGCAAGGAAACGGATTCTTCTCTAGAGCCTCTAAAGGAGAAAGCATCCTTGTCCACATTTCAATGTTAGCCCAGTGATACCAATTTTGGCCTTTTGACTTACAGAAATGTAAGACAAGAAATGTGTGTTAAAAGCCACAAAGTTTGTGGTAATTTGTTACAGCAGCAATAGAAAACTGATACAGACTCTTTCAAAATCCGTTGAAAGTCACACAAAGTTTCTGCAAAGGAAAAATAAAATGCATTAAATGCAGGGAGATTCCAGACCATGACCTGCAGGTGAAGAGTCACAGCTGTGACATGGAAAGCCATGTTCTGGATGAAAAGCAAAATGGGCTCCTTAAAAGACCATACACATTGCTGAGCTTCAGAAGCTTGGCTGCTGGGCACATATGCAGGTTTATAAAGCAAGTGTCTGGGCTTAATGCCATAGGCAAAACCCTCACAGTGTGTGAGATGCCATGGTCAAGCATCAGAGAGTACTGGCTTGGAGGGAGGGGATCAGCTTCTCTCTCTCTCTCTCTTTTTTTTTTTATAGCAGTGTATAGGCTCCAGTACTCTGCTGTGCAAATATGGAGTGGGTCTTTTCAATTCAAAATTTCAAGTTTCAACTCTCAGAAAAACACTGAAGCGGGCACTGTCAGACTAGTAAGATGGAAAAGGCAGGGTCTTTCATGGTGTGATGCTCAGGGTCAGCTATGATGGTGACCAGTGCAACCAAGGCCCTGTCCAGTGTGGACATGGGGCAGGTGGATACAGACCTGAGGGTCCCAGAAGTATTGAATGGGGTCATGGGGTATTGCAGGCACAAACTATAGTTGAAGCAAAGGCCCTCAATAGGAAACAGCCAAATGTCTAAATCACATCCTGTGACTCTGTATTGTAAGCAATAAGACAGCTATCTAAAAGAATATAAAGGCAATACAATGTAAATATAAATCCAAGTGGGTGTTATTCCTTCCTGTAGACATACTTGCATTCACTTATCCTATCTGTAGTTTATCCATGAAACATGAATCCTCTCCCTGCTATCCAATCCAATTGCCCTCTTGTCACATTTTAGTTCTGATTGCAAGCACTTCTACCCATTTTTCTCATCTGCCTTCTGAAACAGTTGGTTTTCAGTGACTTTAAATTGTTTAAAACAAATGAAGAGCCTCATCATTTTGAGTATCTTTTAAAAGCATCGTACATGTCAAATGTCACAACCAAAGGCTGTTTTTGATAACACTTACTCTCTTTGAATAGAGAATAGTCCTCTGAGGTTATTGCTTTGAAGGAATTAATATTCATCTTGGTGCAAAAGTTCTGCCTGTTTATTTAAAAATGGAACAAATTGTGAAATACAATAAATGAAATAAATAAAACTACTTTGTAAGTTGCTTAATAGCATAGCAAATGCTAACTCTGTGGTTAGCATTTATGATTAAATGGAAGCAGATTATAAAAAAGTCTACTGTAATTTCTCGTGGTTAAATTTGCATACATATGCACAGAAGTCTAAATATACATACCTGTATATAATACCAAAATAGCTGTATTCCTGAGTGTTAGTGGCAATTCCTGAGTGGTGGTATCATTTTTCCTTTGTTATCTGTGATTTCTCAGCTTCTTCAGTAAATATTTTTATACCTGTAAGACTTCTCCAGAAATCCCGACAAAGACATTTGTAGTCCTGCTTAGTTTCTACTCACAGTTCCTACTGGTAGATTTAGAGAGTTTTTAATGACTTTTTTCAGCTGATTTGCGGACATTATTTCTAGGACTTCTAGGCCTAAAGTCTCCTGGTAGCTACTTGCTTGTACAACAGACACTGCATTATCGCTACGTGAAGACCTTTGTAGAACTCAGCAGACGGGCCCCGGCTATTCCAATCTCTTGTTCGCCAGGGTACCGACACGGCCAGGCATATCCTGGGAAAAAGGGCAAGAGGAGTTTCAGGAGCAGCTCTGGCACAACTTAGAGTGACAAAACACAGGTCAGGTGTGCACTTTGCGTTATAAAGGCTGATTATCCACAGCCCTTTCTGTACCCAAGACAAGGGTTCCTGTACAAACGATCATGTATTAAGAATGTATTCCCAGGGAAAGTTGATGGGGAAGTAGAAAAATCAGGCCAGGAATGGAGGAAGCCAAGAGAGGTGTTACCTCCAAGTTGTGCAGAGGAGACCTTCAGCCTGACCCTGCAGGGACTTTGGCATGTAAGATACTTGTCCCACTGCAAGGCAAGGTGGCTGTGCTTTCATACCCCACACTTCCAATCACTGGCCATGGCTTGCCCCAGGCGGGGTATATACTTTCAGGCACTTCTGCTGCCTGCATGAGGAGAGCAAAGGGTTCTGGTGGCCCAGGGCAGGGCCCCAAAGGAGAGCCTTGATTCTATCATTCCTCTTTGGAAATGAACATACCGACTCGCTTAAATTCCATGTACCATGTATTCCAGGTACCTCCGGCCTGTGTGCTCACACACTGTCAGGCTCTGGGGGATTAAAATCAATGCAGACCTCTGAGTGTCTTGTCTCCTTAACTTGATTGTAAACAACAGTGCAGAGTAAACTAACAATTAGGACAATGTTCAAATAAGACAGTGTGTTCATTTCTTCTTGGGCAATAATTCTTCTTGTTATAGTACAGTAGCATAGGCTTAGAATAGGAAAACCCAGACCTCCCCTCCACAGAAATATCTGTGAGTTTGAATTGCAACTTAGAATGGGTGATTAGACTGCTTCCTTGCAAGAATTCTGAGGTCAGGTGTGAATTCAGAGGGGGAGATGGCATGATTGATTCATGAGGTCTTCTAGTTGTGACTTTAGAGGAGATGAGTGAGGTTGACTAGTGATGTCTCCCGGGTATGAATTTGTAGAGGCAGTTGAGGCAAATTCAGAGGGGAGATGGGCATGACTGATTAGTGATATCTTCCAGCTGTGACTTTAGAGAAGGAGATGGGTGTGAAGATTAGTGATATCTGCCAGGTGTGGATTCATAGGGGCGGTTGATGAATTCAGAGGGGAGATGGGCAGGATTGATTAGTGATGCCTTCCAGCTGTGACTTTAGAGAAGGAGATGGGTATGAAGATTAGTGATGTCTGCCAGGTGTGGATTCATAGGGGCAGTTGGGGTGAATTCAGAAGGGAGATGGGTGTGATTAGTCAGCAATGTCTGCCAGAGTCCTGGGAATAGAGAGTTGGGGCCCTGGACCAGGTAGATTCCATCTCTGTTTTCTTCTGTGGTTAAAGCTCATTAGGGCAAATTTGCCACATAGTCCACACCTTAGCTCAACTTGGTAGTTGAGGAAGACATTTCCTTTTCCTTTTTTTTTTTTTTTAAATCTCTCTTTCCCTCTTTCTCTCCCCCTCCCCCATTTTATCTCACTTTGGTGCTTATAGGTTTTTATTCTATAAACACTTTGCTGTCTTTGTGACACGGACTCATTCAGGACATGTTTACAGTACTTAATGACATCTCCCTGAGAAATAATGAGAATGCCTTTAAAGGTTGTCTTCCTCCCTGTGCGAGCAGAGGAACGCACGCCAGGCCTGCGAGATGAGAGCTGAGGGTCTGGCGGGGGGAAAATTGACTTAATTTCTTTTCACCACATGAAATGGAGTGTCTGGGTGATCTGACCTAAATGCATGGCCTAAAAACCAATTAATTCTGAATTGCACATTTGTGAGCACATCAAGCTGTGCGTGGAATTTCCGATGAGCCAGACAACGCATACCTGGCTTATTTGCAAAATGTGGAGATTTCTCCACATAAATTTGCCTAATGGTCCAGTATTGAAGTGCAGCTTCAGTCATATTGCACCTCAGCTTGGAGGAAGACCTGTAGCGGCTCCATGTGCCCTTGCTGTGGAATTCAAGTCCTTGGTCTGACTTGCCTGGCCCTTAGCAGTGTGGCCCCGGCCTACCCTCAGTGTGGGTGAACTCCCCCTATGGGTCATGGTCCTTTAATGCTATCATTGGAGGAGACCTTACTTCCTGCTGCCAATGGCTTTGAAGTTAGGCTTACACTACAATCCCTATGCGCAGGTGGTAAGGTACTGAGCCACTGTCATCACGGAGTTAGGTGAGAAAACCCACAGCTCACCACCCCCAACCTGGCCTTGACACTCCCACTGCTCTGAAGTTACTCATTCTGTTTTTTCTGCCTGTTAGATTAATACTTATTTCATTCTAATTGGTTTAATTCACCTAATGTTCATTGAGGCCACTGCGCATGTGACACGGATTGTTTGTGGAGAACAGAAATTAACCGGACATAGCAGCTGCTTAAATGACCAAATCAGAAAAAGTTGGCAGAAAATATAAATAACTATAATAAAGGGTTAATTTGGTGACTTACAATAGAGTTATAATTAAAACACTACGGGAATGCTTAGGAGGGAGCTTGGCATTTGTGTATGTGTGTGGTGGCGTGTATGTGTGTGGTGGTGTGTATGGTATGTGTGTGGTGGTGTTTATGGCATGTGTGTGGGTATGTCCATGTGTGTGGTGGTGTGTATGGCATGTGTGTGATGGTGTGTATGTGTGTGGTGGTGTGCATGTGTGTGATGGTGTGTATGTGTGTGGTGGTGTGTACGGTATGTGTGTGGTGGTGTGTATGGCATGTGTGTGGTGGTGTGCATGTG
>NW_016107449.1:2867166-2867734 GCF_001604975.1 Cebus imitator
GTATGTGTGTGGTGGTGTGCATGTGTGTGGTGGTGTGTGTGGTGGTGTGTATGACGTGTGTGGTGGTGTGTATGGTATGTGTGTGGTGATGTGTGTGGTATGTGTGTGGTGGTGTGTATGGCATGTGTGTGGTGGTGTGTATGGCATGTGTGTGGTGGTGTGTGTGACATGTGTGTGGTGGTGTGTATTGTATGTGTGTGGTGGTGTGTATTGTATGTTTGTGGTGGTGTGTATGTCATGTGTATGGTGGTATGCATGGCATGTTTGTGGTGGTGTGTATAGTATGTGTGTGGTGGTGTGTATTGTGTGTGTGTGGTGGTGTATATGCCATGTGTGGTGGTGTGTATAGTATGGTGTGGTGGTGTGTATTGTGTGTGTGTGGTGGTGTATATGACGTGTGTGTTGTGGTGTGTATTGTGTGTGTGTGGTGGTGTATATGGCGTGTGTGTTGTGGTGTGTATTGTGTGTGTGTGGTGGTGTATATGGCATGTGTGTGGTGATGTGCATGTGTGTGGTGGTGTGTATGGCATGTGTGTGGTGATGTGCATGTGTGTGGTGGTGTGTATGG
>NW_016107449.1:2867899-2937528 GCF_001604975.1 Cebus imitator
TATGGCATGTGTGTGGTGATGTGCATGTGTGTGGTGGTGTGTATGGCATGTGTGTGGTGATGTGCATGTGTGTGGTGGTGTGTATGGTATGTGTGTGGTGGTGTGTGTGTGCTGGTGAGTGTGTGTGAGTCTGGATATGTGTGCATATGTTGTTCATGTTGTGTATGTGTGTAGGTGTGCTGAGGTGTGAGTGTTGTATGAGGTGTGTGTGTAGTGGGTTGTATAGGTACACAGGTGTGTTTTGGTGGTAATGGTGATTGGGTGTAATATGGTGTGCATGTGTTATGCAGGTGGTGCGTGTAGTGTTAGTGGTGCATGTGTGTGTGTAGTGTAATGCATGTGTGCACAGGTGTGCTGTGGTGGAGATATGTGTGTGCGGTGTGTATCTGGTGTGTGTGTGTGTGTCTGTGCAGTGGGGCGAGCTGGGTCCTATCAGGCTTCCTGGGAGAGAATGATGCAGCCCGAGAAGTGGGTGTGGCATCTCTGAGGAGGTGGGGTGGAGAAAGGGTGAGGGTGGCTGTGCACACACAGAAACACACCACCCACCAATGGCTGAGGACTGAACTACCTCCTACTTCACTTTTAAAAGTTGAAAAGTTGAAGGCTTAACCCTGGCACCTTAGATTGTGGCCTTCTGTGGAAAGAGGACCTTGTGTCATTGCAGATGTGTTAATATGATGTCATATTGTAGTAGGGTAGGCCCACTCCAAGATGACAGCATGCAGACAGAACGCCACGTGCAGCTGTGGGCAGAGGCCAGGCCGATGCGTGTACAAGCTGAGGAAAGTCTGAGATTGCCGGCAGAACACCAGAAGCTGGGGGGAGGGACAGAGTGGGCTCTTCTCAGAAGGAACCCACACTGCGACAGCTACATCTCAGACTTCAGCCTCTGAGACTGGGAGACATAAAATTTCTGTGGTTTAACCCACCCAGTTTGTCTAACTTGTTACACAGCCATGGCAGACAAATGCACCCAATGTCTAAAAGTCCTTTGATTTACGACTCACAGAGAGTTATCCTTTGAAAATTCCCAGAATAAAATGCAAATTTCGAGACTCACAGGAGTGAAGATCCAAACCTTTTGTATATTTTAAGCACCAACATTTCACTCTTTTTGTTAAAATAAGAAGAACCATTCCAGGTCCAACTGTCTTTTGCAGACCTTCTGTGCAGAATCTTTTCCTGGAGTTGGAACAACAGACTTGGGGATGGTGCTGTGGGTTTGTTTATTGTTGAAATCCCAAGAAAGAACTTTCATTTGCAGCTGGTGAGTTCGTCTGAAGTCTCTTTATCCTCACCTGACCCAAGGCACATTCACCCGGACCCCAGACTGAAGCTGGCTAAAAGTCAGCTGGACTCTCACCTAATTTATTGTTCCAGGAAAATATGTTTTGTTTTGTTTTGTTTTGTTTTTTGTTTTTGGTTTGAGTTTCACTGACCCTTCTCTGCTTCCTCCCTGCTCTATTTCCTCTTGGAGGGAAAATTATTTCAGAGCTTTGCTGGATTTACCCATTAAAACTCCACCATAAATTCCTAACTCAGAAGATTAAAGACATTTATGTATAACATACAAAAAGAAAAAGTCTTGCTTACATCAGAGTCCTGCTGTTTGTATAGCTTAATCAAACAGAGAATAATGTTTGACAGATGAGGACTAACACAGACATTTCTTGTTTTCTAAAACAAGCCTCAATTACTCAAAAATGTTGCCTGCTTGGTTGGTTTTAAATGTTTTAATCTCCTTCTGATTTATGGCAGTCCCATGTATAGAAATAGATCTCCCCTTAACCACCTGTAAGCAGGTGTATCCCTTTAAGCACAGTTGCTAGGACCTGGGATTCATCCATCAACTGCACCTACTTGGAACCAGAAGCATTCAGCATCTTTTATCACTGTGATCCAGTCAGCAGGTCTATTTTATTATAAATATTCAATTCTATATGATAACCATGGACAAAAGAAAAAAGGAAATTTGGGGAAAGATGACCAGGATCTGAATTCAAATAAAAAAAAAAAAAGGAACTAATATTTATGAAATATCTACTTTGGGACCAGAAGTGAGGTAGGCATGTTTCTTTCTTCTTTTCTGTCTCTGATGTTTGAAAAAATTAAGTGTGACTTTGAACAAGTTACTAAATCTTTTTCTGAAAGACATCATCTGTAAAAGGTAAACACATTAAATAAAACTTACATAATGCCAACTCGTATTTATAGTGACTGTGATTTTCTTCTGTCATATTTTTTATGATTTGCATTTTACAATATTCTTTCAAATTCTTCAACTCCATTGCTTAGCAGATACTTTGAATTTTTTTGCATAAATAAATGAATGACTAAATTTTTTAAAAGGTGTGGTGTTGAAACATCACGATAACTCTAGAAGATGTAACTGAACACATAGCCTGGCTTGGTGTTTTCTCATGAAAGATAAAGGTGGCTTTTTATCATTTTTCTATTTTCACTACAATCAGGGAACGATCTGTATTATTTTCCATAAAACTTAAATTATTTCTAAACATGCAAACCCAAAATATAATAAATATTATGTGGGTTAGTAATATGCAGGCTTTAGTTGAGATTCAAAGCAGCACAGCACTGTAAAGATGTTGTGTATTATCTGACACAAAAGCGATTTCAGGATATTCTGCAGAAATCACAAGAGAAGGCGAGTGCCATCTCCTATGCAGCATAGTCATTTTTAGCAATTTTCTGCACAAGCACTGTAAGGTTCACCACAACCAGCAAGACTGGCTGAGGGAAGAAGCTTATGGGCATTACCGAGTTGAGAAACCGAATCCCTCTGGAGAAGTTGGCCAACTCTAACAGCCACCACTGACAATGCTGTGTTTTCAGGTTGTGATTATTAACTGCCTGGAATTTCCAAATTTAAGCAGGTTTTCTGCAGTTGGAGGCCTCTTAGGGCCTCTGCACTTTGTCTGCATTAGACGTAGAAAACCGTATCTAGGAAACTTACTCTTACTCCAGGAAGCAATAGCAACAGGTCTTGGAGATGATAGATGGGTTGCCAGCTCTGTTCTTCCCATCTGAGAATCAGTAGGCGTGGTGGTTGTAATACATGCTACTCTAGCCTTCCTAGATGAGCAAACAAATGGAATGCTCCTCCTTGCAGGGTCTGACAGTGCGATGGGTAGGGCATTTCACCGGCACATCCTCCAGCACCAACTCACCCACCCTGCGGGAAATTCAAACAGATAGCATCCGAGCTGCAGACCCTGCCATGGATCAGATCAGTTTTGCACTATTCCTGCAGAGCAGGACTGAGGACTGTTTGACTTGCTTTCTTCTGCTCCTTTGGGCAGCTCTCATTTGCATGTGAGTATTAGAGAAATCTTCTATGAGGAGACAGATGTCCTCAGAGTGTCACATGTGCCTGCCCCTTTCTGGTGCAAACACCTGATCATAGAAGCCCTTTGCTTAAAAAGAGAAGGAGCTGCTTAGATGAATGTTTATTAAGACTAAGCTTGCACCTCACTTTGCAGGCTTGGCTGAGCTGGTGGCCAAGATTTCAGTCAAGGGGCTAAGCCCTGAGCTTTACTGACAGGCTGGTATGGAAAACCTTCCTGGACTCCTTAAATACATCTTTCAAAGATTTGACATTTCTGTGATTGGAATTGACAAATAGATCTTGGTAGGCCAAAGATTCCACCCTTCACTCTAAAGCTAAGTTGGATGAGTAATTGAATTTCAGAGGTCTTCAGATTTTGTGGTCTCGAGCCTCTTTGCAGTATTAAAAATTGTCTAAGTCCCCAGAGAGCTTTTATGTATGTGGGCAAAATCCACTGATATTTCCCATATTAGAAATCAAAATTGAGGAAATATAAAAATACATATTTATTAATCTTGAAATAATAATCAACCAGTTAAATGCTCACATGAATAACTTACATTTAAATAAAAATAACTATTTTTCAAAACACAAACAATGCTGGAGAAGAGTGACATTTTTTACATTTTTGTAGTTCTTTTTAATGTCAGGTTAAAAAGACAACCAGATTTTCATATCTGCTTCTGCATTCATCTATTTGTATTGTATTACTGTGGTTGATGTACAGGAAGAAAAGTGAGGCTCATACTGACTGCTGTTTGAAAAGGAAGAAGTTTTTAAATAGCCTTTTCAAATTAACCGTGGCTATTCTTTTTTGATGCCATACCAAAGCCCAATAAGTGATAGTTTCGTTTCTTTCCTTTTTTTTTTAAGACAGAATCTCACTTTGCCACCCAGGCCAGATCCACTTCCTGAGTTCAAGTGATTGATTCTTTAGCCTCAGCCTCCCGAGTAGCTGGGATTACAGGCATGCACCCTCATGCTTGGCTAATTTTTGTATTTTTAATAGAGATGGCGTTATGCCATGTTGGTCAGGCTGGTGTTGAATTGGCCTCAGGAGTTCTTGATCTGCCCACCTTGGCCTCCCAAAGTGCTGGGATTACAGGCATGAGTCACTTTGCCCAGCCAAGTGGTAGCTTCTCAGAAGTGAATTGCAATGGTACTTCCAGCAACCATGTCATATTTCTTTGCTTATAAAATGTTCTTATTAAGTAAAGGGGATTATTCCATTGTGATTATTTAAAAGAGAGTCATCTTTTCTGTATCACAGTGCCTAACATGGGCCTCAACAGCCATAGCACAGTCTTTCCAGAACTCCTACCTGACATTCCCAGAAGCCTCAGATCTAGATCTCTCTCCCCTACACATTCCCCTAAATGTTTTTAAGGAGTGAGTGCAGGAAACACGAAGATCCCCTCTACCAGCGGCTTTGCTGGCTCTCTCCCTGTCAGAGGCAAAGGCCTTACGAAACTTGAATTCTTCTGGGTGCACTATTGACTAGGATGAGACATGGAGTCGGACAGGAAAGAGCCCAAGCTTCATTGGCCTTGTCGCCTCATTTACCCAATAATTTATACAACATCAGGGCAAAGTCTTCTAGAACCCAAGCAGGTAAACTGCACCATTTGGCCTGACACCTCCCTAATTCTGAAAGAACGTATCGATGCTCAGCAGGGACAGAGGGAAGAATCAGCTCCCCATCATGGAAAATACAATGTTCAGCTGGGTATTAATGGAGCATATGAGTAATGGCCAGAAGACACTGCAGGTAAATACAATTATATAGTGAACACGGTAGCTTTAATAAGAGCTTTCTTTGTGCAAGACAGCTGTCCTCTGAGCACCTGCCCAGGACTCTTATTTACAACAGTCTCCAGCTTTTGCCCCGACCCTGCTTTACACAATGGCGAAATGTACCATGTTCCCTTTCCCTTTTTTTTTTTTTTTTTTTTTTTTTTTTTAACAATTCTTCTCCTTCCTGTCTTTGGACTATTGTTTCCCAACCTCTGTGGCTGCGTGTAGATGCGTGTGTCCACCAGGGCTTTATGCTCAACTATCAGCCCCACTACTGAAGTTTGTGTGAAGCAACATGACAAAGCTAAAGGAAAAGATATCATAAGCAGCCCAGCCATCCTACCCCCCAACACTGGTGCCCCATGTCATGCATCTATGTGCCAGAGGAAACAAGTGAACCACAGCCCACCATGGTCCTGCTGGCTTGATTTCACCTCTGCATCTGCGTGAGAGGCTCAGGGCGTCACTGCTCATTGAGAGGTTTTGGCCTATGGCTTTTCCAGTTTTCTCTCCATCTAGAATCTCAGACCCTTCCACATTTAGCCAAGCCCTCAAAGCACTTTTTCCAATGGTCCTGAGTCATATGGCTTTCAGAGAATCTTTCTTTCTCCAAAGATCCCAGAAGCCAGTCTTCAACTTTCATGGTGGAAGATTTTTTCTTGTTCCAGTTGGGTTCCGGGAAGCACACCCTGTTCAGGAGGCTTCAGTTCTGGTGTGCTTACCTACACTGCTCAGCCCGTGAACCTCCTGCTGGAGCCGCCTCTGAAAATGGCTAATGAACCTCTCAGTGGCTTACCGGCTATTTGCTACCCTGAACGACTGCAGATATGCCAGAAACATTTACCTTAAAATGCAAAGAAGACAAGTCCGTTTACTTTGGGTTCAGGCCAAGAAATTAATCTGACTTTGGAGGTAGAATTCCTTCAAGTTCAAACCAATGAAGATCTATTTTAGGTACTTTTGATCTTTGAATTATAGAGGCTTAGTGCCTCTTTTGCTTGGATATGTTAAACATGGAGGTCACTTTGCCAGTTCAAGCTCCTGGGGTAAAGGAAATATTTTCATCATGGAAAGGGCCAAATGCTGAAGCAGAGCCCTGACTTTCAAAGGTTGGAGTTCACAGTCCATTGTGTGCTTGGGTCCATCTGTCCACTGTAGTTTGAGAAATGATTTTTATTGGTAGTTAATATCCCTTCTCCAACAACTATTTCCAGGAAAACTATCTAACATTGAGCAATGGAAACTGGCCTCAATCTGAAAGGTTGTTTTTGCTGTGCTTTTCTGAGAAGAGCCACATTGTCAATAAAACTGTCCCCAGAGAGCACTAATCAATTGATGTGACCTCCAAAGGGGGTCCATTCCTGCTCAGAGGTGGGGCCAGGGCAGGTCGGATCTGGAGAGAGACTTCCGTAGAAAGCTGTGCAGGGGCTGCAGGGTGGCTTCACATCTCACTCCCTGCAGTTGATGGTTACCTAGAGACACGTCGTTTATTAATGAACAACCCTGGTCACCTTCTATGTGGTAAGAGAGCCTGCGGAAAAGACTCCTGATCCAAACATTGGTGCTGGTGAAAGGAGATCAAAGAAAGTGTACAGGAAGAGGTGACTTCTAAGTGGAGCCCTGAAGACTGTCAGCACCTTGGGCAGTGCTTTGGGTGTAGTGTCTCTGAAAGCAAACTCTGAAACAAGGGGAAGAAGTTTATTTGGGAGGTAGTCCCGGGACGCACCAGGGAGGGTGGGGAAGTGACACAGGGAAGGGAAGAGGAGGCAGCCATGAAGGGGTTGTCACCATCAGGTTACCACTGTGGACAACCGGGCCCAGTCCTACTGGGGACCTCTTGGAGAGTGTGTCATGGCATGCCTCCAAGATATCCAGCAGAGAAGAGGGAGGTGGGGTGTTTATCCAGCAGCTCCCAGCAGTGACTAATGCAGATTATTCTGGAGTTGTTGATTTCTTAGAACTCAACCCTGCCTCATGAATAAGCCCGAGGTCTGAAGACATGCGTTTTGGAGGTGCTCGGAATTGGACAACGTCACACAAGCACACATAGGAATGGCCACTTGCTGACCCCGGACATTCACATCTCCTGCAGGGAGTCAGGGGACAAGTACCATAGCCATTCCTGATGGAAGAGGCAGCCCGGAGACCATGGGCTTAGGGAGCTTGGACACTGAGTCGGGAGGGCAGCCCGACAGCGGGGTGAAACCTGGCTTGCAGAGCTGGGTGCTGTTCTGCTGGCCCCTGGAGGTGCTTTTTCCACTCAAAGTGTGCTTAGGCCTCTGGGGAAGAATCTCTGACTGAGTTCAGGTGAGAACTAAGGCCCAGCCTTTCTTCAGCATCTCCCCTTCAGCACATTTGAATCTGTCTCCATATGTGTGTGTGTGTGTGTGTGTGTGTGTGTGTGTGTCTGCCCATGTGTGTGTGCATGTCTCTGTGCATGTGTGTGCACATGCCCGTCTAACTGTCAAATCCATGGAAAAATGGATAGGATTTCCAGGAGCCACAGGGACTTGGTTTTAGACAAGCGGCTTCTTCTGCTCTGGGGTGCAGCAGTACCCTGGCTTCAGATTGGGTCAGCCCAGTTTGCCAGCCCTGACCACCAGATGCTGCTGCTCACCAGATTCACGTGGGCATACCTCCACGTGCAGGTCAGCATATGGCCCTCCTGCCTGCCCTCAACTCTGCCAAGCAGAGTCCACAGCAGGGCCTTTGCACTCACTCTTCCTTCCTCTGCAGCATCCTGCCCATGACTCTTTGAAAATGGCAACTAGCTTTAGGCCTCAGTTCCAGATCCTGCTCCTCAGCGTGGCCTCCTCTGAGCTGCTGACCTAGAAAAGCCTCTGACTCGCAATCTCCGTCCCCTTCCTGGGTTTTATTTTCTCTGTAGCATGCATCACTCTCTAACATCGTATATTCATGTTTCTCCTTCATTTAGCAGGTCCTTTGCCTTGTTCATTGCATCGCCAGCACCAGGGATACATTGCTGAATGAATGAATGGACACAGGATTAAGTGAGTGAGTACATGAATGAATAATAAATGAATGAATGAAGTGTTCAGAACAATATTTGCCATAGAGAGGACTCAGCAAAATGGAGCATTTTGTTACTTTGGATTAAAAGGAGAAAACAGATCCCATTTTAACATCTACCACGAAAACCTCTTGCCCGATTTTGGATTTCTCTTTCTTCTGATCACTATCTTTCTTCATTTAATTTTATTCCTGAGCTTGCTGCATTAGATCTTCCTCTCTGTTGCTATTTTCTTCTCCCTCCCCTCACCTTTTTCTGAGCACTCAGGGACCCCTCCCTACAGTAAGCTGTCAAGACGAGAAACACTCTGGCAGTGATGATTGATGGCCGGTGAATGACTCTCGATGATTATTTTGTGCCTGTGTTTATTTAGCAAGTTTAAGTTTCATTTAATCCCGAGGAAAGGTCCTGGACGTGGACTGGAGATCCATAAACGTGAAAAGGGCCTGCGGGCTTGGCTTGCTTTTGATAAGCACTGAGACGTTGGATTCTTATTGAAAGGGGTGGGCCCACCCACTGGGCCCTGCTCTTTTCTCTTCTAGGATCTGGTAAAACCCATTTCTCTCAGTTCACCTATCACTGGCATAAGCAATCTCCTCCCAGCAAACAGCCTCTGGCCACTTGCAGACAGGCAAACCTGGCAAATGCACCGTGAACTTCACAGCCTGCTTCCCCCAGGGAGATCTCACAGGGACTATGTGGTCCCCGTTCTAAGGAGGCAGATGAGGAAGTTGGTGTGTGACATCCATAGTTAGATAACGAAATGCCTCCAATGCCAGGTGATAGTGTAGACAGCACAGTGGGGAGCGGAGGAGAATGTGTCTTGTGAACAGAGCACCCCAAGCTCATCGAGGTGGACCCAGGCCTGGGTCTCGGGAGTTGAGCTGTTATGGGCTGTGTGGACAGATCTCACAGGAGGTGCCCGATACATGTGCCAAATATCTTGATTTCTAAATGCTGACAACTCATTCAGTTTTTAAACGTCCTATGGAGGCTGAAAAGCGGGTCAGCACACCTCCAGCTCATGCTCACAGAAAGCCTGCCCTGGAACCTGCCCGTGTACCTCGTTTTGTTTTTATTGTTTGTTTATTTATTTTTGCATAAAATCCAGATTCTGCACAGAGCATGCCCTCACTTCTTTTTTTTTTTTGGGGGGGGGGACAGAGTCTCGTTCAGTTGTCAGGCGCCAGGCTGGAGTGCACTGGCACGATCTCGGCTCACTGCAACCTCCGCCTCCTGGGTTCAAGCAATTCTCCTGCCTCAGCCTCCTGAGTAGCTGAAATTACAGGCACGCGCCACTACGCCCAGCTAATTTTTGTATTTTTAGTAGAGACGGGGTTTCGCCATGTTGGCCAGGATGGTCTCGATCTCTTGACCTCATTATCCGCCCGCCTCGGCCTCCCAAAGTGCTGGGATTACAGGCATGAGCCACTGCGCCAGGCCCATGCCCTCCTCACTTTTAAGATAACTTACTGTTGGGAGGCCGAGGCAGGCAGATCACAGACTCTGTCTCAAAAAAAAAGAAAGAAAGAAAGAAAGAAAGAAAAAGATAACTTACTGTTATCTTCATTTCTTTTCCATCAAGAAAAAAAAATTGTTCTTGCAAAAATCTTTTCCTGTAGGAAATGTGGATAGATGAAAATAGAATAAATAAAATCCCCCACAAATCGGCCACTGAGAGGAAACCTGCTGTAAGCTCTCAGAGAATGATGCCCCACTCTCATTTCGAAGTAGAGCTGTACAGCCTTTCTTGTGAATTCTTGTTTGACTCCTGTAAAGAATGTCTTCCGGAGGCTAAAGACAGCCATCAGTATGGTGGATTTGCAGAAGACATAGCTCTAAACTGCATGTTAATGGTGGTTGGAAAACTCAAGGAGGGCGTGGAAGGACAGGCCAGCTTCAGAAGCAAAGAGAAAGTGTCCTGGGAAGGATCCTGTGTGGGGTGGGTTGCGTGCACATCAACAAACACTCCTGCATCCCCTGCCCTGCTGCTCACCTGCATAATGTGGTCCTGTGGGGGTTTGCAAATCCAGAGTCCCTTGAATAATAAGACCCAGGTGTCCAGCTCCACTCCACAGGACCAGAAAGCATCCGTGGTGTCCTTAAACACTATCAAATATCAAATTGTTTTTTAAAACGACTCCCCTCCATTGCTGGACAATTTCATATTTGATAGCGTTTGATATTTGATATCAAAACAATTTGATATTTAAAAACAATTTGATATTTGATAGTTGTTTTGAAAAATTTGATATTTGATAGTCAGTATATTGGCTAACTCAGCTTGGGGGTGTGGTTTAGAAAGGGCTATATTTCATTTACAAATTTTTGGTATCTGAGGTGAGTCCAAAGGCAAGAAGAGTTTTCAAGTCAAGTACTGTGATTGCCTCTGTCCTCTGCCCACATCATGGGAAAAATTGTCACGTATCCCACAACAGCCCTCCATTACACTCACTGGATGAGATGAAAATTCTACCAATTCTGTTCTAGAAAACTTGATGGTGTATGCAAGTTTCCAGCTGGAAGCTATTGGACTTCTTGATGTAGTAGGATAAGATGAATTTCCACGATGCTATACAAGAGAAGAGGAAATGAATTGATAAGACAGCAGAAAGCTGGCTCCATGCGGTACCCAGCCATGGCAATCACTGATACCAGATGAAGAACAGCGCTGAGAGGAAATTTGTACCAGGAGGAGGTTTTGTACCTGTCATAGGTAAATGTGTTTATTTTATACATACAAGTCTTTTATTATATCGTGAATATTATGAAACACACAAATGTCGTTTTTAAAATAGTGACATTAAAAATACTTAGGAGTTTAGGATTTAATATTTTCTTCCCACACCCTAGTGGGTCTCTTTGTCACTCCCTGGGGTGCAAGCATGGCTTGGAACACTTCAAAGAGCAACAGGGTCTGTCTCTGGAACAGGCATGTAACTTGTCAGAGGAAATGTTTTGGCTGGGCTGGAAGGATGCAGGCAGGGTGGAGGGAAAAGTGAGTGCCAGTGAGTTGGGGATTTCTCTTTGGTACCATCCACATACTGTGATTAAATCTTTCAGCAAGGCCTCTTATGGTGTACATGCCTATTTGCTGAATATAGAGGTGAGCATTTCCTCTTCAGAAGCAAGCCCTCCACTTAAGGAGTTTGCCACTCAGCAAAGCTTGTTGCAGAGATGGCTGCATCTTTCTCTGGGGCGGGGGGCAGGTACACTATCTTGTACTCCTCTATCATCTCTGCCGTGAAAAGAGGACAGGATGCTTCCCAGCCACTTAGCTCCAGAGACATGAAGTTTCACGGAAAAGAAAGGTCCTCAGACGGTCAGGCTATACTGATTTTAATTTTGCTTTTAAGAGGAGAATAATATAGCATGTGTTATTTGTTAAAAAGTTAATGTAAAATATGACACAACACTTTTGCCAAACTTGCTTTTTGTTGTTGTTAAATCCATGGAACCCATACAATCACAACTAATACTTGAAATAATGACATCAGAATATCAAAAATTAGCTACACTCACCTTACTTCCTATGCTTAATTCAATGTCGTTACTGCCTGTGTCGTGACATGGCTGACTTGCTGAGGAGCCCACATCACCCAGGGCCTGGGATTTGCCGTACCACGGCTACTTCCATCCACCTGCATGTCTGCCTGCCGCACCCCATCTGAGTCTCAGAGGTGGCCCAAGGCTGAAAACCCTGCTTGTCTCGGGCTGTGAGCTCAGCAAGCAGCTCTGTGTATCTTATGTGGGGGTGCACCATCCCGAGAAACAGTGAGACTGCCAAAGTATTGGCCTGCAAGTCAAGCAAATTAAGAAAGAAAGAAAAAAAAGAGGTAACATTGATATCTGCTAATTTTGTTTTTTTTTTCCTTTATTATTTATTTATTTGTTTTTTAAGACAGAGTCTCACACTGTTGCCCAGGCTGGAGTGCGGTGGCGAGATTGCTGCAGACTTGAACTCATGGGCTCAAGGGATCCTCTCACCAGCCTGCTGAATAGCTTGGATCCCAGGTGTGTGCCACCACACCTGGCTAATTATTTTTATTTTTAGCTTTTGTAGAGACAGGGTCTCACTCCGCTGTGCAGTTTGGTCTCAAACTCCTGTCCTCAAGCAACCTACGTGCCTCAGCTTACCAAAGTGCTGGGATCGCAGGTGAGAGCCACTGTGCCTGGTCTTTTATTTTCTTTAAAACAGCTGTGAGGGGTGGACTCATAAGGGGTAGGAGAAGCATGCCTCCCTCTCTACTCCACCCAAAGATTGTGATAAAGTGAAAACCCTTTTGGAGTTTAGTCGTCATTACAAGTAAGGACTTATTAGACTTACTAGCACTGCCAGGACTAAGGGGGATGCAGAAAATGTGGGGAGAAACCTCACTGCTCCTCTTAC
This sequence comes from Cebus imitator, assembly GCF_001604975.1. NCBI lineage: Eukaryota > Metazoa > Chordata > Mammalia > Primates > Cebidae > Cebus > Cebus imitator. Next base: position 2,880,461 of record NW_016107449.1, read on the forward strand.
AAGCAGCTCATAGACAGAAAACAATACATATCTTTGCCTGACCTCTACGAACACCCAGGAGACTTTGGTTAGATGCTTTATATTGTAATGTGGCCCACAGTTACTGTGGATGTTCCAAGGTGGGACATGAGGCAGGAAGGGTCACCCAGGTAGACAGTGTTCTCTGCACGTGCTCCTGCTTCACTCAGATTCACACTGAGAAGAAGGGAAGCTCAGCTCTAATCTACAGATGAGAAACTACCATTCAGAGCAGTTCTGTGACTTACCTGCGGACTTGCTCGGGCATGGCGATGTGGCGTGGCTGGAGTAGGAGGCAACATCTCAGCAGCAGAGCCACAATGGCACGTCACAGACTGTGGACAGGGGATCCGAGGAGGGGTTTCTTTTTCTTTGTGTATGTGTGTGTGTGTGTGTGTATGTTTATTTTTGTTTTTTTTGAGACAGGGTCTGTCCCAGCTCTGTCCCCCAGGCTGGAGTACAGTGGCACAATCTTGGCTCACTGCAACCTCCGCCTCCCAGGCTCAAGCCATCCTCCCACCTAAGCCTCCCAAGTAGCTGGGACTAAAGGCACCTGCTGCCATGCCCACTAATTTTTCTATTTGTTGGAGAGAAGAAGTCTTGCCACGTGGCCCAGACTGGTTTCGAACAATCTTGGGCTCAGGTGATCTGCCGTCCTCTGCCTCCCAAAGTGCTGGGTTCAGGCATGAGCCACCCGGCTTCGGCATTTTTTTCTCTGTGTTTTCAGAGACCCAAAACTTGAATCAAGCTTCCTAGAGTGGGTTGGTATAAAGGGATGCTGAGGATGCGGAGGCAGACACTGCCTGACAAAGACTATGTAAGGAGTGGGTGGACCAGGAAAAACAAAAGACAGAACGGACTGAGCCGGAATGGGTGCTCAATGGAAACGGAATTCCCTGAGGGATTCCTGGAACAATAGAGATCCACATTCATGTCTAAATTTTCTCTATATATATTTCCAAAAACCATGCATGGAGGCTAAACATAAAGAATAAGGAATAAAAAGTTGAAGTAAAAGTTTGAGAATCACACAGAGAAAGGAAGTCGTGGATTGTACTTATCAAAAACCCAGGCTAAAATTCCTCCTAGTTTTCAGCCTTCTGGCAGTCCATGCCCAAAGGGAAACTGCATTCTACAACGATACAATTTTCATCTCATAAGAAAGAGTCATGACAATTTTTAAGAGTTTACCAGATCCATCTGATCTGATTATTAAGAAATATTTTATTGTGTGCATCTTTATACGTCCTACAGTGAAAATGTAATAGTGAATCAAGTCCTGAGAAGAATTGTTTTGCAGAGTGTGTTGATCTCGGTGAGTCTCTGCTGGTCACATTCTGAATGTGGAGGAAGGGATGAGGATGAGGAGGGGAGCGTTTGTCGGGATGACAGACAAGGAGATTCTCAGATTCCTCTTCAAGGAAGAGCTCCCTGTCCAGCTGCAAGGATTCAGATGAGCCAGCATCCTCTAGACACATCTCAGCTTGTGAGCTCTTCCAGGGCAGCCCCTGGCCAGTGCCAAAGCAGGGCAGTGGTAAAGATCCTCACAACTTCTGCTCAGTGAGAGGTTCTTCCAAGGGGTCACCTTTTCTCTGAGTCCCCATTGGAGTGGACACAGACTTTGCCAAGTCTACGCTGTGGTCCAATGTCCTTCCAAACTTTTCCCTCCTCCATTTTCCTTTGACACTGTTATCCCCTGATAAACTCTGCACTCCCAGTTCCATCTCCATGTCTGTTTCTCAGAGAAACCAACATGCAAGAGTGACTTATTAGAAACGATATTCCTGGCCGGGCGCAGTGGCTCACACCTGTAATCCCAGCCCTTTGGGAGGCCAAGGTGGATGGATTACAAGGTCAAGAGATTGAGACCATCCTGACCAACATGGTGAAATCCCGTCTCTACTAAAAAATACAAAATTAGCTGGGCGTGGTGGTGCATGCCTGTAGTCCCAGCTACATGGGAGGCTGAGGCAGGAGAATTGCTTGAACTCGGGAGGCAGAAGTTGCAGTGAGCCAAGATTGTGCCACTGCACTCCAGCCTGGAACATAGAGAGACTCCGTCTCAATTAAAAAAAAATGATATTTCTAATATTATTCATGAGGAACGGGTTGGAAGTAGTCCTTTCCATGACCCTAAGCTAGTTTTAGAGACTTGCCTCTCTATTTATAACCTGCAGTAAATGCCAGCAGTTTAATCTGGTTAGAGGGAGACCCTTCTGCGTTAGAGACTCCCTAATGACACTCAATAAAACTTCTGGAAAAAAAGCCTTGAGTACTTTTAACCTTGTTTCTTCCCTTGATCAAGCATTTCCCTTTTAACTCCTTCCAAACACGGTAACACATTGAATAGCTAGTTCTCTTTCCTAAACACCAAATCTTTATTTACGTGCAATTTAGCATCTGCTGCGCTCACATAGGCTCACTGATGGTCACTGCGGCCTGATAAGGTAGAATATCGTCTCCGGTAGGTTGCAAGGAGATTCACAGGCGAGTTGTCCAAGTTCTTGCTCAGAGACATCTGAAGATGGAAATTTGAGGCTGAGGCCTGACAAGGTCTCCATGCAGCCTCTAGTTATAATGCAGCAGTTCTCTCCTGAAAACGCAGGTTAGCCCACAAGAAAGGTAATTTTCAAAGAAGGCGTTGCATCCCTAGTGATGGCATTGGCTCCCCGCTTCGTGCTGGAGACTGCAGTTGGATGCTCCTTTGAGGTGCCTCATCCGGGGGCATGCTGGCCCTGTTCTAGTCAGCATGGAATCAACAGCCTCCAAAGAGCCCTGGTGTCTGCCAGGTGTATTTCTGAGTAGAGATTGTATAAGAGCCAAGCCAGTCTGCTTTCAAACTTCAAAGACGCACACAGACTCACACACTCACATGCAACCCTAAGGCAGAAATGTACGGGGATCCTATTCCAGAATGTCTCTGGGTGGGAATAGGCTGAGACCCACTTGGCCTTTTTGCACCCACATTAAGTCCTCGCAGGAGCCGCAGCCAGAACCCTGAAAGAGAGGGATGCCTCCTAAGCTGACAGGCCACCAGGAGGGCATCGCTTTTAATTTAACGTTACAATGTAGTAATTACAAGCCTTCTCTAACTCACTTGCCTGCAGGAACAAAGGAGGATTCTCCCTGGAAGAATGTCAAGGAGTCAGAGGGATACACCCCCTGCTCCCTGGCCTTTTCCAAGCGCATCCCATCTCCTGGTGTCCTGTCCTAAGCAAAGGGAATAGAGATGTGTTATTCATTCCTTTGTGCACAAAGACAAGGAATAAAGTGGTTGAAATTAAATGATTTTCTTTCTCCCCTGAGAAGAAAGTCACGACCCTCTCTCTGTAGCTGAAAAGAAGGAAAAATACGGTATAGCCTTTAGGAGTTCAATTCAAGTAAAAGGAAACACCTGTGCAAATACACATTCACACACACGCAGAGAGGGCCTATCTCTTACGCCATCCCTTACTTCCTTTACAACAAATTATCAACCAAAAAAGAAGAGCCAACAAGAGCCTTGTGTCAATCATATTACTAGAAATCCACTCCTATAAACATGTATTGCGCCGCACATTTTTCTTAAAGTATCTGACTGGGCTTTCAGGAAGGATTTGTTGAACTGCACAGTGTTTGCAAATGATTGCCCCAAAGCTCCAAATATTTATGGCCAGGGCCAGCCGCAGGCCACAGCATCTGACGCTGCACTTGGCAGTCTGGCCCCCATTATTCTTGACAATGGGTGGATGGAAGGGAGAACTGTTGAACTGTTTACTACTTCAAGACATTTTAAAAGGTAATGAGTGTACAAACAGCAAGGGAAAAAGAGCCCTCTGTAAGGTGGCTTAGGGTCAGGATAGAAAATTCAAACAATATTAGCTTCAAAAAGTCAACATTAGACACCCTTCTACTAAGGACCTACAAACAAACAGAGTTACTCTGTACACACATTCACACACACAACTCCACGCCGCTGTGGCTTTCACCTTCTCAAAGCCTTGGGTTCATATGTGCGTTTGCACAGGACTTGGAAGTTTCTGAACTGAGGGGCTTTGTCTCCTGAGAGCATTCAGCACTAGGACTCATGCACCTGGCCTGTTCGAGGCAGGCAGGGGCAGGGAGAAACCCAAATTCAGGCCAAGCCTGGGATGTGTTTGGCCCTAAGACCAAGCCACGCTCGTGTGTGTGTGGACCGGGAGAGGCTGCTGGGTTTTCCATGACATCACAGTTCATGGATACAAAGTGCTACACAACAAACACCTGTTGTGCCCAGACATCCGCATCCTACAGAAGGAAAGGCAGAAGTAACTCTTTTGAAAAGTCAATCATTAATAATGGACAGGAAACCACCATCTTGTCATCTGCTTCACACAGACCTAGAGACGGCAGATACTTGCTTTTTGTTCAAGCATTGAAAATGACAGAGAAAATAAATTCTGTGTGCTTTTTCTGTTTTGTGACAGACTTAGTCCCCTGCTATATAAAGACTGCCCTGTTTCTATTCAGCAAATCTGCGCTTATGATTCAAGGGGGTCACTTGGTGACTTGTACCTCTATCCGGAAACATGAGATTGATTTCAGAGGATACTTGGCTTTCCACTCCAACATCAGGAGTAATTTCCACAGTGGTATCTCTTGTGTTTGCATGGCCTTCTAATTCTTTCCAAATAAAATCTGACAAGGGCTACACGCAAAGAAAATTGCTAAAAAGATGCACATGGAAAAAATTGTGCCTCTACAAAATCTAAAACAATGTTACCTGTGCTTATGGGTTTTCACAGTTTTGAAAAATGAAGTTACTCTTTGCCATAACATATCAAAAAGAAGTAAAACAAGAAACAAAAAGAATGTTCTTCAAAAATACCTTTTCCATATTAAACCGACCACAGGTTTTGTTTCAGCCTGTTCCTTTAAATATAATTATGCAAAGAGGGAAATTTTAATATTGCAATCAATAGAGTCCCGCCCTTTTATAATGCCAGGGCTTAGCTCCCATTGATTTCTTGGCTAGCTGCACAAACTTAGTTATGCACGTACGGATACCTTGCTACAAAGAAAATGACTTCTTTTTCTTGCAGTGAACAGTAAGAGCAGTTAGCTCACAAAATAGAAGTTTTGTTCTCAGCCTTTAGAAACTATAGAAGAGGAAGGCAGGGACATCTTCAGATTATTTTCACAGATACATATTAGAGGCAATATGTAACATTTGGAGAAAAAATGTAGTGTCTTAGTTTTTGCAGTGGCAATATGGTATAATCAAGTTTGCTGCAAGGAGGTATTTCAACGATTATTTTCATGATGGCACATATTTCCCCAGAAAATTCTCTCTAGCAAAAGGCATCTCTCAAAAAAAAAAAAAAAAAAATCCTCCTAATTGTGGTTGACTTAACGCCTCTCCAGAGTAGGTCAATAGCACACCCAGCGCAGGAGGCCCGCCGGCCTCTCCCCACCGGCGTCTGATAAAGCTCGCCTCTTCCCTGGATCAAGGTATTAAGGTTCGGGTTATTTGTATTGATTTTATGTGCCACTATGCTGCACTAGCCATGCTCATATCTGTGGTTCACAAATTCTTCTTTAAAATGTCACTGCCATTTCATTTCCTCTACATCAATACTGCAGCCAAGAGGGGCTGCTTGCTAACCTCCAGAGCTGTAGTCTTGTCTGATGCACCAGGACACTGCATATTCCCAAAGTTTTCACAGACACCAACAATGCAAGGGTGGGTGGGGATGAGACTCTTCACAGGAAAAGAAGAAAGGAGAGAGGAAAAAAAAAAAAAAGAAAAATAGAAAACATTTAAATAATTTTCTCTTGATGTTCAGGATCTCCCCTCTTGCCCAGGAAACTCTCGGAAATGGATTGGCCCTCTAGTGGTTGACGAGGGAGCTGAGAAATGATGGGTGGCTCATTAGGTGGCAATTGACATCCCAGGAAAGCACAGCCACACCCACAAACAGGTGTGTGCACAAGAATTTCTGATCACAGCTATTACCAACTACATCACACCCTCAATTCGACTTGAAATGAATCTTAAAGAAATTTTGAATTTGCTGATAATTTGAGATCAATAAGGATTTTCCTTGAAAGTTCTAAGGTAAGTCTTTCTCAGTGAAATAGGTAAACGAAGCCATCTAATAATTGTAAAGATACTTTTCCTCCTCAGCATAGAGTACAACTAGTCTTAACTGAAATCCAGATGGAAATCTACACACAGGCACGGTCATGACTCTATTTATCAGGCTGCAGTGATCCTTTCACAAACATGCAGCAGGGTAAAAATAAAACACATGTTTTCCCTTATTTCTCTGTAAGCGCTTACTTAAGGTTTTATTATATTTGGCCATGGGACATTCAGCAAACTTACTGATGATATCAAAGAATGATTTTACAAACACTAAAAGTTACACTATTGACACCTCCAAATTCTGGAGTATTTACATTGTGTTAGGTGCACACTTGCTCAGGGAGATTAACAAACATTACTAGAAAGGCTGTGGCCAAATCCACCCTGGTTGTTTATAAAACCTTTACAACTCATCAGCTTCCACTAACACACTGGCACTGTTCAATTACCATCAGTGTTAGAGAGCCTTAGCAAAACATCTAGTGCCCATGTAAATAGACAAATCTGAAAACTAGCTGGTCTGTTGGCTTACATACTGTAGGTAATGTTTTCTTTTGCTCAAATTTGTTCTGGAAACTAATCACGCTCTGATAAAGCCATCTGCAAATATGAGAAAGATTGACACCCACATGTCAAAGTTTACACAGCCTGACCAAGTGTACATATAGTGCAGATGATGTAATGGCTCTGCTGTAGAGCTTCTCCGGGGCCATGTTGGAACAGAGCTCTGGTTTTGAATGCAGGCACCACTGTCCACATTAAAGCAAAACTTACCAGTTTCCTTCCCAAGCTAAAACTCTTCCAAAAGGATGGATGATTTTTCTCAATGTTCATCATGGAGCTTGAACTTCACTACCTTGGAACTATCAGTCTAGGGCCGTAGGACGATCATCACTTAGGGAATCCCAAACACAATCGCTTTTCTACATGTCACCAAAGCTTTACTTTTGTCTAGAAAATGATAGTAACTTATTGTTTACATGCCACAAATGATAGCAAAAAATATGAATGGGGTAATGATATGAAATGGCATTTATCTAGAAAGTCACCGGTTAACGTTTTACTGCACTTGACCTAATTCGTAGGAAAGACTTTATGCTTAGATTCGTCCACCCACACTCAAAGAAAACCCAGAATAAAAACCTGAATATAAAGCAGATGGATTATCAAACATGATTGAACGCAGCAAGGAATTCATCTTCAATGTACTTTGGCAATAAACGTTTCTGATTTCAAGGTACCTGGAACAATCATCTTTTTGTTGGTGGTAGTGCATGTTTCCAAGAAACAAACCCAGTGGCTCTGTTGCCTGATCCTGATCTCCCTCTTCGGTAACACAATGGAAACCAACATCAGCAACTATGTGGAAGGGTTTGTTTGTTGTGAACTTATTTTGACTCCTGATGTTCATTTCTTACTAAGAGCTCATAAATCATATGATTGAAATTTTATTCTTGAGTTTTCCTAGGGATCAGCTACAAATTACCTTATGATTTCCAGAATGCAGGCTAATAATTTTTTGAAGAATATGGCAACATTTGCTTCTCTCTAGCCTTCTGACAATTCTCATGATTTTTTTTTAATACTTACCAAGTAAAGCCCTATGATTTCATCTGCCGGATCTTTCCATTTCTGTTTTAAAGTTGGACAATTTCTTAGCCCTTCACCAATTCTGGATTTTTGAATCTCTCTTTCGAATTTCCAATTAAAAAATCACTCTTCTTGATAGATTATTAAATCTATATTCAGTAATGGGTTCATCACTTCTTTGTCTTTATCTAAGTGTAGCAAAATAAACCTTTCTGATGGTTCTTAGATTTTAGTATTTTGAAAGCATCTAGCTAACTCCTAGTCATTCGTTTCTTTGAAACTCTTTGATGGCAACATATTTCTGTGTCTGTCTCTGCCTATCTTCTGTATATTTTAAACAGCACAAAAGAAATCTCATGTCCAGCCACCATCAATTGTTTAGATGCATTTATCTTTACAAACCTATATATTCCAACGTTTTCCAAATTGAAGTCTTATAATCAACAACTCAGGTCTTACATAATAGTAAATTTTCATGAATAGGATATATACCTAAGTACCTGCCCTTATTATTTCAGATACTTATTCTATTTACAAAAAAAATGGACTGAACCAGCCTGCCAAAGTTTTTAGAACACATGATTATATTATATCTGTGTAGATCTCTTTCACTCTTGCCCAACCATTTGAGCTGCCTTGATCATAAATATGAGTTCTAGAATCCCATAACCTCTTTCATTTAGTAGTTAGCTGCACCCATTGATATGAAATGTGTAATAATTTTACAATGATTCTTGTCAAACAGAAGCCTTTTCTACCTTAGCTCATAAAACTTAATTTCCAATTTCCTCCTCCCAAAGAAGAAATTATCTTTGCCCCCAAGTGGATAATTGAATCATGGAGGCAGGTGACAGCTTAACAGTTACTAGGTAATATTACCTTAGAGGGGGTGGTTAAGGTCAGGATAATGACTCCAGCTTCGGAGGGGATGGGGGCAAGGGGAGAGGCACAAACTTCTGTTTGTTGAACATTTGTGCTGTGCCAGACACTGGTGTGGGGGCCTTGCAACTAGTGCTTAACTCGTCCATTCTCCTCCTGCCTCTTAATTTTTCTTCTCATGCCACTCATTCCCTTGCTTCATGCCCTTCAATGGTTTCCAATAGTTCTTAGCACAAAGACCAAGTTCCTTTGAAGCCTAGTATGGTTTGGCTCGTGCTAACACTGTCAGCCTCAGTTTTTTGTCTCTGTCTCTCTGTTTTCACTTCCTCACTGCCACTAACTTTCTTTCCTTTGGCCACAACTGTTTGGTTCACCTGGGCATCCCAAGCCCAGCTCATTTCTGGCACAGAATAGGTGCCAAATAAATATTTCTTGGGTAAAGGAACAGAAAAGTGAATGCATTTAATCCTTTCAACCATCCTAGGAGGCGGAAATAGAGGGTTATATGGATTCAGCCACATGCCTGAGTCCCAGCTCATAACAAGGAGAGACTAACAAGGTCTTAGCCATGCTATTTAAGTTGCTCTCAGAACCTGCCTCAGATCCATGTTAAAACCCTTTTGTAGATGAAGAAACACACACGGATGAACTGTCTGGCCAAGTGCAAGGGAGAGATAGTGGGGAATATGCCCACTAATTGCATCCTGAAGCAATTTTCTTTCCCTTCAGATGTGTTTACCGCCCATGGTGTTCCTTTAGAGGTTTTATTTATCTGTGGATTTTCTTTGAAGGAAGGCAGCCAGAGGAGGTTTCTTAGAAGCCAAGGTGAGAATTAGTAAGATGCATTGATACGGCACCTTTTATAACATTGAAAAATGATCATTAGACTCGCTCTCAAGGATGAGGGATTTGCATTTGGCTTGCGTTGTGCAAACAGGGCTTTTGTTGATTTATCAACAGGACTTCGCTTGGGGTTTTGGATTGGATTCCAGAGGTTGGCATCTACGCTCTACAAAATCTAAACAGAAGGAGAAAATAAATCACCAACTGGCACTTTAAAGACAAAGATTTATACCAGATTTAATAAACTTCCTGTCTTGCTGAGCATGAGGAAAATGTCGTGTTTACCCTGATGCTCTCTGCTCCTGGCAGCGCGTGTGCTGGGTTGGAAGGGCTACAGAAGTGGGTCACCCAACTGGAGCTCAAAAGGCTCATAGAGAGCAGGCACTCGGCAAGGGGCTGGTGTCCATGGTGCATCCCTGACCGTCGCTACTAACCCTACTCAGGACCAAGCTGGGGAGAAATGTGGGTCAAGTCATATTGTCTCGTGTGGGTTCCCTAGAAGCAGACCCAAATCAAAAATTCAAATGCAGGTTGTTTATTTTGGAGGTGATTTCAGGAAACAGTGGTCAGGGGTTGGGGAAGTGAGAGGGGAAGGCAGTTTATGAAGGTTATGCCATAAGGCCAGTTTCCACCGTGGGCAAATAGAGATGAAACCTGCTGGGAACCTCTAGGAGCCAGCATCAAGCGTATGCCTCAGATTTATCTCAACCAAGGGGCGAGGGAGCTCAAGTGCTTATCTGATAATTCTCTCAGGGACTGGTAAAGGGCTGCTCCAAGAAGCATTAATTCCCTGGGACATTCAGCCTGTAGCACCTGTGGACAGAGCAGATGTCAGCACCAGACAAAGTGCTCGAGTGAAAGGATGCAGGTTGGAAGTAAGGGACACTCACTGAACTGTTATGGGTCTCGGAGCAATAGTGACTCTGACCCAGACAAATCAAAGCATCCGCCACAGTTAAATCAACTCCTTATCTCTTCATGACTTCTCCTTGTAATATTTATGGTGGTTGGCAGAGACTCAACAAGAAAAGAAAACTTCAGGCCAATATCCATGATGAACATAGATAGATGTGAAAATCTTCAATAAAATACTGGCAAACCGATTGCAACAGCACATCAAAAAGCTTATCCATCATGATCAAGTAGGCTTCATCCCGGGGATGCAAGGCTGGTTCAACATATGCAAGTCTATAAACGTAATTCACTGCATAAACAGAACCAAAGACAAAAGCCACATGATTATCTCAATAGATGAAGAGAAGGCCTTTGACAGAATTCAACCGCCCTTTATGCTAAAAACTCTCAATAAACTAGGTATAGATGGAACATATCTCAAAATAATAAAAGTTATTTATGACAAACCTACAGCCAATATCATACTGAATGGGCAAAAACTGGAAGCATTCCCTTTGAAATCTGGCATTAGACAAGGATGCCCTCTGTCACCACTCCTATTCAATATAGTATTGGAAGTTCTAGCCAGAGCAATTAGGCAAGAAAAAAAAAAAGTCATTCAATTAGGAAAAGAGGAAGTCAAATTGTCTCTATTTGTAGATGACATGATTATATATTTAGAAGACCCTATTATCTCAACCCCAAATCCCCTTAAACTGATAAGCAACTTCAGCAAAGTTTCAGGATACAAAATCAATGTGTAGAAATCAGGAGCATTTCTATACACCAATAACAGACTAACAGAGGGCCAAATCATGAGCAAACTGCCATTCACAATTTCTACAAAGAGAATAAAATACCTAGCTATACAACTAACAAAGGATGTAAAGGACCTCTTCAAGGAGAACTACAAACCGCTGCTCAAGGAAATGAGAGAGGACACAAACAAATGGAGAAACATTCCATGCTCATGGTTAGGAACAATCAATATCATGAAAATGGCCATACTGCCCAAAGTAATTTATAGATTCAACACTATCCTCATCAAGCTACCAATGACCTTCTTCACAGAACTGGAAAAAAATGCCTTAAACTTCATATGGAATCAAAAGAGAGCCCACATAGCCAAGACAATTGTAAGCAAAAAGAACAAAGCTGGAGGCATCATGCTACCTGATTTCAAACTATACTACAAAGCTACAGTAATCAAAACAGCATGGTACTGGTACCAAAACAGAGATATAGACCAATGGAACAGAACAGAGGACTTGGAGGCAATGCCACACATCTACAAGCATCTGATCTTTGACAACCCTGACAAAAACAAGCAATGGGGAAGGGATTCCCTGTTTAATAAATGGTATTGGGAAAACTGGCTAGCAGTGTGCAGAAAGCAGAAACTGGACCCCTTCCTGATACCTTACACTAAAATTAACTCTAGATGGATTAAAGATTTAAACATAAGATCTAACACCATAAACACCCTACAAGAAAACCTAGGCAAAACCATTCAGGACACAGGCGTAGGCAAGCACTTCATTGCTAAAACACCAAAAGCACTGGCAACAAAAGCCAAAATAGACAAATGGACCTAATTAAACTCCAGAGCTTCTGTACGGCAAAAGAAACAGTCATTAGAGTGAACTGGCAACCAACAGAATGGGAAAAAATTTTTGCAACCTACCCATCTGACAAAGGGCTAATATCCAGAATCTACAAAGTACTAAAACAGATTTACAAGAAAAAACCAAACAAACCCATCCAAAAGTAGGCAAACGATATGAACAGACCCTTTACAAAAGAAGACATATATGAGGCCAACAAACATATGAAAAAATGCTCATCACCACTGGTCATTAGAGAAATGCAAATCAAAACCACATTGAGATACCATCTCACACCAGTTAGAATGGCGATCATTAAAAAATCTGGAGACAACAGATGCTGGAGAGGATGTGGAGAAATAGGAACACTTTTACACTGTTGGTGGGAGTGTAAACTACTTCAACCATTGTGGAAGACAGCATGGCGATTCCTCAAGGACCTAGAAATAGCAATTCCATTTGACCAAGCAATCCCATTACTGGGTATATACCCAAAGAATTATAAATCATTCTATTATAAAGACACATGCACATATGTGTTCATAGGAGCACTGTTTACAATAGCAAAGACCTAGAACCAACTGAAATGCCCATCGACGATAGACTGGACAAGGAAAATGTGGCACATATACACCATGGAATACTATGCAGCCATAAAAAACGATGAGTTCGCGTTCTTTGTAGGGACATGGATGGATCTGGAAACCATCATTCTCAGCAAACTGACACAAGAACAGAAAATCAAACACCACATGTTCTCACTCATAGGCAGATATTGAACATAGACACAGGGAGGGGAGCATCACACACTGGGGTCTGTTGTGGGGGGCAAGGGAGGGACAGTCAGGGGTGGGGAGTTCGGGGAGGGATAACATGGGGAGAAATGCCAGAGGAAGGTGACAAGGGGATGGAGGCAGCAAACCACATTGCCATGTGTGTACCTATGCAACAATCCTGCATGATCTGCACATGTACCCCAGAACATAAAGTACAATAAAAAAAATATTTACGGTGATTCACATACATCGTGTGGGAGGTGTAAACATCTTACCATGTCTCCCATCATATGTAGTTGAGCTTTCTTGGTCTTAATCATCATATTTATCCAAAAATCATTAATTTTCACCACTGGTATTGCAAGCAACCCTAAAATTACAACTATAGCTCTGTATGGTGACAAGAAGCCTGCACTTTCCCACTGTCTCCATATCGACAAGTGAGAAACACCTGGATCAAAATCAGCATAAGCAATCGACATGACATTGAGTTTTGGAGTGTAATATGGACCTGATTTACTTCCAGCTGGGAAATAAATCTTTTTGCCAAACTAAATATATACTTACTCATGTACTGGATGAGAAATGAGAAACAGGGCACATGGTTCAATAGTTTGGTAATTACAAAATTGTTATTTGTAAAATGACTGATTGGATGACCTGTAATCTAGCGGCATCATGGTGACTTAGCCGTCACTCGGGATATTCACTGTCTGTGTGCACTGCAGTCCCCAAGTCTGCTTGCTTCTAACAAGTAGCCTCCCCCGCGCTTTCGTTTACTGATGACCAGATCTTATGAGCCTTGTAGTCATTCATTCCCCTCCTTTACCCTTCAGGCTGTCTTTAATTATTCAGATTCACTGCTTTATCTTGACACCAAAGACGTTTTTGTTGTTGTTGTTTTTTAAACCAGTGTCAGCTTTTCTTAAACTATCAAGGAGGATAATCCTCGTGTTTTTCTCCTCGGAAGAACGTTGAGTTAGAAATTAAGGTGATTTCGCCCTTGTCCCAGGAGTGACATCTGCTAGTTTTGTTCCCTCCTCTTTGAAGTTGGAGTTAGATGAAATTGTTCAAAAAGTGTGTTACTCTGGATAATTTGTTTTAAATATGTGTTCTAATTAACTTGCCTTTTCTTATACAGCCTTCATTATTGTGACAAGAAGGTGGCTTTGAATATGCTGGAGTGTTCTGTTCACCTATTTCCACCATTTGGAAAGTGATTCCGCTTTCTATTCTCCCTTTGATTCTGGAGATAGATTGTCATGAGCATCAGTGAACTTTGAAGTGATACCTTTGGAACAGATTTGTTTGTATTTCTCAATTGATGAATCAATTGATTAGTGAGTCTGTCTTACGTTTTGGAAGGTAAAATGTGTGAAAATTATGACCTTCTCATTGAGCTGGCCATGCTTAGGAAGACATGGCTATTCGTTTCATGTTGGCAAAAGTGTGCTTCACTAGATGTGTCAGGTATTAGAGGAAAAAAATATGTACTGTTCACAGGAAATCCTGGTTTAAAGCAAGTAAAACAGGTTTGGGAAATACTATAACCTCGAGCTCCAAATAGCGAATTAAAAGAACAGCAGCCTATTTAAGGAGCAGCGAGTCCTACAGGAAAAAAAAAAAAAGCAATCCATGTGAAGAAAAGATGGAAAAACATTGGTCTATAAATCATCTCATACCTAGGAGGCACAGAGGCTGAAACGCAAGTTCAAGAAATGATACAACACCTTTTAAATATCTCCTCAGGTTGGAAGGATAGCCACCACGCTAGCAGTGTTTTGGCATCTGGCCAGCTCTCTCTCTCTGGGGCTGTGTGAAAGAATTCACCCTGGGTTATGTGCTATGTCGCTAAGAATTGTAACATCCATTTTTTTGTGAATAGACAGAATACAAATTAGAGTAGAAACAGATAATCATAGAATGAATTTTCTTACTGTATGAAGAGGGAAAGAATATTCATTGGTGCTGGATAATAAAACTAAAATTCCTTGAGCTGGGATGTGAGAGAGAAAGGAGGGGCCTTACAAGACTCACCATGTTCACGTCTGTCTGTGCTGTGACACAAGTCACAACACGTGATGGTCAGAACACGGTGATTTTCATCCCTGGCTGGTATTTCCTTATCTTGCTATTGAAACACCCCAAAGTTGAAGAATAATGGTCAATCTTTAGACATATTATGAAATCACTTTAGCTTTTCTTGATTGGAAGTTTATTTATTTGAATTTGTTAAATTAATAATTTCTAAAGTGGGCACTCATGTAAGCATGACTTTTTGAAATATTACTAAGTAACATGTCATGAGCAGTTAATAGAGGGAAATCACAGTTAAGTGGAGTCTCATTCATCCACTAATTAGAATAAAGGGAAATTAAGTAGTTCCCCAAGCAGAAAGTTTTGCATAAGAATCATAGGGAACAAGATCGATCTATTAAAATATTCTTTTAGTAATATTCAGTTAGTACTTAAAACTAGATACAGATCCTGGAAATAAATATAAGCGTGTATTCAAGTTGTTAATATTGGTTGTATTCCTGTGTACTCACAAATCTCCAATGGATGTTCTTGGTAATGTTGGTATTTTAATTCATTAACAAATGACTGGGCTTAATCTGACTGACACTCACCTAAGCGTCTTCAAGCCAGCATTGAGAATGGGCTCTCAGTGAAGGGGCTCTCAGTGAAGGGGCTCTCCTCCACCTTCCAGTTCAGCAGCTCCCCTAACCCTTTGCTTATCATCCTACATGCCCCCAACAGGTCTTTACATCTTTACCCTTGTTTTCATAATCACTGTTCCTGAACAAAATAATAAAGCAATTATCTTACCCTGCTCACTCTCCCATCCTCCGCCTCACACCCAATAAATCAAATTTCTTTTTTCATGTTGCTCAAATATCAAGTTGGAATATTCTAGCAAGTTAATGAAAATATGGCCAGGAAAGCATCCAGTAGTTCCAGTGTTGTTATTGTCGTGACCACTGTTTTGTTCCTCTGACAATTCCACTCATTTACTGTGGGACTATCCACAGATCACATACAAGACAATAGAAGGACGTGGGCCCAATACTTGAGGACCTACAGTTTTGTCAAGAGAAAGACATTTATTCTCCATCCTCCTTAATTTTTGTTGTTGTTGTTGTTGGATGATACCCTTTTCACATCTTTACTCAGGTGAAAAATCTGGAAGCCCTCGTGACAAGGACCCACCTTCCTGTTGGCCCAGCACCAAGTCAACATTGCGTTCTAAGTGTGCCTGTATTCCCACCTCTGGAAGCTTCCCTCCCGTCTCTGCTGTTCTCTCTGCCTTGGTTCTGAGCCTCACTATTTCTGTTTGAAGTGTGGCAGGAGCCTCTACCCTTACATCCAAGCACACCCTGCGAATGACTTTTTCCAAACCATCCTTCAAAAATGCCTATTTGATTATTTTCCTACCCTGCCAATGTCGTCAGTGGCCCCATCAGCGAGCAGTCATGGCCAGACCCCTCCAGGGAACTCTGGTCCCCCTCCAGCCCTGTCGCCTATTCCCCTCAGTCTTGCCCCCATCCACCCAGGGTCTCTGGACAAGCCCATGAGAGCCACCTTTGATTCTTCCTTTTCCTTCACCCAGTTCTCCCAGTCTGTCAGCTAAACCTGAGGCTCTGTCTCCAAAATATGTTCGGAGCCCATTTGCCCCTCTTCAGCTCCTAACTGGGCTCCGTGTTTCCGTTCTTCCACCACAATCCTTCCTCCAGGCAGTCCCAGAACAAACCTAAAATTTCAATATGTCTCTCCTGTTTCAAAGTTCTCAGGGATTCTAGTTGCTTTTTGTGTCAAATACAATTTTCTTAAAATGTCCATTTTGGTCTTTACCTGATCTTGGCCTGTTCCACTTTTGGCACTTCACTTCTACCTTTCAAAGGTGGCACTTGGCACCTTCTGGCATAATGTAATATGAAGTACACTGCACTGTTTTCAATGCTCTGGAAACACTAGCCTCTTATGCCTCCAGAATGGAAGATTCTTCCTGTCTTTGGATCTTTGCCCAGCTCTTCACTCTTAAAAAAGTTCTGAGGCCAGGCACGGTGGCTCACGCCTATAATCCCAGCACTTTGGGAGGCTGAAGCGGGTGGATCACGAGGTCAAAAGATCGAGACCATCCTGGTCAACATGGTGAAACCCCGTCTCTACTAAAAATACAAAAATTAGCTAGGTAGGGTGGCACGAGCCTGTAGTCCCAGCTACTCGGGAGGCTGAGGCAGGAGAATTGCTTGAACCCAGGAGGCGGAGGTTGCGGTGAGCCGAGATCGAGCCACTGCACTCCAGCCTGGGTAACAAGAGCGAAACTCCGTCTCAAAAAAAAAAAAAAAAAAAAAAAAAAAAAAAAAAAAAAAAGTTCTGTCCACCCCAACCTACTTCCACCCCATCCCCACCTCACAACACTTACATAGGCATGACCTTTCCTTTCTGAGAACCTTCTCTCTACAGTTCATCTGACTCCCACCCTAGTCTATTAAAAGATGCTCGTTATTTATAGGAATGTCATTATCTGAAATTAAGTTATTCTCATGTTTGTTTGTGTATTGAAGATTTCCTAATCAGTAATGCAAGTTTCTTAAGGACAGGGAATCTACTTTGTTCTCAGCTATGGTTAGAATTAGGGCTGGTATAAGCTTAGGACACAAAAATATTTGTCAAAATATGGATGAATGATTATTATTAAACTACGTAAATTTATGGCAGGATAAAAATAGTGTCTTAGTATTTTGATTTTCTCCCTGATTATTGAAACTGAGCCTTTTTCATGCTCTTATTAACAATTGCTTTTCCCTGTCTATCAATACCCTATTTACGTCTTTTGCTTACTTTTTTATTAGTCATTTTTCTTTCTCTTACTAATTTGCAGTTAGTTATATTTTAGATAGTTTGTCCTACATTTTGAAAATATTTTCTCCTAGTATGTCATTTGTTTTAACTTCATTTAGGGGTGGGTATGTGTCATTTCAAAGTTTTCAATGTTGATATCCATTTTCTTTCTTAAAAATACATAGAACACAAAAGCATCAAAGGCCTCATGTTCCTCAAAATATAAACTCCCACTTGAACACATTGGTCAGTATTAGGATTCATAAAATGTCACAACTGGATATTAGGTAAGTTCTGGCATGATATAATATGAAATACACAGCACAATTATGAAGAATTCTTGCAAAAATAAAAAAAAACATAAAAAATATATTTAATAAGGTTGTTGCATCCAATCTCCAGCCTTTTGGATGCATCAGGGATGTAGGAACAGGTAAAATAACACCATGGGGCATATTCAGGTAAACCCAGACTGTGACAGTCTGTGGACCCAGTGACTTCAATAAGACAATCTCATGGGAGATAGGGAAGGGGGCAGATAAGGGGACAATTTCAGGTGAAAAGAGACTTGAAAGATAAAACAAATGTAGACGATTAGTAGCCTCTTAAAAATCTTCATTCAAAGGGCTGGGTGCAGTGGCTTACACCTGTAATCCCAGCCCTTTGGAAGACCGAGGCAGGCAGATCACGAAGGAGTTCAAGATCAGCCCCATCCACATGGTAAAACCTCATCTCTACTAAATACAAAAATTAGCCAGATGTGGTGGCACTCGCAGGAGGCTGAGGCAGGAGAATCACTTGAACCCAAGAGGTGGAGGTTGCAGTGAGCCGAGATCATGCCACTGCACTCCAGCTTGGGGGACAGAGTAAGACTCTGGGTCTAAAAAAAAAAAAAGAAAAAAAACTTCATTCGAACAAACTGTAAAATGGCATATTTGGACAATTAGGGAAAACTAAAAATTGTCAGGCAGCAGATAATATCAAGAATTTTTTAAAATTTTATTCAGAGTCATAGGGCATTTTGAGGACATCCTTTCTTAAGATACATATTAAATATTCAGGAATGGAAATATATAGAGTTCCTTTAAAATATCATATTTTGATGTTGAATTCCAAGAAAAATGTGTTAAAATTTCTTACCTATAATTTTAGAAATAGAAATTTCTTACTATTTTTCAGTTTTGTTTTATATTATTTGAACCTAAAAAGTTCCATGAGAAATTCATCTTCTTGATACATTTTTCCTTTTATCAACATAAACTATTATTTACTTTTTAAAGGCTTTTTGTTTAAATACTATTTACTTATCTGGCATCAGTAATGCCTGCTTTGTTGTTAGTGTATGTTTTCCACTTTTTTCCTCTTTATTTTCAACATTTCTCTTTATTTTGTCTCATTCGCACATGCGTGCACGCGTTTGTGTGTATATGTGTGTATGTAACAAGATGTGGCCAGATTTCTTTTTTAAAAAAATCCAATCTAAACATGTTTTGGCTTCCAATAAGTTCATATTGGGTGTAATTATTGATTTATTTGGACACATTCATGTCATCTCATTTTTCAGTTTTCTTTTTACAGTGCTCACTGTGTACATTCAGGCTATTACTGGATTTATCAAGTTCTCTTATATTTTTTTGCAGTGTTATGGAAATTATACATATAATTTCTATTATTTAGTGACTATTCTTCTTTTTCTCTTGCCTCTTTAGTGATTACTCTTATAGTAATTGACATTGTGTTGAAACATACTATAATGTTATTTTTATCAATGTCTAGAATTAGTTTTCTTTCCCAAGTAAAACCTCAGCAGACCAGGCATGGTGGCCGACATCTGTAATCCCAGCACTTTGGGAGGCCAAGGTGGGAGATCATTTGATACCAAGGGTTTGAGATCAGCTTGGGCATCAGAGTGAGTCCTTGTCTTTACAAAAAAAATTTAAAAATTAGCTGGGTTTGCTGGTTGTGCACACCTATAGTCCTGGCTACGCAGGAGGCTGAGGTGGGAGGCTGAGGCTGCATTGAACTGTGATTGAGGGAAAGAAAAAAAAAAAAAAGAAAACCTCAGCAGAACTTAATTTTCCAATTTTCCTCCCTTCTTCTCATGCCTACTGCTTGTTGAGGTCATCTAGAACTGCTGACCAATACAGTAGGCTACTGAATATTCAAAATATGCCTAGTCTGAATGGAGAGGTGCTCTAAGTCTAAAATGCGTGCCAAATTGCAAAGGTTTAAGAAAAAAACGTAAAATATATCATTAATATGTTTAAACATTGATTACATCCTGAAATAACATTTTAGATATATTGGTTTAAATAAAACATATTACACTTTTGTCACAGGGTCTCACTCTGCGGCCCAAGCTGAAGGGCAGTGGCAAGATCTTGGCTCACTGCAACCCCTGCCTTCAGGGCTCAAGGGATTCTCATGTCTCAGTCTCTTAGGTAGCTGGGACTACATGCACACACCGCCACGCCCAGTTAATTTTTTTGTATTTTAGTAGAGACAGGGTTTCATCATGCTGGCTAGGCTGGTCTCAAATTCCTGAGCTCAGGCGATCCACCTGCCGTGGCCTCCCAAAGTGCTAGGTTTACAGGCAAAAGCAACTGTGTCCCGCCTAATTTCCTTTTTTAAAGTTGTTATTGAAAATTTGAAATTACAGATTTGACCCACGTTATATTTCTATGGATCAGAGCTCCTACAGGATTTTAGCTCTGCCTTGGTATTGGTCCTTTTTGGAACATTAAACAGACCTTCCTTCTTTCCATATCTTGTGTCCCATTGTGTTTCCCCTCTTTGTCTCTGCTTCTGTTTAGCTCTTGAATTATACTGCCAAGTAGGTAGAAGATTCTGAAACTCTGACGCAATTGTTACCTCATCATCAGCTTCTTGCTTTCTCTGCAGGCAGTCTGTTTTTCTTTCTAGAAGGTTTTAGGAATTACCCTTGACTCGACGTCCTTCAGTTTCCCTCAAAGTGGAGTGTTCCTCCATTTTCATCCCTACTGTTTTACTCTCATAAAACTTCAAAACTTTGTGTCTTTTTTGTTAAACTCTGGAAAAACTTCTTGCACTGTCTCCTTGTCTGTCTTTTGCCTTCCACAAGATCTGTTTTTTCCATTCTTTCCTTTGTGTCTCCTTCTTAAAGGAATTTGCATCTTTTGGATCCATTTCCACATTTAAACTTCCTTTTATGCCTTCTCTATGTTCATTTTTCCCCTGGCTCGTGCTTCCCAGCTCACTCATTCCTGCGTTTATTCTCTCTGTTCTTCTAATCAGCCTGTCTGCCATGTAGAACTGGATTCTTATTTCAAAGTCTCAGTTTGGTGTTTTCCCATAACAGCTCACTCTTGTGTCACAGAAGTGATCTCTTCGCTTGTCCTGCTAAGGATGTTAACTCTACCCTCATACATGAGCCAGCTTTTAGTAACAGATTCTGTCTGCAGAGTTGGGTGTCTTTCTAGTGACAAATGAGACCAAAACCATCATCACTCCCAAAATAAATAAACTGTGGCAAGCCATGTTCCGTAACACAGACACTCTAGTCACCAAACTCCAGTTTGTTCAGGAGCAGGTGCTCAAGATAAGACCATGGGCAAATCTTTGTCACCCTTCTGTCCGTCCTTCAGAGCTTGGAACCCTAAAAATGAGCTTGCAACAAAGCCCCCGCCTTTGCTTTGGGCAGCACTCCCCACTTTCATTTTGCTTTATCTTTACTACGATTCCTCAAAACTTCAGCTATACTGAGGTTTCTACTCTTATTTTCTAACACTACTATACAAAAAAAAAAAAACAGAAAAAAAAAAACAGGGTCTACTCTGTCTTTCTGTCATTTTTAGGTTGAAGGGCAGGACTTGAATGCCCTTCTCCACTTTCTCCACGTTGCCAACTCCTGTTCATCCTTCTAAACCCATCAGAGGACAGGCCCTTGCCAAAAAACTTTTTCAGTTTCTCTAGGTGGATTCAACGTCCTGTCTCTGTGCTACCTGAATACAATATATGCCTTTTAAATTTCTTTATTGTTTTGGTTCGTCCTATCTTATTTTAACACATTTAGTTGCACAGATTTTTTTTTTTCTTTACTAGAATGTATGTTTCTTGAGTAAGCAAATAATGACCTAATCACTTCATTTTCTTTATGTGGGCACATTATCTGGCTCAGATTGGGGGATGGGCTGGGTATTGCACTATGCCCCATGCATACATACATTTATCATGAGTCAATCATAAGTTTAAAAAAATCTGGAGTATCTGACACTTTCGGTTCCTGCCCCCCACTGTGGCACTGCGGAGCAGCAGCCACCTGCCACGTGGCATGAGGGGCCCCATCCTAGAGAGTGCTTCATAGTCTGATGTCACGGGAATTGGTCACTCTATTTTGAGTGTGGAATCCAACCTATATCTTCCCTCTACCATTTCCTTCCTTTCGTATTATTCGAAATAAAGGGCAAGAATGTTTCATTCTCTTTTAAGAAAAGAAATCTTATTCGTCCCCTTATATAACAGTGAACCTCCTTTTAAGGTAAAAAGATCTGCTGAAAATTTTAGTAATATATTCCACCACCACCACCACCGCCACCAGAACACTGACCCTCTCTTTGTCTCTCTCCTCTGCTTCTCTTCAAATTGTGGAAATATTAAGAAGCGAGAAAGCATCCAAAAAGAAAGCATTCTGAGTACTATCCTGATTTGTCCTTATCTGCAATATATATGCAAGCCAGACCAAGTTGATAAACACAGACAGCCCACCTGACTTCAAAAAACAAACAAATAAATATACAGGCAGACATTGATTTCCCTGTGGAAATTTTACAGGGGAGTTAAGTTATGGAGTGTACACAGACCTGAAATTGTCATGCAAACTGGGTTGGCAGGGATTTCAGTGTCTATGCGTGGGTTGAGTAAACCAGTTCAAATGAGGAAACCCCGGGACTGGATGTTTGAATAAACGCAGCTAGAAACTTAGAGTTGAGATACTCTCCCTTTGTGTGTCTGCATGCATCCACTACTTCTGGTTGCTTTGCTTTTAGCAAGAGAAATTTACAAGCCACTGTGAAAATGATTGTATCTGGATCTGGTTGAGGAGAGAATGTTACATATCACATCTGGGCTCTCCTAAGATCAGAATTCAAGTCCAATTGTTCAGTTGGGAGGTGGCTCCAGGAAGCACTGGAAGGTGCGTGAGGAAGGAAAAAGGTTAGTACAGGGAGTGTTACCATGAAAATTATCACTGTGGGCCTCTGGAGCCTCATTCCACTGGGGACCTGTCGGGGCAGCACAGAACACATGCTTTGAAGCTATCCCACTTGAGGAGTGAGGGAGTGGGGGCATTTATCCACCAACTCCTGTCTGACATTGGCAAAGGGCTGCTCCGAGTGGGTGTTAAATCCCGGAAACTCTGGTCTGCTTCGCCAGACAGCCACAGTGGGCTTCAGGGCCCAGGGAAAGACCTTGGCTCATAGGACCTGTCTGTGAATTCAGACTGGCATCAAAAACTGCGGAAACTGCAGTAACAACATATTTTTGTTTGTCTTTGTTTTTTTCTTTTTAATTCAGACTAATTTTTATTATTTTGAGAAAATTACAAAAAATCTATTAATAATTCATGTTTCTTAATTTGTTATCTGGACATTTTTATGCCCAACCTCTAAGAAACAGCCACCTGTTTCAGAGGTTCAATTTAAATTATCCATCCACCCATTCAATAAACGTTATGACTGTTGAGAATTCTCATTTTAAAATAAACTTCCCCAGACAAAGAGAAAAACCGGGGATGTGTGATCTTGGAGAAGCTCGAGGAACTGAGAAAGAAAAAGAAAGAAAGTAGCAGGAATTACACGGGACAGGAAGTCAGAGGCCTTGTCTTTTGTTTCTGCCTTGCTTGTGCCTGCGCTGCTGTTGGTAAATGCCTCCGTGCTCTGGGGCTCGGCCACCTCGTCCATAGACTGAAGGACCTGTGCTAGATATTTAACACTTTCTTAGTTTTCTTCCAACTTTGACCTCCTGTAAATTCTATTCTAAATGGCGTTGGAAAAGAGTGGGGTTACTTGGGTTAGATTAAGGCAGAGTGGAACAGGGCTTGTTGATTGTATCACTCATAGTATCCAAGGATGGTCTCTGAGTAACCTTCCTTATTTTTAAAGCTCCCTCTCCATGCACTTGTTGGGAAAGTTATTGTTGTTCTTCCCTATTCGATGCTCCAGTCACATGGGAATATTGCCTGCTTACCAGTGGGCTGTACCCTCAGGGTCTAACACATCATGGGTATCCAGAAAATGCTTGAGAGTTTTTTTTTTTTTTAATTTTAGAGACATGAAAGTGCTCTATTTAACCTTTAATCTCTGCTTCAACTATGCTCTGTCTTATTGCCCCTCCTGTTTTCTTAATAACATTTTGGGTAGATTCTATCAATTTCTGTTCAATTTTCTATTTTAATTTTTAATTGTAGTAATAAATACATAACATAGAAATTATCATCTTAAGGTATTTATCAAAATTTTTTTCTCTTAAGGCTAAAAATATTTCACTGTAAATATATACCACATTTTGTTTACTCATTCATCTATTGACAGACATTCGAGTTGTAAATGCTTGTGTTTTCAATGAATTAAAAAAAAGATTGAAAATAAAATCTTGCTCATCGACGGTCGGCTTTTAACCCACCTATTAGGATATGTCAAACAAGGGTTGTTCTGTGTATATAAAACTCTATTTTTAAAATTTTATTAATTTTGAAAATTTAGAAGGGAGTATTTCCTCTCCAATGAAAAGTCAAAGAAGAAACTAACCTTTATTGAGCATTTACTTTGTGCCACAGAGTCTTGCAAACAGGCCACATTTTGCAAGTGAGTAAAGACCACTCCATAGCAGTGAGGTTATTGTAGTATGAGAAGGTTCAGGGGAAGGGGAGAATAGGGAAAGTTCGTGAAAGGACGCGAAATTACAACTAAATAGCAGGAATGGGTTCCAGTGTTCTGTAGCACTGTAGGCTGAATATGATTAACAGTAACTTATTATATATTTTTAAAAATATATAATATTTTTAACACAAAGAAATAAAAATTGCTTGAGGTGATGTATATAGCGATGACTTCGATTTGGTCATTACACATTACATAAATGTATTAAAATATACCTCTGCGTCTCATAAGTATGTATGATTATTACATGCCAACTAAAAATAACAGAGGAAGAAAAGAAGAAAAGAACACTCTTTCATAATTTGATCAGTGACACTGTGAGTGATACCAAGGGGTCTCCAGTTGCCATGCATTGTGTAGTTGCTTTAACTGTGACCCGAGCAAAGATGTCCCGTCTCAGACTCAACCCTTTACATCCCTAACAACTTTGCATGTTGATTTTTTACTTATTTTTATTCTAACATTCTTGACTCCCAGGACAAGTGAATTACATATTTGTTATGACATTTTTCTAGCAGGGAGACATGAGATATGGTCTAGTGAAGTCAGTATATTACAACAGTTCTGACAACGGATGTAAAATCACTTTACATTTAACTTAAGGGATTAGCACAACAATCAATCTTGTTAATCTAATAACATCTAAAATAACCTGTACTTCCAAATAGATTCTGTGAGTGATAAACTCATAGATGAAGACTTTTAAGTGTAAACTTTAAAAAAGGAAACCTTATCTGTAATGCTATAGTGCCAATATTTAATGTTCTGATTGAAGTTCATATTGTCTGTTGTTTTTTAAGGTACCAGAATGAAATTCCTGGGTCTCCTGTTTAAATTGACAATTATTTTTATTAAAACACAAATCATCATGTAATAACCACTGTTTATCATAAATAATCCATAAAGTATTATTTAAATGCATTATAAACATTTTATATGTTGTTTTGGAAAATTAATCCAGCAGAAAATAATTGACACCAAAATTTAAATGTGGAATTTAAGCGAAACATAAATGTAGAAATTATTTCAAAGTGTGAAAAAAATTCTAAGATAAAATGTTAAGCTATCATAAAATTTAGCCCAATATATAAACGATAATATAAAAATATTTTAGTCCAAAATAGAAAATGAAATGTATCAGAGGGGGAAAAGAAAAGAAAGCTAATTGTTTAAGTATTGGAGAAAACAGACAAAATGTCAGAAAGAAAGAAGCCTCAGAGTCGCTGTCTGTGCCAATTCCAGCCCAGAGCCTTTACTGACAGAGCAGTGTATGCATTTGCTGTCTATTCCCATGTCAGTAAAGTGGATGAATTTCTAGAACAATTAGAAGAGACCCAAAGAATTCAGGCAGTCAAATATACTTTCCGTCATATCAGGTAGTGGACCAGTGATCCAAATATTCAATAAAGGGACACTCGGCCCTTGTTGGAAATAGGCTTCCTCAGGGACACTTGTTGGCTTTCCGAAGTCAGAGCAGGATGAACACAGCCAGCAATTCAGTGCATGTAACTTGTTCTAATAGGGAAAAATCACTACCACTTAGGTTCTTTATCATCCACAAAATTCAATATTTATTTTGCCTATTTTACAAATAACGGGGAGAAGAAAATAAGTAAAACTATGAATGGGGAAAAGATTGGTATAAGTTAGCTCGAGCCCCAGAGCTGGGAGGGTCCTTGACGGTCATCCTGAGTTGGCCAAGATGTCCAGGCTTGAAGTCATTTACAGTCACCACTTGTTCGATGTGGGAGGCCATGACCTGAGGCCAGGGGCTTCATGTAGCTGAGGCTTCCCTGAAGGACCCTCCAGCAGCCAGAGGGTGCTGTCCTACCTTGAAAGGGATGAGAGAGTGCATCACAGCTTCCCGGCAGGTTGCCACCACACCCCAAGCTGATCTGATTGAGCCTGAAACGGGATCTGGAGTAGGAGTGGACAGATGGGATTTCTATGAAAAGAGGCTCGATTTTCATTAGCAGTAGCAGAGACTAGAGAGGAAACACAAATGCAACTACTGAGGGTCTTTGGAAATCCATGGAAGTTTCGGAATTTAGATGACAACTCAAGTCTTTCAACAGAGATGAGAACTATCATTTGAATTTTCATTTAGCAACAAGTTTTCTTTTTCTATTTAGGACAATTAAGATTGGGTTACTTGATTTAAAATATATGAATGATTAGCAATCCTATATAAATTTATATGATTTATATCTAAATGAATACATATGCTTCTATTGTGAGAGAGAAAAGTAAATTGATGTGGCATTAGGATGTGGGTAGTGGGGGAAATGTACTGTATATATCTCAGCCAACTCATCTTTACTTTTTACCAGTAATCCCAGACTGTTTCTGGTTAACCAGTTACACAGGTCTTAGTACTTTTGGAAAGAAACTTTTTGCCTGCTTAATTTTATTTCATTAACTTCAGATATGTTGCATGGGGGATGGGAAGAGAGATGTCAAGGCTGCGGTGTGGCCAGAGATGCCTTAGGTCTCTAAGTGGAGACTGCCAAGTGAGGAAAACTAACCCTCATGGCCTCCTGAAAGTTTGATCTGGTGAAGGTTAGCTGGAGTTATAGTAAGAACAAGTCTCAGAGCAGACTCTCCCATGCAGACTCTCATTACCATTTTCTCCTCTGTCATTAGTAAGCAACCCCAAGACCATTCCTGGTCTCTCCGCTGTGGGCTCTCCTGGAGGTCACACAGCTCACTGCCTTTTTAGGTGCTTGTACCTCTGTGCTGCAGGGTGCTGCCCTCAAGGCAGGCATGACCATGTTTCAGGGGCTTCTGTTATCCCAAGAGCGTGCCCAGGAGTC
This sequence comes from Cebus imitator, assembly GCF_001604975.1. NCBI lineage: Eukaryota > Metazoa > Chordata > Mammalia > Primates > Cebidae > Cebus > Cebus imitator. Next base: position 2,907,743 of record NW_016107449.1, read on the forward strand.
CAGAAATCCTCCTGTCAGTGCTGGGCACCAGCTTAATTTGGCAGCCACTCCTAAGAGCATGGAAATGGGCTGTGCTACACTAATAGATCCTCCAGGGAGGTCAAGCATCTCCATATTTTCTCGTATCTTAAGTATCACTGATGTCATCAGCAGTGTGATGATGACTCTGACTCCCAGTGTGCTGTTTGGCAAAGCTTCTGGCATTGGCCAAGGTGCAGCCAGCAGGAGCACTCTCAGCAGCTCCCACTGGCCTGCCTGTGGTGGACAGATTCTGGTTTAGCATCCCCGGAGTGTGTCCGTCAGGTCCACAAACAAACCGGGGTGGGACTTAAGCTCCGAACTGCCCTCTTGTGATCATGGCGCCCAGACTAAAGTACAATCCATTTCCCTCATCCACAGTAGTTATGTTCTATGAAGTTGCTGTGAACACTGTACTAGCAAACCACTGCTCCTAGAGGAAATACAGAGTTAGGTTCCTGCAAGCCTCTGGTCACAACATTTTCTCAATGGATCCATGCAGAGCCTTGTTTTATGAGTGTTTCCACTTACTTAAATAGGAAGATACTTTATTTCCTATGTAGGGTTGACTGATTTACCATGAAGTCATGGCAAACAGCAGTTTGGAGGAAGCTTGTCTAACACATCTAGTTTTCTCTGTAAGGAGCATCCCAGCTTTCCTGGGCTTAGAAACAATAGCCAGCACTTCAGCACCATGTTTGAGGGTCATTTTCAATAGCAAAATTACCATCAAAAAGCACAAAAATGTAAAAAAAAATCTTGCCACTGAATGAACTACAAAAAGGACACTCATTTATAGTCTGAGAACTAAAACAAGAAGGCAGAATAGGAGCTTGGTCTACCTTATTTGAGAATGGGCACTTTGGATGACTCAATTTTTGGCCCACACTATGCACACCTGTGAATGGGTGCAAAGGGCAGTGAATGCTGATGTGGGGGTTACAAACAAATTATAGAGAATGGGCCAATTCACAAAATGTAGAATTCATAAATAATGAAGGTAGACTTTACTAAAATAATTAAAGACATTAGAGCAGTGGGGAAGAGGGCTCAGAAATGGCTGTCAGAATAAATAGTAGCAGGTATGATCGCCCTCTTGAATAATGAGAAAAATTCTATTAACCTAACTTATATAACTTCACAGCGCACAGTTGTCTTAAAATACGATTGCTAGGTGACAGTAGTGATCACTGGGTATTTTCTGAGCTAAGCAATAACTTTTGAATTTCTTCTTTTTCTGTTAAGGGTATATATTCATTAAGAAATGAAGATATAAAGAATAAAGACCAACATGGCATAGACAGTGTATGTCTTCCCTGATCCCAACCCCAGAGGTAACCATAACTGACTAATTGGAGAATTTGCTTTCAGAATGTTTTCCATGGCTAGCCCTATGCGATTGTTATTTTATAAAAGTATTATTTTATAAAATGGGAATGTTTCTCTATCGTTCTTTATTCATTTAAAAATATCTTGGAGAATTTTGTATTTTAAGCTAAGTGGATGTATCTTACTACTTTTAGCAGATATCTAGCATATAAAATAGTTTATCTCAACGATCCTCTTTGGAAAGACATCTGTGATGTTTCAAGAAACTTCGAAACATTTCTCTCTCATATAAACTGCAATGACTGTCATTGAACACATCTTTGAAAAATTGTGTGTTTTTCAATAGAAGGAACATGCAGAAGTCGAATTACTAAGTGAAAAGGATATGACCTTTTGAATCTGAGCAGTTTCAAAAAAAATTTTTATCCTCTTTGCTGTATTCAAGTTCTGCTAGCCACTAAGCACTCTTTAGTTTAAGTGTATTCCAAGTTTGGAGAATAAATATTTTCAGAAACTTCACGCACCCGTCCCAGTGGTCAGAGGGCAGTGTGTCCCTGTTAAATGTGGGTTCTGAGTCCTGAGGACAGCCCCCTGGGTTGTTAGAGGAGAGACCATCCGGCATGTACTTGACCTCTCTGTGCCTCAATTGCCTAAAAGTAGAAATGATAGCATCTACATCCTAGATTGCTGGGGGGATTAACGTGAATGTGGAAGATTGAACGTACTTAGTGCATAGCCCACAGGAAGCATAATAAAGTGTCATTCTTTCACTGTTATCTCAAATAACTAATAACAAAAAAAATGTTGGACTTTAACAACAACAACAAAATTCTTCTATTTGTAACTTGGTTTCATCTGCTAGAGCATTCAGAGTTGGTAGGAGTATCTCAGCCTTGCTCACAGCTTTGCGAGCTGGCCCCAGTGACAACTGCAGGAATAGGGATATACCTTTGATTCCTGTCCTGTCTTTGAGTTGCTATCTACCCTCTTCTCGGAATGCCCTGCCTTCCACCCCAACTCCCCTCGCCCTGTATCCTAATCATTTTCCCCTTAAATACTCCTTTGAGCCTTGTTTCAATGCAGCGCAGGAGTGGGGATGTATACATAGATGCCGTCTAGATCCAAAGCATGAAGTTACAATAGGGTTGTTTGGGTGGTGAAGATACCATGTGGCTGTCCCACTCAAAGCCCCTTCGATGGCAAGACACAACTTTCCTCCATGCATTTGAACTCCAGGAGGGTGACTACGAGGATTTGGTCAGCTTCGGGGCCCAGATAGGCTGTCATTCAGCAGTCTTTCCATAAATGACACTGGTTTCTGCTTTCTCTTAATAAATCCTGCTGCTTCATAATAAAGAGTAGAACCTGGCTTCTGAGTGAACGTTTGAAATATTTGTTTTCTAAAGACAAATCACAGGGGTAAATGCATCTTCTTACCATTCCTTCCCTTCCCTGTGCAGCAGCTAAGCCAGCTCCATCTCCCTTTGTTTGGTATTCAAAGCACAAGAATAGTGGCCATGAATATCAGCTAAGAAAGACTGAAGGGATTTTAGGTGGAATATCTTAACCCCAGGAGTGTGGCCCACGCCAGGGTGGTCACAATGTTTGTTTAGTAGTTGGACTGGGGATTGAAAACCAGAGACTAAAATGCTGTAACAGCCTGGATTTGAGGGATTGAAAATATTTCACATTTGGTACAGGCACCGGGAAACTACTTATTTTCCTTGAATATCTTATTGTTCATTTGGTCAAGTGGGGTTAGGAATCAGGAAATACTGGGGAGATCATTTTTATGCATAGATTTGAAATTACCTGCAACAGCTCATAATACCAGCTGCATATCACATCCTCCACCTTACTCCTGCCAGAGGAAGAGGCGGCTCGCCTTTTTCTCCTGGTTTCATTTTATTCACCAAGATAAGTAGGCAAGCAGGCAGGTAGACAGACAGAGATAGATAGATAGATAGATAGATAGATAGAATCAGATGGATAAATAAACATATAGATCAATAGATTGATAGATAAAAAAGAAATATATTAGAAGGTTTTTTAAAAATTTATTTATAAGAACAAGACACCCTGAGTTATTTCTGTAAAATTTAGAATGAGCAGAGAGTATCTCATTCTTAAATGAGAGAATGAAGCTGAGAAACTTGTGTGCAGTAAAATGACTATTGATACTAAGCTATGAATAATTTTTAAAGCATATTTAGCTAACAAAAAAGTTATAAGAAACTGTTTGGAGGGATTTAAAATTTTGTGATTTTAGGTACAAGAGAAATCTAGTCCCCCCCTGGAATGCTCCACGGGTGCCTCTCCATCAAGGCTTTCCAAGAGGAGCAGGCCAAGCAAAGCTCTCTTCAAGCCAGCATCTGCCTGCAAAATCCGCCTGGAGTTTAAGCCAGCCTCTGCCACCAAAAGGAGCCAGGGTGGCGTGCACAGCTCTCATAAAAAGGTGCCAATCTGGGGCTTGGCCCGGACTAAATCCCACTGAGATAGAAAGCAGTGACCCTGTAATTGGACGACTTCCCTGTGTCCAGACCACCATAGAGACTGCTGGGCAGCACAAGCTTCCCGGATCGCAGTTCACCAGGGGTCACCTTCTTGCTGTGAGAACAAAGTCCGACTGAGCCCAGGGCCCCAGCTGCAGGGTTCTACTGTGTAAACACAGCACAGACAACAGGACGACCAAATGTTAGGGTCCCCGTGTGATCCATTGTTGGATTATAGACACGGCCATAGACTCCGTTACCAACTGCTCCTATCTCTCTGGTCTTGTCTCCTCTTCTGCCTCATTTGGCTTCGAAGCATCCTCTAACAGGACAAATCTTTGGTGGTTCTGCCTTTTTTGTTTTCCAAGCCAGGGTTCCCACTGCAGCCCAACGAAGCCCAAAGCTTTTAACAGGCATGGTCTCAGCAGAGACGGGCCCTCAAGGCATGCATGGCCACTCAGTGAATATTTTCTCACTTGTCCCATGAACAAAACTTGCTTAAAATCAAATGCAGGAGGACGAGGTTAGGAAAAAGGTCCGCCTCTCCTCTTCCTTTTAATCAAGTGACTTGCCTTCAACTGCCACCATTCCCCTCCTCTCTGCGAGGTGCCGACTAATAGAAACTCGGAATGCAGGTTCAGACCCCTGCTGTCAGGTGTTCGAGGATGCACTCTGGGAAGTGCCGCTGTATCCATCACTGTCGGTGGCTACTTGAGAAGCGGAGATGGACTGGCCGGGCAAAGCCCCGCCCCACCGCCCACAGGCTGCAATTCAATTAGTCATGGTCAGAGGGAGGCATTATTATTCATACACCGCCGATTGTTTCCAAAGTAAACAGAGCTGGGATGAGGTCTCTGATCCTCCCAGTGCCTTTAGCTGGGACACAAAAGGAAAAAAAGTCCAGAGACACTGGGGTGGGACATTTGATCTGAATTCTGATCTCCTTTGCAAGCTTCCCATCAAATCTTGTTGATTTCTTTCTTTGCTTCTTTCTCTCTTTTTTTCAGTCTTTACAGATAAGTGCCTTGTGTGTGCATACGCAAACCCAGCAGGGCCGTTTTATTCCTTCATTGCCATTAATACCAGAAAGTCTCTTCCCACCCAGGACACCCCCACCACTTTATAATGGGGGTGTGGATCCCTTAGCTGGAGTGAATGATCCTGTTAGAATAAAACAGACCAATAACTTCCTAATTCACAATAAATAATCCCTGCAGAAATAAAGGATGACATTTGTATTTTGTAAAGTGCTAAACAAATTACCCGTGGCCTGGCCAGCCCCCATCTGTTTATCAGTTTTGCTGAGTACAAGTGAACCCAAGATAAATGCCAGTTTTCCTTGGATAAATTTTACAGCCAAGTAGAAACTGCCAAAGCACACAGGAGAGGTAAAAGCAGAGCTGTGTTCTCATTGACAGAAAAGTCAATTTTGCAGGATGGACTTAGGCAAGAGCCTGTGACCTCCGCCCCAACTCAAGTTTGTGTGTTTATAATAGGGCTGTTTTCTCTGGGAGGGAGTGAGCCAATTCAGGGAGCTGAAAGTTCAATGGAGCAGGCTGGCTGGGGCTCCCAACTGCAGGGGGCAGAAACGGCTCTGCCTGCCCACTCTGTTTTGCAGAAGTGAGCATCATGCACCGTGGCCGAGACAGAGGGACAAACTTGGGGTGCCTGGAGAACCCATGCTCATTTTCACTTTTGCTGCACCTGACCCTCTGGGGATCACTGCATCTGGAGGCTCAACCACACCATGTCTTTAGACGCAGAAACTTAGCACCTCATTTGGCTCTAGAGAGCCGCAGAGCATCCAACTGGTATGAGGCAAACCCCCTGTGCAGTCACCCAGAGTCTTTGAGCAACATGAATTCCCAGGCTTGACCCCAAACCACTGAAAGAGAATCTCCAGGGGCCAGGGCCTTGTCATTTGTGATTCACAACAAATCACTATTAATCTCAGCTGCCAGGAGTTTCACTCGCAGATAGTCTTCATTGTCAGCCCCTTCAGAAATAGGTCAGCTATGGAGCGCCTCCTGGAGCCCATGCTCAGGCCTTTGGCTGAATGGATGTGCACACAGACTCTGCAGCATGGCCCCACTCAGGACCACTCTGAAGGAACATTCATTTCAGAATGCCCAATAGTATTCACTGTGGTATTAGCCAGAGCTACTCCCAAATACATCTCCTGCAAGTCAAACTCCATCTGAGAGGAAGAATCTTATTGCCAGGTTTGGAGAATGATGATCTAGAAAACACTGCTCTTGTCCAACATTCAAACCATCCATAAATTCTCTCCATAACGTCACAAGTAGCTAGGTACCTGGCTGCAGTCTGGCAAGCCAGAGGAAAGAATCCATCAGCTCTTGATCCAGTCCCTCTGGACAACACTGGGAAGAATAAGTTGGGTCCCTTAATTCCCTTGCTTCCCATAGAAAATTGAAGAGCCCTGGAGTTCTATGCTGGCTCTGCTATTGCAGATGAGTTGAATAATTCAAACCGCTTGGCCTCAGTTTTTCCTCCATAGAAATACAGAGATGGTGGTGAGGGATTTTGGAGACAGAATGAAAAAACAATGACCTCCTAGACGTTTTCCTGTTCTCCCATCTGTGACCCATGGAAAGAAGAAAGGGAGGGAGGACCAGAAGGAAGTAACATGCTGAAGATCAGCTCCTCTCATCAAAAGGTGGCATCAAATTCCCTCCCAGGGAACAGGGCTGGGTTTAGTGACTCGCTTCTAATGAGCAGGTTAGGGCTGAAGAGGTGCTGCATGAGGCTGGATTGTAAAAGGCAACACAGTTTCACCTGGTGCTCTCTTTTAGGTCACACACTTCAAAAGACTTAAGCCCCCAGGTGAGAGGCCACATGAAGAGACCACATAGAGACAAGGAGGCCCAAGGATGCCAGCTGTTTGAATCTTCTTGTGAGCTAACACCAGCCCCAGTCACTGTCCAACTCTTACTACGTGAGAGACCCCGAGTGACAACTGCCTGGCTAAGCCTAGTCAACTTGCAGAACTGTGATTAATAATAACAGCAAATGATTTGTGTGGTTTTATAGTAAATTTGGGATGGTTATTACATAGCAATAGATGAGCTGGGGCGAATAAGGGATCTTAAAGCAGAGATCCATTTTTATTCATAACATTGAGAATAACTTGACAAATATACATACCTATGTGTGTGTGTTTGTGTGTGTGTGTGTGTGTGTGTGTGTGTGTGTGTGCATAAATATATAATTTACAAGAAGGTAAACCTGGTTCTAAAACTACCCAAACAAAACAAACTCTTGTTGTAGTCATGAGATTTTCCTCATTGGCTTCAGTAAGGACAGGTCAAGCACTGATAAAGCAGAGACCAGGCCTTTGTTCACACACCCATAACTGGCCTACCTCGTCTGTCTGAAGATATTTAAGAGCTATAATAACCAAGAAGATGTTCCAACTACATGCTCAGCAGATGCATTCATCTCAGCAGGAATGCCAGCGATGCTCACTGGAGCCTGTTTTCTGCATTTGAGACCATTATTCCAGGCCAGGCACGGTGGCTCACGCTTGTAATCCCAGCACTTTGGCAGACTGAGGTGGGTGGATCACCCGAAGTTAGGAGTTCTAAACCAATCTGGCCAAAAAAAATTAGCCAGGCATGGTGGCAGGCACCTGTAATCCCAGCTACTCAGGAAGCTGAGGCAGGAGAATTGCTTGAACCCAGGAGGCAGAGGTTGCAGTAAACCAAGATTGCACCATTGCACTCCAGCCTGAGCAACAAAAGTGAAATTCTGTCTCAAAAACAAACAAACAAACAAACAAAAAACAGATGTAGTTGTTCTAATTTGGGTTGTATTGGAAATGGTAATTTTCAGCATAGGCAGGGGCTGCTTCTGTAAGCACTGAAAAATGTTCATTAACACACTGTTTTAGTCAGGCTGCTGTATAAAAAATATCATAGACTAGGAGGCTTAAACAACAGACGTTTATGTCTCACAGTTCTAGGGGCTGGGAAGTTCAAGAACAAGGTGCTGGCTCCTTCAGTTCCTGGTGAGGGTCCTCACCTCAGCTTTCAGGCAGCCACCTTTTTGCTGTGGCTTCACAAGGTGACGAGTGATGGAGCTTCAGGGTCTCTTCAAATTCAACTTAATAAGACCATTAATCTCGTTATGGGGCCCTTCCTTATAACTTCATCTAAACCTAATGACCTTCCAAAGGCCCTCCCTTCTAATACCATTACTTTGGGGGTTAGGTCTTCAACATATGAATTTGGGAGGAGCACAAATGTGCAGTCCATAATATACTTCAGAAACATAACTGTTAAACTTTTATTAAAACGATCCTGAAGCTTTATTTTAAAATAATTCAGACTTGAGGTATTGTGTTTAAAATAACAGAATTGTGCTTAAGCCTTTAGAATGATTGCCACCCACAATCATTAAAGATTTTGAAAGTCTTACTGCTCGAAAGGGGATGACTGTTCAATTATCTTGTCATTAGCTCTCCAGACATTGTAATTCTAAAATGTTGGCCATCATCCTTGCTGCTGAGTTTATTGTCACCCCAACAGACACTTGATTCTTTTTGGTGATGCTGCTCCTAGGCACAAAATGGGAAGACACCCAAAATTAAGGGTTTGGGAAACATGAGTTTTCATTCTTTTCCTCATGGTACCACCAAAGGAAGGGTGGGAGGAAGATCAGAGGGTAAAACTTCCAAAGCCAATTAGGGGTGTTTTAGTCATTTAGTTCACAACAGAGAGGGAAAATGCAACATGTATGGATTGTGTGACCAGAGCTGTTACAAACCTAATCCCTCCCAAGGCAGAGCTGGAACCGTGGTCTCCTGACTCCCAGTCCAGGGCTTTTTCTATTTTCTGAGTCTCATGGAAGCTGTAGTCATAGAAATAAATGTATTATTTCCCTACTTATGACAGGTGGGGCTAAGTACAAAAATCTGAAATTCTGGGCATAAAAGAAATGCATTAGATCTTTTCTTATCATTATCCACCTTGTACTATATCCCCATTTTCTATCTCAGTAACTCACAGGTTCCCCAGCCCACTCTTTCATCCCTGGTGACGGTCATTGGGAGTTGCGCAAGAGACGCTGGGCTGCCCTGTTGTAGAGGGAGGGCTCTAGAGGAAGCTTACAGAGCCATCGTGAGTGTCTCAAGCTCTGTCAGTGATTAACTCCCGAATGAGCATTTCAGACTAACAGTCAGCTTAAATACATTTCCTAAATTCTTCAAACAGCATGACGTTCCTAAGTCACAAAATTGACTTTACATTTACTTCCAGGGTCTGAGTTTTGTTTTTCAGTTTTGCTTTGCTTTGTTTAGCATTATTTATTTACTTTAGAAGCAGGAAAATAAATCCTAGAATTTGTCTCTCTTATTGCTGCAGGAAGGTTACTCTGTCCATCATTAGATTTATGGACAAATTTATAGTGTCAAAAAAACGTGGACGTCCTTTAACATCATTAGAGTGGGTTAGTAAAATAGTCTAGTTGCTTTGTGCTTCTAATTTACTTTAGTTGAAAACAGTTTGTGGTCTTCGGAGAAGAATTGGCATTTGTTCTACAAAAGCAGAAAAGCTTTTTCTTTAGTTTGTTAGAAAACTAGGTCAATTTTTTCTGTAAAACAATTTGGGAATGAGTATAAGAGTACTCATAAGCAGAAATATGTGTGTGTGTGCTCATGTGCAAGTGTACACATGTATGTAGATCAAAGTATTTCTACTTTTTGAAGATGTATAAATATACATGTGTGTGAATATAAATATATATACATTGACTTTTGCAATAATTCTGGAGCTTATTTGCAAGTAAACTTTAGATCGTTAACTGTTAGCACTCTCCTCTCCTAATGCTCAACCATCAGCCTTTTTTATAGCAATACGCTGATGCCAGCTTTCCATAATCCTGGTAGTGGTGCAGCCTTACATGCTCACTGTAAAGTGTCTTGTCACCCCTGCTCTGAAGGTCAGTGTTCTGTCTGACTGGCTCATCATCATTTTTTTCTAGTTATTTCTCACTGAAAAGTGAACCTGTGGTCTTAGGCTTGTCTGCTCCCCAGTTGACTTGTGTCAGCTACCCAGAGTGCAGGAGAGAGATGCTGTAAAGCGGAAGGCATGCAGAAATAGGAAATGGGAGACTGGAGGGACAATGGGTTCAAGGTTGAAATATAACAAAGAAACCCAGCGCCAGCCTGGGATGGCTGTTGGACTACGGGCAAGATTTCCAGTGGTTTTAAGACTCAGTTTACCTATAAAACACATCTGTATCTTAAGTAAGGCTATCTCCAAGGCTGTTGTGATATTTAATTTAGTATTGTATGTGAAATATTTAGCTTAACATGCAGAGGAAACTAAGCATTCCATTAAAGTGTATATATGTAGCACCTCCCGAGCCTCTTTCACACATGTATGTCTGCACACCTGCATGTGGTTAAGCCTGGGTGTAAGTATGCATGCACACATAATTGCATGCTTCATAAGTACACAGATACACACATGTATGTGTGTACCTGTGTATGTGTGTCTTCATGTGTGTGTATGTGTGTGCATGTATGCATGTCTGGTTATATGTGGAGATCACTGCAGCTGAAAGGAATATGAGCTTGATGAGAGCCTTAGAGATTGAGCAGAACAGAACTTTCATCACACCTTAATTGATCCCTGGTTGACCCTGTCATCAGGAGATTCATAACTTAATTCATAGATCTGTTTAAAATGCTCAAAGGATAATGCAATGAGATTACTTGGTCTTTTGTATTACTATACGTGTAAGAGTAATTAAGGAGTTGGTATTTTTAAAAAGAGATGTGGAAATTCATATATTTATTCAATCATTATATTGGGATGCCTACCATACACCAGGTGCCAGGAAAAGAGTTGAATCAGAATAATAGGTTAAATATCTGGTCCCACCTTAGGGAGCGCATCTTTCCTGGGGAAGCAAAGAAGTGTAGATAAACGTCTACCCCACCATGTAATATGATCTGTTATAGCAGCAAAATGTGCAGCAGTAGCAGAAAAGAGAGGGTGATGAGTTTGGCCTGCTATGGTCAGTGAGGGCTTCTGAAGGCATGGTGTTTAGGCTGAGACATCAAGGATAACAAGGCTCTGTTCAAGTGGAGGAAAGTCAAGACAGGAGGTAGAAGAAATGCAGAAACATGAGGGCTTGAGGAAGCCATGCAGTGTTGAGAAATGGCAGTGGTTTGGTGCCACTGGAGAGTATGGAAGAAGTGACCAGAGGCCCAGCCATGAAGGACTTCCTCAGGCCCATGGCAAAGGGTTGCTGCTCTCTTCCTGGAATAGATAAGAAAGAGCAAAGCCAGCTGATGTCCCAAGTCTGAGTAGGCCATGGTGAGGTCAGCTGTGTGAGGATGAAGTGGAGCAGGAAGTGAGGAGTGGAATCACTCCACAGTGCAGTGAAGGACCAGGCAATGACCAGGAAAGAGAGGGAGAAAGAACCCACCTGAGATGCATTCGAGACATTGTTGGGAATTGTTGACAAGAAAGAGAAATCATGAAAGCCACTCAAGTTTCTGACTTGGACAATTTGTCAATGTTGGTTCAACAACTGAAGAGAACAACGCATGGGCAAGACAGTGTGGACACTGGACGCTGACGTGAAGCTCATATAATTTAGTTCAAAATATTTGACTTTGAGGCATTTTATACATTCTGGTAGAAACATCCAAATTTCCTGATATTACTTCTAAGAATTGGATAAGCATTAGAACAATTTAAGAATCATTTGAAAACCCAGGACTGAATTTAACCAATCATAAACCTGTGGAGTAAGAACAGACTTTCTGAAACTCAAATTCACTTAAAAATGATATTTGTGTATGTGTGTGCACATATGCAGATATATTTGTATATATTTGATTCCTTGCTTTCCCCAACTAAACCGTAGCTTTAGCAGTTCTCCCTTCCTGTGTCGAATTGTGTATATTTGTATGTACACCCATGCGTGTGCATGTCTGCATATGTGTGTGTCTGTGTGTGTGTGCTCGTATGTAGGGTTTATAACTTAAGGCTCAAGGACTTTAAGACACAAGCTTTTCCAAAACTCTCAAATTACAGCCCTATTTTATGAATAGGAACAGATTAATATTGTGTCTGAGGAGGAAGATCACAGCTTTCTTAAAGGAAATATGAAAAAAAAATGAAAAAATGAGTTTCAGAAACACTGTCTTGAATCTTTTTGTTCAGTTCACCCTTCAATGTATGGGATAAACTGGAATCCCATTTGGGGGTGGAGATACTTATTCAAGGGCAAAAAACAATTATATTAGCCAGAAGAATCCCATTTGTTAATCCCAAAAGACTTTTGATTCAGATGGGCCCTCTTCATTCATGGAGCATGTGAATTACAATAAACTCAGCTATGACTGATTATTGGTTTTGACAGATTCTACATTGCTTCTTAAGAGAAACCGGTGGAAATAATTCCATAATAAACCTCAAGCAGATTTTTATTTCTGTAGTTATCTCTACACATTTCTAGAGATAGAATCTTCTTATACAGTATTTATACTTTTCTAGTATTTGAAACGTGTTAGAATCTTTAAACCTAATGATCTAAAATTTGAGTGACAAAATTAATGACCTTACACTGAGTGAATTTGGATAAACAAACAAAATTGTGTTTGGTCTCTGTTTCAGTCTGTCAGGGCCCTAGCAGGCACACAGCTCTGCACAGGGTCTGGGAAGGGCTGGGAGTGATGATACAGTCCCCCAGGGCAAGCTGCAGTGAGGAGCTGTTAGGGAACCTGGGCCTGATGGACCAGCGGAGGAAGAACCCACCAGAACCCGGAGCAGATAGCACCTGCTGATAGGTGCTGTGGTCTTCAGTAGACACCATGGTGGTTCAGCAGGGGCGGGAGAGAGCACCTCCCCAACCTCCGTCTATCTTACCGTCACATCTTCTGCTGGTGATTTCCGTTGACTGAGCTCAACTAGAAGCCAGAAGGGAAGCCGATAATGCAGTTTATAAAGCCTGAGTCGGTGGAGAGAGGTGGGTGCTGTATTCTGAGGAAAGTGATCCAGGTTCACTTAGCACAAGGTCATTAATTTTGTCAATCAAATGTTAAATCATTAGATTTAAAGATTCTAACATATCTCAAATACTAAAGAAGAAAAATAGAAATACCATACAAGCAGATTTTCCTGTACAAGGAAGGCAGCCGGCATAGATTCAGATTCTTTTTTTTCTCAAGAGGGCTAAGTACATACTCTCGAGTGCAAATATAACATGAAAATATGAGCCTGGTGGATTTCTCACCTGCTCTTTCATAAGTTATGTTCACACTCAGCCATACACCATCATGGCTCTGCTGACCGGGAAATGAGTTGTTTGAGTCCTCCAGGAAGCAGATGTCAAGAAGAAGATAAAAGAGCAAGAGATTGATTGAGGGCAACACCTGCAGATGGCAAAGCGGAAAAAAGCAAGAGCTGACAGAGCCTTCAGGCCGTGCTGCGGGGCTGACACTAGCAGGACAAGAGGGGAGAAGGGAGGATTGGAAGGGAGGACTCTTAGAGCACAGCATCAATCCGAGAAAGCCCCCCCAAGACCAGCCAGGAGCTCTGTGACAAAGACCTCCCGTAGAATGGTCCCATGTTGGAAGGAGATGGCCTTGCCTTGTACCAGTGTTTTGCTCATTGTCTGAGGGCCACCCCAAAAGAGTGCCATGGCTCAAAAGCAGTGTCAGACCTAGGGGAGGTTCCTCCTCGCAGCCGGGTAACCAGTCTTTTCTTGAAGGGAGATCTAAGGGTCCATCTCCTGGTCTGCCACAGATACCATGACTATCACCCAGAAGGAGCAGACCATGAGACAGAGGACATCCTAGACAGTCATGAAAGGGAAACCGTCTCATGTCTCTGGAGACAGCCTCCATGTGGAGGGAAGAAAGTAAGGCAAGTGGAAGCTGGGGTTCAGGGACCTGTGACTTGACCTCCTTGGTCAGGATGGAAATCTCAAGTAAGGCGAGGTGTTAAGCTGAGAAAACCAAAAACTGGAAGCACTAGTTGGAGAGCACTCAGAGGGTGGCCCTGAGTTTACAAGGGATGCTACAGTTGACCGGCAAGGGCACGATGGCCTCATTAGGCTGAAATATGACCTTCACGGCCTCCGGAGCTACCTTGGCTGTTGCATGGAGCGGAAGGGCTGCAGGAGGGCCTGCCTGCTTTGCAGCAAATGCGAGAGGCAGCTGTGGGTGCCGGCTCCTGGGCCTGGTGGCCACAGCAACTACAGTCAGCATAAACGCCCTGCACCCAAGGTCAATAGCTGAACCGCAGACCAAATTGGCAGTGAAAGCCAGTATTCAGGGCATCCTGTTGGGCTAGAGAAGGAGAACCATTCAGCTAGCTTAATGAGAGAACAGACACATGTCTGGGACTTTGTCAGCAGATGCAAGCCTGGAGTTACCTCACAGCAGAGAGGAGCAGGAACCCAGAGGATGGAAGCCCCTTCCTTTCCTACACAGCACCTGCAGCCCAAGTCACCACAGCACCGTCATGGGCAGCAGTGGAAGGCTTAGACACCACACCGCTCTGATAGGAATTGAACGTTGCTTCAACTGACGCTTTACCTGACATGAGATTATGCTAATTGGAAGATACCAAGATACTCTTAAAAGAGAAGATGAAGTTCTCTTGTTTCAACCTCTATTACTATTGACTGTCAACTTCTCAAAAGACCTCAGAAAAGCCTATTAATGGAACAAAACTGAGTTTACTAGATTTACTGTAGTATAAGAGAATACCACCTTGGTAGAGTCTTGATGGTATCTCAGAATGAGAAAGTCAGAAACTGCACTGGGGATCTTTTTTTTCTTTTTTGAGACAGTCTAGCTCTGTCACCCAGGCTGGAGTGCAGCGGTGCAATCTCGGTTCACGGCAATCTCTGCCTCCCAGGTTAAAGCAATTCTCCTGCCTCAGCCTCCCAAGTAGCTGGGATTACAGGCACCCACCACCACACCCAAGTAATTGCTTGTTTGTTTGTTCATTTGTTTTTGAGATGGAGTCTCGCTCTGTCACCCATGCTGGAGTGCAGTGGTGCGATCTTGGCTCACTGCAACCTCTGCCTCCCAGGTTCAGGCGATTCTCCTGCCTCAGCCTCCTGAGTAGCTTGGATTACAGGTGTGAGCCACTGTGCCTGACCCTAATTTTTGTATTTTGTATTTTTACTAAAGACAGGGTTTCACTGTGTTGGCAAGGCTGGTCTCGAACTCCTGATCTCGTGATCCACCCGTCTTGGCCTCCCAAAGTGCTGGATTACAAGTGCGAGCCACTGCGCTGAACCTGAGGAATGCTTAAAGTAGCTTCTGCAAGGTGGGGAGTAGCTTGGGACTGGGTAGGGTTTCTACCCTAACAGTTCTCAATTGGTAAGCCCTGCAAGGTCAAGGGTCTTAAAGCAAATCTTGATAAGAAAGATACTGGTTTTGATAAACTAGCAGTTTTAGGGATTTACTGCCTTATTTTTGATAAGCACGTCTTCCTGAAGCAAGCAGGTAAGTGATTTTTGCTTGGTTCCAACATTGTTTAACACAGGAACAGGAAAATGACTGGCCCCAGTGTTGTTTTAAGACACTGACTGGGAACTACGCTGACTTCAGTTCTCAAGGGGTGGAGCATTGTGAGAAGAATCATGTAGGTTTGTTTTAAAAAGTAGCATTTTAGGGGTCTTTCTTAGCACATACATTTTAAATGCTTCCTTTTAACATAGTTTTAAATTTCAGAAAAATTTTAAAGGTAATGCAGAGAGTTCCCACATATCCCCCACATCCAGTTTCCCCATCATTAACATCGTAATGTGGTACACTTATCACAACAAATAAACCCAGATTAATACATTATTACTCATTAAAGTTCATATTTCATTCTAATTTTCTTAGTTTTCACCTAATGCCATTTTCCTGCTCCAGGATCTCATCCAGGCTACCACGCATGTTCAGTTCTCAAGTCTCCCTGGGTTTCTTGTGGCTGTGACAGTTTCTGACTTTCCTTGTTTCTGATGACGTTGACCACCTGAGGAGTGGCGATGGAGCATTGTGTAGGATGTCCCCCAGTTGAGACTTGTCTAATGTTTTACTCATAATTATCCTGGGCTGATGAGTTTTTGAAAGGAAGACCACAGAGGTAAAGTGCCATCATATACTACATCATATAAGGCGCACATACTGCAGATTGAGTCTCCCTTATCTGAAATGCTGAAGACTGGAAGTGTTTTAAATTTTGGATTTGTTCAGATTTTGAAATATTTGCATATACATAATGAGATATCTTGGGGATGAGACCCAAGTCTTAACAGAAAATTTATTTATGTTTCATGTATACCATATAATTATAGCTTTATAAAGTAATTTTATAAAATATTTAAAAAAATTTGGGTCATGGAACAAAGTTTTGACTGTGTTTTGACTTCCATCTGTCACATGAGGTCAGGTGTGGAATTTTCTGATTGTGGCACCATGTTGGTGCTCAGAATGTTTCAGATGTTGGAGCCTTTGGATTAAAGAACATTCAACTTGTATCAGTATGACTCATGACTGTTGATATTGACCTCGATCAGCTGGCTGAGGTAGTGTTTGTCCAGTTTCTCTGTAAAAAGAAACTGTAAGTTTCTTTTTTCATTCTTTGGAAGAAAGTCACCACATGCAGTCAGTCTTGAGGAGTAGGGAGTTATGCTTTACCCCCTGGAGGACAGCCTTTCTGAATAAATGAGTTGGGAATTTCTGCAGAGACCTTTGTCTCCTGCCCCAATTATTCATTTATTTTGTTATTTTTGTATCAATATGGACTCGTGAATATTTATTTTATACTCTGGGTTTTAGTCCCATATCGTTTTATTTATTTTGTTTCTCTAATTGTTCCAGCTTTGGCCACTGGAAGCTCTTTCCATTTCTTCCTTTGACCCTTTGACATTTCTCCATCATTGTGCCCTTTTTTGTTTTTCAATCACTTTCTTGCTATCCAGAATTGCAAGCTGTACCATGTTCACTGTGTATATTTTGAGCTGCAGCCTGAGAATCAGCCATGTCTCCAAGGAGTCCTGGTTCCTTTTATTGGAGAATGGTATAGAAGCAAAGATCTGGGTGCTGGATGTACTCATTGCTACTGGGGTGTCATAGCTTCTAGTGGCATTTATTTTTTCCATGTGTGTACTACATTTGTAACCTCTTCACCTGTGAATCTACTTTTATTGTTTCAGTAACAATGTCATGTGAGAAGCTGTAGAAGTCAGCCACAGAGTGACTTGAAAACTTGATCTCTCACAATAAAGACATCACACAGTACAAAAACAGTTTAAACTGAAGAAGAGTCTCCCATGCACTGCAGCTCCAAAAAGTTCAGCATGGTCTCTCAGATGGTTTAGAGCTTTGTCCACACCCAAATCTCATGTCTAACTGTAATCCCCAGTTCTGGAGAGGGGGCTTGGTAAGAGATGATTTGATCATGGGTACAATTTCTCATGGTTTCACACCATCCCCCTTGGAGCTGTTGTCACAATAATGAGTTCTCAGGAGATCTGGGTGTCTTTTTTTTAGAGAGAGTTTTGCTCTTTTTGCCCAAGCTGGAGTGCAGTGGCATGATCTCCACCCACTGCAGCTTCTACCTCCTGGCTCAAGCAGTTCTCCTGCCTCAGCCTCCCAAGTAGCTGGGATTACAAGTTCCTGTCACCACACCTGGCTAATTTTTTGTATTTTTGGTAGAGACGAGATTTCTTCATGTTGGCCAGGCTGGTCTCGAACTCCTGACCTCAGGTGATCCACCCTGCCTGGGCCTTCCAAAGTGCTGGGATTATAGGCGTGAGTCACTGCGCCCAGCCGATCTGCTCATTTTTAAATGTGTAGCACCTCCTCTCTCTCTCTCTCTCTCTCTCTCTCTCTCTCTCTCTCTCTGTCTCCTTTGCCTTCTGTCATGATTGTAAGTTTCCTGAGGCTTCCCCAAATGCCAGTATCATTCTTCCTGTATGCTTGTGGAACCATGAGCCAATTAAACCTCTTTTCTTTAAAAATTACCTAGTCTCAGATATTTCTTTATAGCAGTGCAAAAACGAATTGCTACAGTCTCCATTTGTTGTGTGCAGAAAACAACAGAAGTTTTCACCTTTTCAATGCAAATTCTAAGTTTTGAAAAAGGTAAATTAGAAGTCTGGGAGGTGATGGCCCCATCTTGGTGTGACTGATGACTGCTCACCGTGCTGTGATGAATGGGTCTCTAAACCAAACACATCAATATCTACTGGGCGTGGGAAGGACAACGCTTGTTACCTTCAGCGAGGTTAAACCCTTTTCTCTCAGACATCATGTTAAAACAAGCTCCATAGTTACAATTTGATCCCAAGACAAAGAAAGATAGGTCAATGATTAAGGCAATTCTTTACCATCAAATTAAGATGTGACAAATTTGTCTATTCTTCACGGACAATATTTTGCTTCCTCTGCAAAACCAAGATTAAAGCAAAAAAAAAAAAAGCAGAAAAGAAATAGAAAGACTAAGCTTTTAAAAATTTTCTATTTCAGTTCTCTGGTTGTTTCTGTTTATTCATTTAGATATTCTCTCTAATTGTTCTGAATACAATAAAATCTCATACCATAAAAACTTTTTAAGAAAAGATATAAAATAATTTTTGTACAGAGAGTTGCATTGGATTCTAGTGAAGATTTGGGCTTCAGTAAAGGAAGTAAGGCTTAATGAGACAATTTCTAAAAGGAAAAATTCATGTAATTAAAATTTTAAAATATTTTATAATTCTATCACCTAGCATATATTCACGCTGGGCAGTTCATGGGTCTTTAGGGGGGGGTCCATCTTTCCCAAGAGGCTTTCAGAGCAAGATGCCCCAGGTCTTTCTCATACACATTTCATGGGACCTGTTTCATGAACCACAGCTGAGAGTGGCAGGACTCAGTGATACATCTAATGGATGTATCACACAACTAGATCCTGGCACGGATCGAGAGACAGCATTGTGAGCTGCTCGATGATTTGGCCTCGTATGAAAACCTGGATAGGCTGTGGTACACCATACTGTGTCATGATTAATCAACCGATCAACCGCTCTTCCTCTGGAGAGGAGATGGGCCCTCCAGAGTGGTTTTGGGATCACCAGAGCTCCCATTATAGCCTGAATTGTAGTCAAAAACGTTTCTGGTCTCCATAAGGCCTGGCCTTTGGCTACTGAGATAGCCTTTTCTGCTTTCTAACATCCTGGAAAGCGTAATAAAAATGATCACCTGTGGTTACCCAAGCACGTCTTGGCTCCTTGAAACTTAAGAATCTAACATAATGGTAACACATTAAATAGACCAAGAGTATATATTGTAGGTTTCTTGAGGGCAGTTATCAAGTCTTATCTTTATATCTTAAGTGGGCACATTTGGCAAGTACAGAGGCTTATAATGGGTTTACTTTTCAGTAAGCCCATTGTAAGTTGAAATTGCATTTAATATATCTAACCTAGTGAGCATCATAGCTTAGCCTAGCCTACCTTAAATGTGTTCAGAACACTTATATCAGCCCACAGTTGGGCAAAATCATCTGGCAGCACAGTACACTGTAGAGTGCCAATTATTTACCCTTGTGATCGTGGCTGACTGATTGGGAGCTGTGGCTCAGTGCCACTGCCCAGCTTCCTGAGAGAGTATTGTACAGTGTATTACTAGCCTGAGAAAAGGTCAAAATTAACAATTTGAACTAGGGTTTCTACTGAATGTGCATTGCTTTCTCACCGTTAAGTAAAAAGTTTTAAGTCACGCCATTGTATGTCAAGAATCATTTGTACCCAGTAGTGAATATGATTAGCGAAAGGGAGAATGAATGAATGAGTGAGCTATCAAGAGCCCGAGAGAGTAAATGACTTACCCGAGGCTAGTGAGCAAAGAAGTCAGCATACTGCCTTGACCCTGTGTTAAAGAATACTGAAACTAGTCATCCTTTTCTGTCCCTATGTTAAATAATACCAAAATCAAGCAAAAGTAGCTGAGCTGTATATTGCAGGGATACCTGTTTCGGAAAAATAAGACCATAAACAAGCTAAACAATTCATTTGTTAAGGCAAACCATTTCCTCAGCAAGACTGACTTCTAAGCCTGACCTTGCCGTGCTTGGCTAATTGAAGGCTACGATACCATAAACTCTGTGCAGTTTAAATGAGTTGCCTACATGGAAAACAACACCTTAGAAATCACTCAGCTTAGATTCTAGGGTGCTATTGATAACCTACCCTAATTTTCATTTCCAGCCATTATTAAGACCCATCAAAGTGGTGTTCTATCTTACTATGGCGGGTCTTACAGTTTTGCTTGATAGGTACGTTTTTCTGATGATCTTCAAGGGAATTGACAGTCAACACAACACAGTTTTTACTCACTTCCTTTTTCTTCTTTTTTAAACATGATCTCACATTTCTTTTTCCTTCTTTCTTTTTTTTTTTTTATAGGGTCTAGCTCTGTCACTCAGGCTAGAATACTGTGGAAGCCCACATTTCTTATCCTGATATTCAAGACCTTTTAGAGTCTCGCTCTGTCATCCAGGCTAGAGTGCTGTGGTGCTATCTCGGCTCACTGCAACATCTGCCTTCCAGGTTCAAGCAATTCTCCTGCCTCAGCCTCCCAAGTAGCTGGGAGTACAGGTGCACACCACCACACCTGGCTAACTTTTGTATTTTTTAGTAGAGACAGTGTTTCACCATGTTGGCTAGGCTGGTCTCAAACGTCTGACCTCAGGTGATTCGCCTGCCTCGGCCTCCCAAAGTGCTCGGATTATCGGCGTGAGCCACCATGCCTAGCCTCTGATTTCACATTTCTTTGAATGTGCAGCCATCTACAAAGCACAGGGAAGTTTGGGTGTCATTGCTTTCCTAGGAGTTCTTGGAGCATGAAGTAAATAAGCCATTTTCTTTTTTGATACTTTGCCTAAGGAATAAAATTATTGGACTAGAAGTTATTTCAAAAATCTTTTCAATTCTAAAATTTGGCTTTCAGTACATTTAGGGAAGTGCTCACTAAATTCAATTTTGATTAAACATCCTAATTGCATGGAATACATAAGAAATCCAACATTGTCTTGAGTCTGAGATAAAAAGAGACTTACGGTAATGGCAAACTGTGTTAAGGCCCTCTGGCCCATTGAACACTGACTTTAATTTCTCAAATACACACAAAAATGCACAACTCTGGACTTGCAGTAAAGTGTCTGTCATGAGAGTTGTTTTAGCCCAAATGGCTCTAAAACATGACTGTCAATTCCAGACGTTTCCAACTGGATGAGACAACAGCCACCACATGTCACACAATGCATCACACGCAGGGTAAACATACCATTCATGTCCACACTCAGATATTTATGGCATTTTCCATGGTTCCCATGTCAACCCATGGAGCAACAAGGCCATTAAATCATGCTGTCAGCAGGCCAAGACAGTAACACTGCAAGAAAAATTCCAGTTGCTGACATGAACATTACATTTATCATTTCAAGACCTGTTTTTTTCCAGCTGCCTCTTGCTTTATGCTCTTCACTGCTTTTGAGCTGGTCTTTTAGGGTACAAGGAGAATACAAATGATCTGTTTAAAATGCAGCAGAAATCCCAGCCAACTCTTGAGTACTTTTACTATCATGGAACTTATTATTTAAGGTGACACCCTTGAGGTCACGTGCCAAGAAAAGGGATGGGCTGAGAACTGACAATATTATTGATATAACTGGCCAATTTTTAATTTTCCAACCTGGATTCAGTCTTTTATTTTTCTCCTCTGCATAAAATTGTTCTCAGCAAATTTCTAGATTTCAAGCACATGCCCTCTGATTTCTCCTTAGGAGTCCTCATTAAAAAGAATTTCAGGGTCATGGAGAAAGTATACAGAAAGGCTCATCAACAGATCTGAGAGGTCGGCTCTACAATCGGTATCAGAGACAAAGAGCAGACTTTTCAGGGCAGTCCTGGTTTTACATGATCATATTGATTTCAGAAAAGGTGAATCATTGAATGTATAACTAGATGTAATTTAAATGTTCTACCATTAGAAGGCTCTTCATATAAATTCACAAGTCAGAAAAAGTTTTCCTTGTCACACTATGCACTAAGAATGTTAGAAAATTAGGACATTGTGACATTTCGGCATATGCGATGATGCAATTCCCAGACCGTGACAGCTGTGCATGAATAGACGGAGATACTAAGCCAGCCAGCCAGGCTTGCCTTGCGCTCTCTCTCCTCTCTGGCGGCTGCGCTTCCTCCTTTTCCCTTTGGCCTCTCCCAGCACGTTAAGCTTGCAGGGTTGTTGTGGGATTTAAAGGCATTTCAGCTGCTCATGTGCACAGCGCTTTTCTCCTCATTCTTCCTGGAGAACAACACTAAGAGTCAGTGAGAGCTTTCAGAGGAGGACAAGCAGGGTTGGGAATCTTCTCTAACTGGGCATCAGAATAGCTTTCTCCTCCTCACTCATCAGTCTGTGACACCCAGCCCTTGAAAGTCATGCCATCTCACAGACATCTTTCTTGAAAAGAGACAGAGGGTAATCAGGAAATGTGAAAATAAAAGAAGGAACGTTGGGGTAGAGAACCTAGAGGCTATTCCCGCCGAGCAGATACCTGGAGGCAAAGGCGAGAGAGGCTGGGAGCAAACCCGAGGCCCTCAGCCACCTGCTAGCTCATGGACAAGCAGGAAGGCCAGAACCTTACAGGGCTGATTTTGAAACGGGCAAACTGGGGACCAGAGCTGGGTCTGGATAATATGAGCTGGATCTTCGAGGATGGTTTAGCAGTTTGTGACACTTGTATATGGGGTAAAGAAACTTCTAGACTGAAAAAACTCTTGAACACGTGCCCAGGGCTGGGGAAATGCTGACGCAGTCCCAGAAAAAAAAAGTAGATCCTGTGCTTTCAAAGCAGGGTAGGCAAGATACAGGAAGGGGCCAAGCCAGGGAGGACCAAGGTGCGTGGGTAAAATGACTGCAGCAGGAGAAGCTTTGGTGGAAGGGAATGTGGTCAGACCCAAGCTCGGGTCATGTTTGTAAAATGAACCTGATGAGAAGGGAGACGAGGCCACAAAATGATGAGAAGTTTATTAGAATAATGGATTTAGGAAACAGCAAAGATAATAATAATAATAAAAGAGAAATTAAAATTATGATTCAAAGTCTGAATGTACGGAGCTGTGGTAAAAACTTCTCTCCCGGAAATTCTGAGCATAAAAACAATAGCTTTAGAATGAATAAGTAATAGTATACTCACATAAAGTAATAGTATACAGCGATGAAAAGAGAGCGAGCTATAAGCACAAAAATATGGTTGGATCTTGTAAAGATAAAGCTGGGGAAAAGAAGCCAGGTAAAGAAGAGTCACTATGATGTGATTCCAGTTATTTCGAGTTCAAAAACAAGCCATGCTGCTGGTTAGATGGATGGGGATCTTGGGGAGGGTAAAGTCGTCGGCTGGAAGGGAAATGGCCAGTGGTTTCCAAGGTGCGGGTTCTGTCTCTCAATTTGGGTGCTGGTTACAGGGTGTACTTGGTTTGTGAAAAATCACGGGTTGGTACATTTATGATTATCGTCACTTTTCTGCCTGTTAAACTTTGATAAAAGTTTTCGTAAAATGGCACACCTTGCTTTGGAGATCTTAGTTTAAGGAGGCGGACTGACTGACAGGTGATCTTTAAATGTCCAGCCCTTGAATCTAAATACAAATGGGGGTAATCAAGGACATGTTTCTTGGATTCCAGGAAATTAGGAACTATGATTCAGCAAATTAGAGCATTGCATCATGCAGCAAACCCAGCATCTCCCGGCCTTAGTCCTCCCACCTCTAAGCCAGACTTGGACGCCAGCTGAGCAGCCACGGGCCGGGAAACAGTCACCACAACCAAGTCATTGTCTCATTAATTTCGAGGAGGTAGAAGAATAAAAAGTGATAAGGGCAAGGGTGGGGGGCTTTCTCTTGGCAGCTTCAGAACAAAACCAGCAAAGCTCAGTTCCTGCCAAGAACTAGGGAGAAATCCATCATTCTTCTCGCGGGCCCTGTGGTCTGCCCACTGCGGTGATAAGCAGAGAAGCCTGTAATGATTAACCGGGCCTGTACACACAATGGTCACCTCCACACAGACTTCTTATCACCCAGGAGCCCAGTACTTTAGCACTGAGTCATACCTGTGTTCAGAGAAGGAAGTTTACAGGCACTAACACACTTCAAAATTTGGATTCAGCGTTAATTCAGTTCCGTATAAGCCTTCCCAACTGCTTCCCACTTAGAGGAAAAAGAAGTCTTTGAATTAAAAAAAAAAAGTCCCAAATTGTTCCCTGGGTGGATTCCTAAGAAGCATTTCTCAATGAGGATTTTTCGTAAATGCATTTAATAGATTGTTTGCAGATTATTAACGCCTTGAAAAGGAAGCAGGAGCAAAGAATGAAAGTAGAGTTGGAATAAGGCAAGTACCCGGAAAAATAATGTGATCCACAATCAAAAAAAACCTTTTTATGTTATCCACATTACTTCAATAGTGCATGTGAGATTCCCATACAATTGTGGCTCATAAGCAACACTTTCAGCTTCCCATCAGAGCTGGTTTAAGTAGCAACATAGTTTTTAGAAATGTTTTTTAAAACTCTGATATAGAATGCCTTGCATTTATTATATAGAACTTAATGTTATTCAGGGGTGTCTTCCTGATATGGACATAGTTGAGGTCTCTCCCCCTTCCTCCCTGCTTTACATTTCTGCCCTTCATTCCTTCAGCAGATGTTGCCGAGCACCTTCTATGTGCCAGGCCCTGTTTAGATTACTGGGCAGGCACATAGAGGGCAGTAAGTTAGGCCTGATCCCAGCCCACTGGACCTGACATTCTTGTTGCTGTGGCCTGGTGCAGTCTCTTTGCCTCTGGTGCTGAATGTTTATAAATTCTTCCCAACTTTCCCCACCTCTAGCCTGTCAGCTTCCATCCTTTCCACAACTCTGGATGTTAGAGCGCTGGCCGTACAGATCAGATCTGATCATTTCACGCCATCCACCTTGCTTCCTTTCTGTCCCCCATTTCACAAAGTGATATAACAAAACAATACACACATGCAAATTATTCCCCACCAAACAAAAGGAAACAAAACCTTTAAAGGAATAAAAGGAAAGCTCTTAGGATAAGAAAGGCATTCAGAGTCCTTTGAAATCACATTCTAGATTTTTTTTCCCAAGGTCCTGCATGTCTCTCTTGGTGTCCACTACAGGTCCTTTGATGCCTCTCTAGGTCAAAACAATTTCCCTATTTTGCCTTTATTTAAGTGTATCTTTTGCCAGGAATGCCCTCTCCCTCCATTTCTGTCTATACAAAGTTCCACATTTCTTAAAAGTCAAATTCAGATGCTACCTCCTTCATGAGACCTGTAAAGAGTGGTACCCACTGGCACCTCTTCCCAAATCCATGTTCATGTTAGTAGTTTGAATTCATCTGTGATGACAGTATTCACACCATGTAACTGGCAAACACTGCAAATCAGAGCTTGATTTATTGTTTCATTGATTGTCTAGGCTTAAGAAAATGGTGGAGAAAATGTTAATATAGCAGGTTAAACTTAAAAGTGTGCTGAATTTATAGCCATTATATTGTGAAAACTCATAGAACATACTTCAGGAAATATTTTCTGAGTATTTGAAAACCGTTCTCCAATTCAACAAAGAAGCCATTCATTCCATGGATGAACAAATGAAGTCTCAACATAGGTCTTCACTGTTTCACTTTCATTTTACTACTTAAAATCAACAAAAACATCAACTAACATTCATGGAGTTGGAGTTGCATTTGCTTATCATTGAGGTGAGTAGCCGCTTTACAGAATCTAAGAGTGATCAAGAATTGATTTGCAGGCTGGACATGGTGACCCATGCCTGTAATCCCAGCACTTTGGAGGGCCAAGGTGGGTGGATCACTTGAGGTTAGGAGTTTGAGGCCAGCCTGGCCAACATAGTGAAAGCTTGTCTCTACTAAAAATACAGAAATGAGCTGGGTGTGGTGGCACCCACCTGTAGTCCCAGCTGCCGAGGTGGGCGGACTACTTGAGCTCAGGAGGTGGAGGTTGCAGTGAGCTGGATCGCACCACTGCACTGCCTGGGCGACAGTGAGACTGTCTTAAAAAAAAAAGAATTGATTTGTAGTTGGCTATGAGTACAAAAGTTCAGCAAAGTCGACAAAAGGCTTCTGTTAGAATCAATTAGCTATGTGAAATTTATAATAAATAACATTTTAAAAATATATTTAATTGGCAAATAAAAATGTTGTCTATTCAAGGTGTGCTATGAAATGATATGATATACATATTCATTGAATAATAATTACCACAGTCAAATTAACTAACATGTCCACTGCTATCCCAGTTACTATTTGTGTATGTGTATGTATTAACCTTTAAAATCTGCTCTCATAAATTTCCAAGTTGTCAATACATTTCCCCCAGTATGCATTAGATCTACAGAACTTCTTCGTCTTATGAAGTTCTTTGTACCTATGAAACTTTGTACCCTTTGATCAATGTCTCCTCATTTGTCTCACCTCCCAGCCTCTGACCACCACTATTCTACTCTCTGCTTCTATGAGTCAGACTTTTTATATGCCATGGATTAGGGAGATTATGCAGTATTCACTTTCCTGTGTCTGGTTTATTTCACTTGGCACAATGTCCTCCAGGTACATTCATATTGTCACAAATGGCAAGATTTCTGTCTTTTTAATGGCTAAATAGTATTCCATTATATTCTACGTTTTCTTTATTCATTGATCTCTTGTCAGTGGTGACTTAGATTATTACCATGTCTTGCTTATTGTGAATAATGCTGCAATGAACATGAGGGTGCAGATAATTCTTCAAGATTCTGGTTTTGTTTCCTTTAGATACATTACCAGAAGAGGAATTGCTGGATCACATGGTAATTCTAGTTTTAAATTTTTGAGAAATCTCCATAACGTTTTTCATACTGCGGCACCCGTCTACATTCTGACCAACAGCACACAAAGTTCTCCTTTTCTTCACACTCCCACCAACACTGGGTATTTTGTGTCTTTTTGATAACAGCCATCCTAAGAGGTGTGAAGTGATAACCCATTATGGTTTTGATTGTCATTTCCCTGATGATTAACGATGTTGTGCATCTTTACATACACTTGGCCATTTATGTGTCTGCTTTGGAAAAATACCTACTCATTTTTAATTGAGCTATTAATGTATTTATTTATTTGCTATTGAGTTGTGTATGTTCCTTATAGATTTTGGATATTAACCCCTTATCAGGTACATGATTTGCAAACATTTCTTCCCATTTCATCTCTGCCTTTTCATTTTGTTGATTGATTCCTTGGCTGTGCAGAAGCTTTTTAGTTTGATGTCATCTTACTTGCTTATTTTTGCTTTTGTAGCCTATGCTTTTGGTGTCATATCCACAAATAAAAAATTGCCAAGACCAATGTCAAGAAGCTTTTCTCCCATATTCTCTTCTGCATATCTGTAATAAACAGCACACACACACACACACACACACACACACACTTTTTGCCAGAGAGCCATTTCTTAGACATTTACCAGAATAAAGTAGTCCCCCCCTCATTCATGATTTTACCTTCTGCACTTACTTGTGGTCAACCACAGTCTGAAAATATTAAATGGAAAATTCTCGAAATAAACACTTCATAAATGCTAACTTGTGCACCATTCTGAGTAGCAGGATGAAATTCTTCACTGCCCCACTTCATTTTGCCCGGGACATAAATCATCCCTTTGTCCAGTGTCTCCACTCTGTAGACACCACCATCCATCAGTCACTTAGCAGCCAGCTTGGTTATATGGTACACACAGGGTTTGGTACCATTTGCAGTAACAGGCATCCACTGGAGTCTTGGAACATATCCCTTGAGCATAAGAGTGCACAACCATAGCACTATTGAGCTGTAGGCAAGTATCCTCTGGGGGCGCTTAGCACAGGGGCAAGAGGGAGGACTCCCCAGTTTACCTGCTCACCTGCCCCTCACGTGGCTCCTTAGAGGCTCCCTGCACTACCATGTGCATGTGATGCCCCAGCAGCTGCTCCCTGCTCCCGTCTCTTCTTGTCTCTTCTTGTGGTTGTTGTGGCCGAGCCTTCCCTCAGACCTTGTTCCTCCACCCCTGCAATTCTAGAGATATTCTTCTTTTAAGGAAGTCCTTATATATTTGTCCTGTGTTGGTTAAGCTCTCTAAGCCTTAGTTTTCCCATCTGTAAACTGGGAACAATATTAGCATCTACCTCGGAGCATTGTTGTAAGTAAAAAGAGGGTAATGAATGAGAAACTCTTGGTGCACCAGCCTTGGCACACAGTAGGGATCATACAAATAAGCATTGCAATAGCAAACGTGGCAAATATCTGCTGATGCTTGTGAGACTTCCTTTGGAATCTCTATTTATTTACTTTTCATGGCAACCCAGTGAGATGGGTTGTGCATTACTCCCATTTTACAGATGAAGAAACTGAGGCACACACAGATGAAGAAATGTGTCGAGAGCCTCACAACTGGGGGTGTCCAGTAAGCTACTACTGAAGAGTTAGATAACATCAAAACATAGTTTTCAAATATACTTCCCTTCTCTCTTCTCTTTTCTCCTCCATCTATTTTTCTTTATTCTTACATACTCTTTTATTTTCCCTCTTGCTGCATTTCTGATTCCTCACTTAAGCTTTAGCCACCTGAAAGGAAATGAGAAGAAAATTGTTCTTTTTCTGTGAACGCTTCACTTTCTTTGGTGCTTCCTTTGGGGTTTTATTGACTTTTTAAAAAATTATTCTGTTGTAACTTCAAACTTGTAGAAGAGTTGCAGAAACTGTGCAGAGAGGCAGCATATACACCTTGTTCAGACGACACATTTATTTCCATTTTCTCTCATGTGATTTCTTCCTTTTTCTCTTTGTCTTCTCTCCACCTATTGTTTGCTAAACCTCAAATTGGTGCTGTCAGTGTTCTGGCCTTACAGATCACTGTACCAACAACTTGTTCCTCCAGTTCCTCTCTATTCTTATATATGATCAAAGTTATGGTTACCTTTGCTAATTACAATTTTCTTCCTGACTGTTCCTAGCAGAGTCCTTTTAGCCACAAGTCTTAATAGCTTGCCTTAGTGTTAACCTGTTTTCACAGAGTCACCATGAAATACACCTTAAACAGGCATGCACTATGCTGTCCAAAACCCTTGGGTCTGAAAGTGTTTCAAAATCCAACAGCTTAAAGATTTTTAAAGGTAAGATGAGCAATATTCCATGCGTTTAATAATATACCCAGTGGGGTCTGAGGAGCAATCCCATACTCACACGCAAATATTTCTGCAGCAAATGCATGCAGAATAAACAAAGATTTTGCGTATTCTCAGTTCAGTTCACGTCATGTTGAAATTCCAGTACTCAGAGCTTCTTGCGTTTTGGAATTGCACACACAGGGTGCTGCACTTTTTTGTATGGTAGGGGATACATGCAGATAAATACTTTGATGATTGATCAACTCTATTGCATCTAAATTGCATAAAAATTAGTAAGTAGATCAATTGTATTTTAATTAACATATTAAAATTATGATAATTTCAATAGAACATAAAATTAACAGGAGGTTGACAGCTAACTATCCCTGCACACACCAGAGTAGGATTAAATTCTTAAAGATAAAAAGCAAAGACTAATGCTTTGTTTTTCAACAAGAAGGGCTTCTTTGAAGACACAGGGAAACAAGGTCTCAGCAGTAGCAAATGGCATATCCTTCCAAGAGAGCAGGGCACATTATAACCATGGGGACTCCAGACCATTAATAAAACTCTATATTAAAGAATAGGCAGTCTGTAATTCCAGCACTTTGGAAGGCTGAGGCTGGCAGATCAGTTGCGTTCAGGAGTTCGAGACCAGCCTGGTCAACATGATGAAACCCCATCTCTACTAAAATACAAAAATTAGCCAGGTGTAGTGACG
>NW_016107449.1:2937657-3001039 GCF_001604975.1 Cebus imitator
ACAGGTCTGTGTACCAGATCATAGTCTTTACAACACATTAGATCACATAATAATGCAATCTATTTTATAATATCACGGCTTGTTGTCACTTAAAATTACCAGCTTCCTCATTGTATGTTTCTTACGTTGACTAAACAGATAGAATGAGTATTCCCTGTTGCAGCAGTCTCTACTGAGACCTCTTTTCCCTGAAACGTTTTTAAATACATACTTCTTACCAAATTTTACCTAGCATGAGATTGGACACTACCTCCAACTTCTCTCAAATGACTTGATGAGTAATGTTCATCTGGTATCTCTAGTAGAATTGATGTATCCTAAGCTAAGAGTTGATACCAAACAAATATCCAAGACTGGTTGCAATACATCTAAAGAAAAAAATGGCAACTTTCAGTTGGGATGCAACTTAAAATTATCCTAAATATACAAAAGGTTTTGTGATTAATTTACTGTTACATATAATATATTCTCAACATTCACTTACTGAGGTTGATTAACATTATGTCATTTTAAGGATTAGGAAACAATTTTAAACAAATTGCCACAGTCATAAGTCAAATGAGAGCGCCAGTGATGTTATGCTTTAAAGGTTTCAGTGCAAGTAATGAACTGCCCATCGTGGATGATTTTAAGATATCTCTTGTTGCAGTGAGAGACCACAAATCACGTTTGCCAAGAGAACACTCTTTTCCCAAGAATGCAGCAAGGTTCCCCATCCCCAGGAACAAATGCGACTTTTTTCTTGATGTTGCCCTTAAAATGTGAGGCTGAAGTTCAGCGTTAAACACATCCTGGAACTGGGAGCTTTCACCAGCACCAGGTGCAAGGAAGCAACATTGCCACTGGCTTATTCGTTTTAAGGAGACTGTGCCTGTGCTCTCTGGGCAAGGTGGCGACATCTGCAGCTGCTTGCCCGCCACCAGACAGCCAGTCCAGTGTGAATTATTTAACAGAAAGTATTGCGACCTCCACTCACAATAGAGGGGCTTCAAGATTTGTGGGTGACACCCTGACAGGCTGCAGGATCAAAGCCAGGCTTTTAGAGGTACAGTTGAGCAGTGCCCTCTGGACGAGGAGCTGTCATGACCTAGGGGCACAGGAAGAATGCCCATCGAGGGCAGCACATTCCAAGGACTAAACCTGAGCCAAGTGTTGGCAATATGGAGCCACAGACCAGAATGACTATGTTTTTAAAGCACCGATTCATGGCTCAGACATAAAATTATATTTAAATGTCCTGCCTCCATGCAATCAAAAGAAGCTAACTGAAAGAAACACACACTTCAAGGCTGTAAATCTGAAACTTCCTAATCCCCGAAAGTCCACACTAGACTTCTTGCCTCCATGGAAACAACAAAGCATTCAGCCAACTGATTGGCCTCCAATGAATTTTAGATAAGACAGCTTGGAAGGGAATGGATGTGATTTTAATGCAGAAGAAAGCGCTGGAAGGGAGGTCCACTTGGTTCATATTTGAATAAAGCAAACAAGGCAGACGAAAGGCTGACAGCTGTAAATGACATTGTCAGTACAAAAATTATCAGCCAGTTTACAATCTGTTTGCTTATGTTGAACAAACAGACTGTGTGTGGCATCCTTCGGCCTGGTGAATGGCAGAAATACTTGCGGGCTTCAGAAAAGCTATCTGCTCTCCTGCAGCCCGGCCACAATTAGATGGCCATTTGACAGCCACACTGAAAAGGAAACTGTGTCCTCTGCCTTCCCCCACACTCCCTTGCCCCTTTGCTTTCTCTTTTTCTTTCTTGCTTTTTCTTCGTCTTCTTCTTCATAAGACAAGCACTGAAGTTGGGTAGAGACACTTGTCTTGTTGTATCAATGGCGTGAATTATGTTAGCTCTGTTGCTGGATCAAGTCGTTTGCTGATGTGTCTGACATTCCAAGTGGGAGATCTTCAGTAACCTAGCAAGGCTCAGCGCCAACAGTCTTCATTTTTTATTCCTTACAGGAAGCAGAATCCCGGAGCTCCTGAAAGAATGCCACTTTTTTCTTCTTTGTGCCGCCTGTCTCGCAGACCGTTTGCTTTGAACTTGCTGGCATTGCATTTGGTGTCGAAACAAAACACAGCACAAGCAGGGCTGTGCAGCTCAATTCCCCTTGAGCAGAGCCCAGAGAGCCCAAGCTGCAGGACATAGTAAAACCTCGTGGGCTCTATCGCTCCCTGGGAGCTGTGCTGAGTGTTTAACCCAGCCCCCAGCCTGAAAGGAATGAGTTGTGTGGTCCCATTGCTTAATCCCCTCTGTGTTCTGCAAACTCATAACACAGAAATAGCTCCCTTTGTTCAAAAAGAATGGAAAGCAAACACAGGTACTAATTTTATCCTTCACGTTCTCAGAGGCTCCCTCTTGTTTAACTGCATCAGAGAGATTTAAGCTGGCTGGGAGTGGCTTTTTTCACCAGGCCTGAGGCTGTTTGGGCACTGGAAGGTTTTTGCCTAAGAGATTCCAGCTCACCTGGGAGTGAGCAAGTGACACACCTCCTTGCCCTGGGCGACATGTCCCCCCTGTAGAGCGCACACACTGGAAAAGAGAATCACTTCATAGGAAGACAACTGCCTACAAAACCTCGAGTTTTGATTTTCATCTTCTACCTTGTGTATTGTCATTATTTATTGTGCTTTATTCTTGCTAGAGTTAGCCAAGAAGTTACTCACTTGGGGAGAGGATCAAGTCTTTCTATTATGCCTTCCTTTCTTTTATCCTTCTTTAATACAAAGAATCTATTTAGAGGTACTTGGTTTATTTGACCGGAAAAAAAAATGATGATAGGTGAGTATGGTGTGTTTTTCACAGATAAAGGGCACATCACAGGCACACACAAAGCCGGAAGATCGTGGTAATTACTGGTAAGCAGCGAAGCATCAAAACACCTCTTGTATGAAAGTTCATCCAATTACCACTAACCTAGAGAGGAGAGTTATGTTCGCTGTGCTTTTCATTTTAATCTAATGGCTGTTTCTTTTTCTCTGATATGGCCATCGGTCATAAAGAGTTGACCATCATTAAAACTGTTTGATTTGGAAGTCTGTAGTGTTTGGCTAAGAGGGTAAATGCAAATTTGATGAAAGAATAAGGATAAATTTACATATCAGCCTCAGCTCACATGGAGAGAGTAAACATTCTGTTTATCTCAAGTGTCACTTTATGATTTCAGTAGAATATAAAACTGACCTTGGCCCAGTCATTGCAAAAGGCCTAAATGAAATATACGGTTGTCTAAATATGATTTAGTCAAGTAGAACTTGTCAGCAAACCCTGTGGAACTCAGCAAACAGGGCTGGGGAGCGCAGCAAAACCATTTTGTTCTGATAAACTCCAAAATGAAATTCTGGAGCAAGGAGTAGGTGACTAAGAAAGGTTAAGAAAAAAAATCCTACCCTGTGAATTTTATGGTAATTATAGTGAATTCAAACATCCTATTTAGCTAGTAGTTTTAGGCTTTAGTTACCTAAAAATTAGAAAATAAAAACAGAAAATTGTAAAAGCCAATGTTAACACTGCAGTGTATAGTGTTAACCAAACCTTTGTTTCATCATTTGGGGACAAGCGTAAGATCATCATCTGTTTGGTTTCTAGAAACTATAATTGATTCCAGGAACTTTAAAACTCCGTAGGTAGTTTACACTGCAGGAGGATAATTCCTTTTGGCTGTTTAAATCAACCACGTTTGCATTTTCCACAACATTTTTAATTAGTTTTTTTCTCGAGCTAAGTCAACATTCATCATTGTGGAGAAGGAATATCAGACTTTGTTCACAACGAAGGCTTTTGAGTGTGCAGAAAATATTCCAAGACAATTGCAGGCATCTGAACTGATATTTCACCCCCACTTTCTTGTACCCTAAAGTTCAATGCAGAAAATAAAAGCATAAAATGAGATTCTTTTATGGAGAAAAGTTGAGGGCATAAATAGAGTAAGGCCTGGGGGATTATATACATATTTTATATTTGAGCTATTCTAGAAATTTTGCCTACAGCAGAGCAAATAATAATAATCTGAATAAAATAAAAGATAGGTGGAGGAAATTTGGCAGAAATGAATAGTTTTAATTACAAAAATAAAGACTATTCTTTTAGGACCTGCTTATTCATTTACCTTTATAGCCCACAAAATATTTTTCAAATAAATAAGTATCTACTTATATCCACATAGAATAATACAAAGTTTTAACAAAGACCCCATAAGAACTTTATATCTGAGTACCACTTGCAACTGATTTACAAATCATGCCAGCATTCTTAACAACTTCTTTGGACAAGGTTATACTGGGGGTTTTGTGGCTGAGTGAAAGTGGTAACATAAATGAGGAGAAAACACCTCATTATTACCAAACTGTAGCCAGGTTTTTCCACGTGAGCTTTGAAAAGAGATTGACATGTTGCCCCCCGTGGAAGAAGAGTAAAAACAAGTTTGTGTGGGGTGGGAGGGGAGGTTGTCTGTATCTGAGGGAGTCAGGCTGTTGAGATGCTTTTCCTCTGTGTCCTGTGTTCACATACAGATGAACGTGGAGTACTGCACACAGCATGGCTTCCAGCCTGAAGTGACTGTAAAATGCCAGCAAATGGAGGCTCAAAGCTGAGTAAATGATCCTGAACACTCAATAGGCTCATCCTTGTCTGCACCCGAGACATTTAGAGTCCCGGTCACAGAGCTTTCAGAAGGCAGAGTTCGTCCACAGCACACTATTGATGCCTACCGAATCTAAGGAAATTAACAAAGAAGGGAAAGAATCATCTCCATAGAAAAGGTAGCTGAGAGCCCAGAAGCGGATATGGGCTTGGCAGTAGGCATGCCACAAACTATGCATCATCACTGGCCTAAAACGCACCTCTGTGAGCACCATTTACTCATGTTTAAAAATCACGTTTTACTAGTTCTCCTGTGACCCTCATTGAACTATATCCAGACAGCACTGAAAGTGATGACCAGAAGAAGTGGAAACAGTCTATGCGTTCAGCCACTGATGAATGGATAAAAACACATGGCGTGTCCATCCATACAAGGGGATATTACTCAGCAGTCAAAAAGAGCAAAGAACTGCTGCATGGCACACCATGGCTGATTCTCAGCAACAGTATGTTCAGTGAAAGAAAGCAGTCACAAAAGCCCGCGTACCATATGGTTCTATTTATATGAAATGCTTGGGGGAGGCATCTAGTGGTTGCCAGGGGCTTGGGGTGGGGGTGGAGGGCAGGAGTGGGGAGTGCCTGCCCCCTCCATGGGGTTTCTTTGCAGGGTAATTAAAATGTTCTAAAATCGGTATGGTGATGGTTGCATAAGTCTGTGAATATACAAAAACCACAGAGCTATCCATTTTAAACAGGTAAATGTTATGGTATATGAATTAAACCTCAATAAAGCTATTAAGAAAAAAAAAATGGAGAAATCAAAGCCTGACATCCTAGGGTGTTATGGAGCCAAAGACAAGCTTTTAAAAAGGATTGCGTAGGCCCCTGAGGAACCATGGAAAGCACATGCACGTGAACTCCAAGCAGGCCATGGGCCATCTCTGACTGTTTCCGCCTAGATGAAGGGAGCAGGTGTCAGAATCAAATCCTAATTGTGTATATCATTTAACAGTGGGCTTAGATGTGCAAAGGGTTATCCACATACCTCAAGGAATCCCTGCTGTGGAGCAGAGACATCAGATGACAAGGTTTCTAAGTCTGGATTTTATACTGAAGGTCATGAAGAGTCTCCAAAGTGTCCTTAGAAGAAAGGTGATAAGATATTTAACAGGCCCAATGCTAAGCTCTGTGCTGGATACCAGCACAAATGCATGCATGCAGGCCTGAGGAGCTGTGATTCAGCAAAGCTCCAGGTCCAGGGAAAGCACCTGGAAGCTCCTTCCTTTGAAAGCTTGTAGGTTGAAGGGATCGTGTGGTTCTCAAAACACCTAACAAGATTCTGGACTGCATGAATACTCTTCAGCCTCAGATGCAAGCTGGAATAAGTGTACCATTCTGAGGCCTGGAGATCACATCTGAAGGGCCGCATTCAACCCCAGATACCTCATTTCAAAAGGACCACGTATAGAGGAATATGGGCAGGATGTGGGAAGAGCCACCAATTACACAGCACACAGAAAGGTAGAAGGAAATGTGAAAAAGCCACCTAGCCAGGGCAGATGTCCAGCCTTACTAAGCCCCTGCTATGGACTAGGTGTTGTGTATCACTACCAGCATTACTTCATTTAATCCTCAGAACCCTAAAAGGGACAAGATGAGTAATGATATTATCCCCATTTTACAGATTAAGAAGCAAAGCGATAGAGAAATTAAGAAATTTGTCTAGGGTTATTTAGTAAATAGTGAAACTATTCCAACACACATCTGTTGATCATCCAAGGTTGTACCTTTAATCACCAGGTTATTCTGCTTTCTTCTTCCAAGTACTCTCAAAATATTTAAAATTTGCCAATAAATAAAAGCTTCAAGAAGGCAGCAAGTTCATTTTCTGAACTCTGTAAAGAAGAGATAAACTTTCAGAGAGAGTTCCAAGTCAGTGAAGATGTTGGTGCAGGAGCCAAATGATCATTTGTCAGAAATGCGGATGATCTAAAGTATTAGAATTAAATGACATTTATGTGTTCTGTCGTCCTGAGTATTCTGATGTGGGATCCCACGAACAGAACCAGAGCCCTGCATATGGCCGTGAAGGTTGGATATTGCATGTCTCCAGGAGGGGGATGTTTTCTATTCAGAGGTGTTGTGGATTTCCATATAGATCATGACAGTTTTCCCCAAGATTTTAGTCAAGAGTGCGAAGGGAAAGCTGCTGTCTGTCTCTTACACGCTCCAAGTTTCTATTTGGGCCCTTAAGGGTGCTAACCATATCTGCCATAGAAAAATAATTGTAAAGGAAAGGGTTGGAGAGGCATGAGGCCAGAGATAGGAAGATGAGTTAGGGGATTATGGTGATGGGTTCGGCAATAGGTAAGGAATGAGGAGGGGGATGGGAATAGAGAATCGATGAGGATCAGGAATTTATTTCACATTTGTATTAGTCTGGGAGAGAGATGAGCTGGAGACAAAAGTGTAGGAGTCACAAATATGAGAAGATAGTTGAAGGTTAAGGGAACTGGTAGGTCTACATGAGAAGACCAAGGAACAAGGAAAGATGAGCATTGAAGCATAACCTTGATGACTGCGCAAATTTAAGTCACTGGTAAGGAAACAGTGTTTTCTGCAGGTAGCAGGCGATTGGCAGAGAGCACATAGAGCAGGATGATGGAGAAGCCGACAGACCTCACAACTGGGACTGCTGTCGGCCTTTACGAGCCCGCTTTCGCGGGGTTGTTGAATGGTGCAGAAGTCCGACTGATGAATTATGGAACAATGGCTGCTCAGAAAGTAGAAATAGAGAGAGCAGAAGGGTGGTGCTGGAGGAGAAACCCAAGGATCGGGAAGGAGGTCATGGGAAGTTTTTCTTCTAAGGATTTTGGGAAAATCTGTTGACATCATAAATAATAAATCCTTTGTCGAAAAGCGCCATATCTTACACATTCCTGTAATATCTAAGGCAAATTTGGTGCTGAATAATCATGTCCCATAATTCCTATACAGGCACATAATAAAACAAGACAGCTCTTTGTGGGAGGAAATCTAAATATTTTGGTGTTTAATCGCTTGAGGGGATGGCTCTTCTCTTGCAGTATTGAGAACCCACACTGGATGTTTTAACGAAGTGTGAGAACACTAAAAGTGAGGGAACAAAGCTTACAAGCAACTCATAAGGTGTGATTCTAGGGTCCAGCCTCAGTTTCAGTAAGTCCCACTTCCACCTTTCTCTCAAATGCACCATGTGACAGAGAAACTTGGGAGAATCTTGCTTTGGAGGACCCAGAGTAGCTGGGAGACTCAGTGGCCAACAGACTCTGAAGCCTCTACCTATACTTTAAATTCTTCCTTCTGTTTCTGAACCAGCCAGGAAGCTGTGGCTGAAGCCCCTGGTCATGCATCAAAGCCCTTAAACTGGCTTGGGGAAATTGGTAGAAAAAAGAAAAGGAAAGGAAAGCAGCTGGAACTATTTTGCCATCCCATTGTAACATTATTATTAAGCTCTTAGGAGAAAGGATTTTGCAAAATAAAAACCACGACATATTACAACTTTTGGAGAAAAGCATGACAATATACAATGACGCGTTGAAAGAGCATGGCATGTTTTAAAAAGCATGATGTGGTAAAGCATGGCATGTTATAACTTCGCTGTTACTTTCTGATTTCCAAAGTGTTACATGTTTATTACAGTGAATAATAGCGAGATGATGGATGATTTCCATCATCTTTTTTATAATATTCAACACATAAAGGTAACATTTATTATCCTTATGTTTGTTCTGTATTTTCTTTACATATATACGTAAACTATTGTTATTTGTACAGTTAAGTTCAGCACTCAATGTGTTGGCTAAATGAATAACAGCATCTACTTTTTGATAATTTTTTCCTTAGAAATACACTGCAAATTGTTTCCATAGTTCAATGTATTTGTCTACTACTTGATTTGTATCATCTTTGTATTATTCCAATCCTGTGCACGAATTTCATGATTTGTTTGGACATTTTTTGCTACTGGATACTTAGATTGCCCTATCCTTTTTTTAGTTACGGATGATGTTGTAGTGAATATCATCTCCTCAAACCCTTGGTATTATCCCTGGGATAATCTGATATCCCAACATACATCCTACTTCATACAGAATACATTTTAAGGTTTTTACATTTATTGTCAAACTGTGACTTAGAATGGTTATTCCAATTTATATTTCCATAAGCTGGCATGAATGTTCATTTTTCTACACTTTCATTAAGTGCTGGGCATACTCATTAAAAATAAAAATGTTGGCCAGTTTTATAAGATAAATGTGAGATATGTGAGTGTATATATATAGTATATGATGAATGTATTGGAATTATTGAAATTTTCATTTGATTACAAATAAGGCTTTAAAATTATCTCATAAATTTACCACTCATTTTACCATCTATTAATTCTAGCTCTTCTTCAGTGAGATGCCTGTTTATATCTTTTGCCAGGTTTTCTATTGATCTATTGATGTGTTTATCTTTTTTATTATTTATTTATAAAATACCTTTATGTGTAAAGATATTAGTCTTTCCTCTGTCACATATGTCGTGATGTGTGTGTGCATGTATTTTGAAATGTGATTTCTTATGTAATCATGTATAATGCTTACTTACTTGCTGAGATCTTCGTTTGCTCTTAGGCATACACAAGACTCTTCTACCCTAAAATTATCCCTCTATTTCTCTGATTTTGTTCAAATTCTACCACATGAAAATCTTTATCTTTTAACTTTAAAAAATCAAAATTCATCTGTAAAGATGTGAGTGCATGTATAGTACCATATAGGGCTTTAATTTTGATTTTTACTTAAAGGTTTAAGGAATTGGCTCATTGGCATTTATTTTTTCCTTTTCTTATTGTCTTAAAAGCTACTTTTATCAAGTACCAAACTTAGACGTACTGAGCTTTCTCGGTTTCTATTCAGTGCCATTTTTATATTGATATCATGCTGCTTAATGATATATCAGCTTTGCCCAGCAGTAATCTTTGAAGAAAAATGATGAGACAATAGATTAAATTTAATGCAGCTTATTAGCAAGGTCTGGGAAATGAGCATCAAGTTCTAATTTAGGCATTTTCACCAGTTTGCAGGGTGATATTGACTGAGTCACCTAAAATTTTAAATATATTCCTTTATTTAAACATTTAGATTCTAAATGCCTAAAATTGGGGTTGTAACACTTCTTTAGCCAATGTCATTTCACTGTTGCAGAATCAAGTAAGGAAATTGTATCAAATCACTTAAAATTTCAACTCTAATCTTGTTGTTTATGGAATCTTTTTTTTCTTTGTGTGCTGGATTAAATGAAATCTCAGATTTTGTAATGCTTCTTTTAAAAATGAGTAGCCCTGGATTGAAATAGGAAGAGGAAGAGTTACAGTTTTCATTCTTTTTTTTTCCATTTATTTATTTTATTGCATTTTAGGTTTGGGGGTACATGTCAAGAACATGCAAGATTGTTGCATAGGTACACACGTGGCAGTGTAATTTGTTGCCTTCCTCCCCATCATCGATGATAGACAGTTTTCATTCTTGACCTTAATTCATAATTTAGAAGAGTCATCATTAGAACTTGCCATGTAACCATAGGACCTGCTTAAAGAAAGAGATGATTCAGAAAGCAATTTGAAGCATATTTAGGGATTTTCTGGTCTCAGGAGGAAGGCAAGCATTGCATTTGGCATCATAAAGGAGATCCAGCTACTGCTGGTATAGGTGATTCACTACCTAGGGAGCTATTTAAGGGGAAAGGCTATGTTCCAAAAGTATTTTATGGGTAGTAGTCACAAGAAAAAATATCTAAATGAATACTTCCTCTGTGTTCACATTTGGATGAAATCCCTCAACCACAGAATAGTAAGTTGGGCAGGAAGGAAAAAGGCTCCCAAGGGCAGAATGCACCAGGTGCGGGACCAGGAGTGCTGGGTTGGGACTCAGGAGCTGAGAGATGTGATCTTACCCCGCCTTTAACTTTCCAATCCAAGTGTCCTATGATTTAGAAAGCATTTGATTCACTGTTGTCACGTGGGAGCAATGCCCACCAGCACCTGCTCACCCAAGGTTTGAAAATTACATGGCATGAAAAGATAAGCAGGTGGAGTGGATGACAGCTACTAAGCTCGGGAAGCAGAGTGTGAGCTTTCTGAGGGCAGAGACCATGCAGTGTTATTTTTCATCCCAATACCTAGCACCGTTCCTGATGCACCCAGCGAATGTTGGTTGAAAGAATGAATAGATGGGAAAACAACACAGGTGTTTCCGCATCAGGATAGGAACCTGAATAAAATGTTTACTCTTTCTGATAAGTATCAGAATCTTGTTTCTCGCTCTCCCAGTCTCAGCCTCAGTTTCATGTCTTTCATCCCCACCCCTTTCCCCTTCCCCCCCAACCTTCACCCAAGGATAAAAAGAGATAGGGCTTCTCCCACAGAAAGACCTCCAGCT
Source organism: Cebus imitator (assembly GCF_001604975.1). Lineage (NCBI taxonomy): Eukaryota > Metazoa > Chordata > Mammalia > Primates > Cebidae > Cebus > Cebus imitator. The sequence continues at coordinate 2,948,711 of NW_016107449.1, forward strand.
TGGCCATATTTGTCCACACAAACCACCATCCCTCCTTGTTTGTTCTTCCAGCAGGGTATAAGCCTGGGAGGCAGCACTTCAAGGCCAACACCTCCTCTCGAGGCAACATCCCAGCATTGATGTGCAGCCTCTTCCCACCCTCAACACCAGGGAGTTATTTCCCCAGCACCAGGATGGGGTTCCTACTGTGAGAGCTGGAAGCATTGTCTTCCACCTTGGCTTGGTGGAAAACCTTCCGTTTAGACAGGTGGCCGAGCTTTCTACCAACTGGAAGAAGTTTTCTTTTTCTTTTGCTTCAAGCTCCATCCTCTTTGCAGCTGGGCTCTGGCCAGAAATGGGAGTCAAGGGTGGCAAAGGGGTGGGGCAGAGTAGGAGACAAGCCAATTCACTAGAGTTGCTGTTTGATGAGATGGTAATAATCTGCCTTCATTTGCCAAGAAATGGAAGAGAGACGACTAGGGACAGGTGCACTCATCAAACATTCCCACGACCAGCCCAGACCTCCAGAGGTGAACCTGGGAGCCCTGGAACCAGGGAAGTGCAGAGCTGGTAAGAAACCTGGGAAAATGACTGTGCCAGCTTCTGGCAATGCACCGGCACCTGCCCTGACTGCCTTGTGGGTGCTGTGTTAGAGGCTCATCCTTTAAGCTTTATCCTTAAGGTTTGGGCATTCAGGCATTCACAACATGCAGGTGAGACAAGGAGCAGTCAGACTCACTATGACGTCCTACTGCACGAGTTTGACAAAGATTAGCAGCCTAAGATGGCAGAAGTCTTGGAAGCCAGCACAAAAGAGGCAATTGTACAATGCAGTTGTTTACTTCAAGCTAGAAATCTGCACCAATTGCAGTTTTCAGGGAGAAAATGTGCACTGATTTTCTATCCCAAGAATGAAGATATTTATCATAGTCTCTTCACATCTGATAGAAATGTGTCCCAAGGTGCTAAAATATCCCTAAATTTGAAAATATCACTCTAGCGAATAATGTTCTCCAGTATTGGTTATAGTCGAGTACCATGTAACTCAAAATGTAAGGTGATTCCCAGCACTTCTTGAATAGTTCTGTGGTAGGGAGATGGAAGTTAATGAAAATAAAACATTTCCAATGATCAGTTACTTAAGAGATCCCTGTTTCCTGTGTCTAGCTTCGTGAGGTCTGCACTCCACTTCTGGGGAGTTTGTAAATGAGCCAGGCCGGTGAGGACATTCGGTGCATGGCTGTTTTGATTCAGTAGTTTGGGCATTTGCTTCTGTGCCCCAGCCCCTTACTTCGTTCTATTTAAATTTGTCCCTCTGCAAAATGAGCAATTAATGCAGGGCCACTTGTAAATGTTAAATCTGCAAACATCAGGGCCACCGTGTAGGACGTTTCCATAAATTGCAGGCTACTTGCCATATTATCCCGGGTTCTCTTGGGGAGGTGGGAGGATCAGCACTTTGCATTTGGGGAAGTAAAGGCACAGGAAGCTCAGGTAATGAGTTTGATAGAATCAATGCAGAAACCCTATCACAAACCCCTGGGAGAGTTAAAAGTGGGGTGGGGGGGGACTCCTCATGAACGTTTTCAGCCTTAAATACATTCTTATACAAATATATTTCAAAATGTGAGCAAGAGTGTGCAGCTATTCGAATGAGGTTTTATTCGCCAAGCAGAGGGTTGCATTGTCACATATAGGACTCAGTGGCAGGAAAGGATAAAACCATCTTCCATAAAAATGAGGTCATGTAGGTTATGGCTCCTGGAAGATTTATTAAAAAGGAAATAATTCCTACTTCTCATTCATTGAAAAACTGGAGCATTCTCAAGAAAAAATGTTAACTGTAAAATAAATAGTATTTTTTAGATAGACCGTGTGTGTAATTTTATAGAATTTGACACGTCAAATGCATCTAACAGATTTCTATCTAATAGTATAAAAGGTTTAGTATTTCATGTTGGTGTTTTTCTTTCTTGATAAGTCAAGCACGTTCTTATTCACAAATGCTTCCTGAAATTTCACATTCTAAATGAAAATAGGGGAAAAACGTATTTTTAAATTTCCTGAAATGGCTAATGTTCTTTTCGTTTTACTTTTGTATTTTTGTGCAGGTGATTCATCTTACACCTGGATGTTTGAAATGAATGAGCTTTTATGTTAAATATAGGCATACTTTCTATGTAGTTTAGTAAGTCAAATGTTCATAACCAGATATTGTCATGCAATGAACTAATAGGCTCTTTATGAGCAGAACTTCAGAAAATGGAATATTGTAATTTTTTATATCTCTTTAAAATTAGAAAACATTGCCGGGCACGGTGGCTCACGCCTGTAATCCCAGCACTTTGGGAGGCCGAGGCGGGTGGATCACAAGGTCAAGAGATTGAGGCCATCCTGGTCAACATGGTGAAACCCCGTCTCTACTAAAAATACAAAAAATTAGCTGGGCATGGTGGTGCGTGCCTGTAATCCCAGCTACTCAGGAGGCTGAGGCAGGAGAATTGCCTGAACCCAGGAGGCGGAGGTTGCGGTGACCGAGATCGTGCCATTGCACTCCAGCCTGGGTAACATGAGTGAAACTCCGTCTCAAAAAAAAAATAAATAAATAAAATAAAATAAAATAAAATTAGAAAACATTATTTTATATTCTCTTTATACAAGTACTGAGGCTACAGCTCAGTTATCATTTTGATATATAAATATACACACATGCATTTTTACAGATTTTGAGTTCATGTTGTATGTAGATTTTGTTTTTGTTTTCTCCTTTGTTTTCACATTATATTGTGAGCGTTTCTCCATGGCATTAAATATTCTTGGAAAACATGTTATCTAATACTTTATGAATATAAATAGTTTAGGGTACCACATATGTGATATCCTAATATGTTTTATGATATACAACAATGCCTATTTAAGTTATTGGAAAAAAAGGTAAATTTTGTGAAACCAGTCAATTTAGTAGAAAGAATAGCATATATTTAGTATGGTATTGAATTAACAACTACACGGTTCGATCAGCAGTTTGGCCTTTCAGCTGCAGTGGTAATATATTGTTGCAGCAGGTCCAGACCATCAGGGCCCTGTCTCTTCTAGGAGTCAATTCCCTATTACATTTCATTTTAAACAGTTCACATGCAGAGAGGCAGAGATTGGGGTATGGACAGAGTGAGATGAAGAACAAGAGGGTTATGCTTTGGATAACATTGATAACTGGGTTTCTCATGAGCTCTTGATAACTGGGTTTTCTGATAACTGGATTTCTCATGAGCTCCAGGCAGGGTATTTAATTTCAGTAAATGAGAAGAAGGAAGACCCAGCATGCAAACCAAATAGATCATCAGGGTCAGGTGGAAAAAGGCATATATTTTTAAAAAGCTAGTGTTTTTTATAGTTTTTAACTAGTCGTGCTTTCCTAACTGAAGTTACTCCCAGCCTAGTCACCCTGCCCTTGGAACATTGCTACTAACAATCAAAGTTGTAGTCCACCTTTCACATTTCTTATCCCTTGGGTTGAACAAAGGGGCACTCCAGCCTTCAAAATACTTCTTAGCAAAATGAGCTTTTGCATATGTTAGGATACAGAAATGGGGAGTTTCATATGCAGGCTTAAGCATCATTTAATTGGTAGAACTATAGTAAAAGACCCAGAATCCTTGTTTCTTACTCTAATACAGTACAGGGTCTTGGAGCTTTAATAACATCAAGCATCATAGGAGACTATTATGGATATTTAGGGGGAGAATGAAGGGTGATTAGAAATCTGGGTTTATATTTAAACTTCAATCGAGAAGTTTTATCCATTCCAAACTCCAAGTTTATTTCCTCTGCCATTCTGAACGTTTTCCTTGAGCCTCACTGGAAGCAGCCCAGGATTTGCTCTTGGTCACACATTGGCCTTTAGCACCCTCTTTAAGGTAGAAAATTATAAAGTGTGCCCTCCTTTAGAAGATGTGTGGTTGCATTTACTTTCCATGACCAAGTAGGCCATTCGTGCCTATGTAGTGAGAACTGAAAGGAAGTTAGTTTCATATGATGGCATAGCAACATAAAGGGAGCAGGGGAAGTGCCTATTAAAAATAAATGAAGTAAGAAGTTTGCCTGGCTTCTTCTGGCCTGAAAACACACCATTGCCTTGGGAGCAACTCCCTTGACAATACATTATCGATGAGTCAAGCTGCACATTTCTCTTTTTCTTTCCTTAATCTCAGATTGTGCAGCTCAGGTGTGTGCCAAGTATCTGCTCCAGCAAAACCCTCCCTCCAGCTTGTCAGAGTGGCCATAGTTACTCAACAGAAGCTCATGATTCAGCAGGTACTCAGCATGTGGTCTCTTAGGAAACACCTGCAGGGCATCTGAACGATTTACTGCTGACTGACCACAGCTCCAGCCGGCAAATGCCTCCCACAAACGAGCAGTAAACTTTCTCCAAGAGGAGCAGGGTTGACATGAATCCCAGGGCTAATAATGAAACGACATCCTCAACCAGGTTGGTCCCCCACCCCACCCCAAGAAGTCTTAGGCATTCATTCAGGAGCACAGATTGCTGTGTGGGCATTCTCTTCAAACTAAATTACAGGACAAAAGTGTCTGCCATTGCCATGATGAAAAATTTCTGGCTTTTTGCCCCTGGTTATTTCTTCATAACCACTCCAGCACAAAGGACTAACTCTAGAACCAGACCCTTCTAACACCCCTGCATGTATCCACCTGTCCATTAGCCAACAACCAGTTAACATTATCTGGTCTTACATGAAAACCTTGTACCAAATGCTGAGGACACAAACATGGATAAGATCTAAACATGAAGCACTCAAGAACTCAGTCAAATGGGATGATCAGCTTTTTAATCTATTAAGTGCCCTATAGAAGTAAATGTCATACAGAGAAAATATGAACAAAATGCTGAAGAGGAAGGATTGGGTGTGAGGAAAGAAATAAACTGTCCTAGGGGAAGGGGCATGTGGAGTTGAGTGTTTCTCTGTCTGTTTTTTAAAAATAATTTTGATTGTGTGTATTTAATGTACACAGCATGATGCTATGGGATATATAGAGATAGTAAAATAGTGACTGTAGTGAAGCAAATGAACATATCCATCATTTTAGGTAGTTACCCTCTTTCTGTGTGTGGCAAGAGCAGCTAAAATCTACGAATTTGGGAAAAATCCTGAGGACAGTGTGGTACCGTCAGTGTAGTTCCCGTGCTGAGCATTAACTCTAGACTTGTTTTTTCTGTACACCTCCTGCTTCGATCCTTTGACCTACATCTCTTTATTCCCATTCCACTCCTGGCCAAGATAACCACTGTTTTATTTTCTATCTCTGTATATTTAACTTTTTTTTTAGCTTCCATATATAATTGAGATAATGCAATTTTTTTTCTGTGTCTGGCTTATTTGATTTAGCATAATGTCCTATAGTTTCACCCATTTTGTGGCAAATGGCAGGATCTCTTTCTTTTTTAAGATTAAATAATATTCCTGTGTGTGTGTGTGTATTGTGTATGTATACACACACACACACACATATATACATACACAACACACACACACGCACACACACACGCACAAACACACACACACACCACAGTTTCCTCATTTGTCTGTCCGGGGACCCTTAAGTTGTTTCCATATCTTGACTATTGTGGATAGTGCTGCAGTGAACAGAGAAGTGCAGATATCTTTAAAGGTGATGATTTCATTTCCTTCGGGCATGTACCCAGAAGACAGCTATTTAGGCCACAGGGTAGTTCTATTTTCAGTGTCTTTAGGGACCTCCATACTGTTTTAAAGAATGGCTGCACCAAGTTACATTTTGACCAACAGTACAAGATTTCCCTCTCTCTACACTGTTGCCATTACTTAGTCTCTCTTACATTGTTTCTAACAGGCATAAGGTAATACTGGGCTTGGATCCTGAAGCCTGAATAGGAGTGTGTCTGGCAGAGGAGGAGGTTAGGTGCATCTCTGGGTTAGAGACCCACATTTCTTTTGTTAAATTTTTTGAGACAAGGTCTCCCTCTGTCACCTAGTCTGGAGTACCGTGGCTCAAAAACAGTTCGCTGAAGCCTCAGTTCTTGGCTCCATCCATCCTCCCACCTCAGCCTCTCAATTAGCTGGGACTGCAGGTGCGTGTCACCACTCCTGGCTAATTAAAAAAAAAAAATGTAGAGACAGGGTCTTGCCATGTTGCTCAGGCTGTTTGCAAACTCCTGGGCTCAAGCAGTCCTTTCGCCTTGGCTTCCCAAAGTGCTGGGGTGACAGAAAGTTATAGATGTGGTTTTGTCATAAAATAACTTTCTCAAAGTCTCCAACTGTGGCTTCACTTTTCCATGCTGATGTTTTTGGGTGGAAAGTGTCCTGCAGTCACTTGCACTCTGAAATCTCATTGGTCTCCTAGTTTCTGTTCCAGCTCACTTCATTGAATAATGGTAGTTACAACAGGCACCACCAGAGCGGTGCATTTTTTTCTCCTTTGTGACTTTCCTAACTGACCAAGCTATGTGTGACAGCTCCCATCCTCTTCCTCATCATTTACCGCAGTGCGGCAACCTCGTGCCAACTCTCCTTTGTGATGCACCTGACCAGCCCTGCTCTGTCTGCACAACTGCTTTGTGCTGCCCTGCTCCAGTGCTACCCCCACCTTCCTTTGGGCAAGTCCTGGCTAGCTCAAGCTTCCTGGTGATCCATCTTGACTTACAATTAAATTGACGTTTCAAGATCTAGCTATTTTTTTTTAATGTTGGGAAATGGGGATTGCAGTCTGAAGCCAATACAAGGAAGGGAAAGGAATTGTTCTCCACATTTGTTTCAGTCACACAGAAGTAATTCTACTCTCATTCTCGTGACTTGTCTCTTAACGCTCTTTCAAAGGCATCACATATACTTTCAGGAAGTAGCATAGACCCACAACCCCTGTGTGTGTGACTCTTTCTGTCTTTCACTTCTTTCTTTCTTCAGAGACTCTACTTATTTGCATACTTTTCACAAGCTTCCCAAGAGGGAGAAGCAATCAATTAACTCGATCTTTTCTACTTTCTGGAAGCTGTAGTCATTGATCAATTATCATGTCTGATTATCTGGGAAAATTAAGACTTGGCTGGACATATTAAGTTCTGAGTTGGTCTGAGATGTGAGTTGTTGCAAATGGTTTTGTCTTGTGGTTACAACAGAGTTGGCGGCTGTGCGCACTGGCTCACGCCTATAATCCCAGCACTTTGGGGGGCTGAGGCGGGTGGATCACGAGGTCAAGAGATCGAGACCATCCTGGTCAACATGGTGAAACCCTGTCTCTACTAAAAATACAAAACTTAGCTAGGCATGGTGGCACACGCCTGTAGTCCCAGCTACTCCGGAGGCTGAGGCAGGAGAAATTGCATGAATCCAGGAGGCGGAGGTTGCGATGAGCCGAGATTGTGCCATTATACTCCAGCCTGGGTAGTAAGAGCGAAACTCCATCTTAAAACAAACAAACAAAAAAAAACAAAGTAGGCAAAATTTCCACCTCTCCCTTGAATAAAGGTCACTTGGTCCCAGGCGCCCTCCCTCCTCCCTTGCTCTTCTGCAAGGCTTGAGGGTCTTCTTGCCATTCCAAGTAGTCACCCTCTATACCCTGATATTGCCCGTGTCTTTCTCTCTGAGTCATCCAGGATTCAAATCCAAGCCAACTGTTGAGACTGAAAAAATTTTAAAAAGTAAGTCCAAACTCACCATTTGACAATAAGTGAAAACATAGCAAGTAACACTGGTTTATGGGCCGCTCATTGCATAGCTGTGTCCTCCTCTGGAGAAAGCCTTCCTGTGTTCTTTCAGTCAGGATCCTCATCTCCAGCAACTCATGCTTGCCTGTTGCAGGGTCTTTCCATCCTAGCACCTGGAAAGCATCCAAAGACAAGGCAGAAGCATTTCTATTCCGGTCTCACTTCCCATTCCAGCATGCAGGAGCTCTCTGGAAGCCCAAGCAGGGCTCTTTAGAGGCGCAAATCTCAGAACATCTCTTTTCTCTTGTAACTGTGACATGCTTGTGTTTTAATCCCAAACCTGCCTTTCAGTTGAGCAAACTGGTGTCATTTAACATCAATAGCAGCTAACAGCAGATGGAGAGAGGCTGGTAACAAACATTCAGATGTCACTCTTCTATGTGGATCAGTTCAAATGTGTACCTGAGACATTTTAGCCTGATCACACAAGGTGAATTTAGATTAGGGAAACATTATTATTGAAGAAAATCTACGACTTTGCTATTTTATGTTAATTTACAAATTCCAATGTTAATGACATTCTCTCAGAGAGTTAAACAGAAAACATTTAAGTAACTACCAATCTCAAATTATTTTAAAAGAAGGAGCATCTGTGCAGATGGGAGAAAGCCAATATTGATTTGAGATTTTATTTTTGTTGGTTCATGTAGAAGCTGGGGATGAAAATATCCAGGTATTTTTCGGCAGACTAGGAAACCCACTCTGACCAGATAGTTTCCTGGCCGCATATTTTTATGACCAAAAACAGGATGCATGATTTGATACAATGCCTGATGACAGGACAGAATACTTGAAATATGAACTATTGCAAAAAACTCAGAAGTCTTAATGCGGGCCCATGAAGACGGCAATTCCAGATACTGTGGACATGGGCGGGAGGCCTACATGAAGCCCTCAACTCTACATTCACCCTATGACCCAGTTTCTCCTGAAACAGTGGAAAAGAAAACCCAGTGATGGTCTCGGTGATTCCTAAAGGAATACACTGTGGATAAAGCTCTGGTTAACTGTCGCAGATGTTAGCTTTGCGTTATTGTAGCAGATTTGACCAGAGACACAAAAAGGAGAAGGTGATAGAATAGACCACTCATCATTCACATCTCTGGGAAGACAGATTTCAGAATTAAAAAGCTTATATTCCTCTTCGGTTTCTATTGAATGACATTTACTTTTGCATTTTATTTTCGTGCAAACCGATACCTTGTTGAAATTATCAAAAACCTAGATAAAGTCCTAATTCTCTTTTGGTCACGTGGAGAAAAAAACAATTCTTATACTTGACATAGAGAATTAGGAAAAAGACGGACCCTCTGAAAGCTAAATGCAATGTTTATTTTAAAATGTCCTAAGGTTAAGACCTTGCTAGCGAGTTTTTATTGCTGAGCGACAACCCTAAGTGAGAAATGGGGTTTATAATGGAAATGCAGATGCACCGCCTTAATTATCAGATTGCCACCAGGCACCAGCATAATGAAGGAATTTTCTTATTTTTGCACAATGAATACTAATTGAAGGAGGAGAAGGGAGCGTCTGGGTGGCCACACTGCAGTAAACTGGTGCCATCTAAAGGACAGGAGAGCAAAGCCACCCGAGTGGCACTCGCAAAGGAAACAGGACAGCTGGATTTCTGAACTTGGATTTTTAACACAAAGCACAAAATTTAATTCTACCATGTTATTAACACAACTGGTTATCGGTTAAGAATGGGACAGATGGTACCAGTTTTTCGGAAACCCACCTCTATACGGTGAACTTCTCATCTGCCAGCCTGTGGAGAAGTGATTAGATACCATTGATATCATTAGATACCATTGATTAGGCCAGGTGAGAGGGAGAAGAGGGGAAAGAAGAGGGCAGAGAAAGAGGTGGGAGGGGTTGGGGGCACAGAGAGAAAAAAGGGAGGGAGAACAGGGGGATGGAAAGGTTATTTTGTGCAGGATATTTTGCTTTCACACATGCAATATGAAATTGCACCTTTAGTTTTCACAAACTGCTGCATTTGTACACAGAAAGGTGCAATAAATGGCCCCCAGATGGGACTGTTGGCAAGCCACAGAGCTGTTCTAGCTGCTTCTAGGACCATGGTGTTTCTTTGGGCATGGGATCATGAATGGAATACTGGGGTGGCTATTCTCAAAAAAGGGAGTGCTTCGTTCTGGAGGCGTCCCGGGGACAGGGAGTGGAGAATGTCCCTGAAGGGCAGAGCCAGGCTCCCTCCAGGGCTCTGGAGTACAGGAGAAAGGGTTGGAAGGCCTCAGCTTCTGGGCAGGAGTGGGGAGTTTGCCCAGGGGCATGTGTCTCAGATGTCTTTTGCTAATTTCATAGAACAGCCTGTTTGGGCTGGAAGAGACCCTGGCATGGTTATCACTGCCCATTGAGCCAAGAAGCTGAAGATGCTGATGTGAGATCAAGATGGTTAGCTTCTGGTCAGGCTGAGGGTTCAGGCCCAGGTCCTGAAACATGGTGTTATTTCCAAACCTGAATAGCCTGCGTTATGGAAGAGTAGAAGGCACCTTCCCTGCAGGTGGGGGCAGCAAATTATTTAGTAATCTGTCTCTCTTCCCCAGGCAGAGATGGAACTCCCTAGGCTCAGATTGCACTCCCTTGGTGACCCCATGGGCCAGTCTTGTGCTGTTGGTTGGTGCCTCTCAGTGCCAGGAGGATCCCTGGCTTCCTGGACCTGGTACCTAGAAGGTCGTTGGTGAATGTTTTTGGAATGAATGAGCAAATGAATATGGTGTCTCCCTCTCGTTGCTAACTGGAGTTTAGTTTTTCCATAGAAAGTGTTTTATGTGGGAGTTAGACTTGGACACTCACTCATTCACCCCTCAGATCTGGGTGGGGGGTAAAGTTCCTGTAACCCACTGGGGCATAACCAGGGGGGGCATAACCAGGGAGGTCCTTGGGGCCACATGCCCTAGAAACCAAGGACACTGCCTACCTGGGAAAGGAGAGTCTAGGTAGACCTCACACTCGGGACCTGGAAATGGGAGAGAACACCTGAGGGGTGGGTTGGGGTGGGCAGAAAGAGTGGAGCTGTCTCTCACTGGGCAGAGTTGAATGAGGCCCAAATCACCCAGCCAGGAAGTGCGTTCTCAGCCCAGTCTCAAGATCTGACATGATGACTTGGACAGTTTTAGAAACCAGCTGCTGTCAGACCAGCAGACACTTTGATTGAATCTGCATCCAGAAAGTACCTTGGTGATCTGGAAAATGGACGGATTAATAACGAAAGAAGTACAGGTGTTTTAAAAGATTTTAGGTTCCAGCGGATGGCTTGGAAAGAATCAGTGCGGTGATGAGGGTGGCATTTCGGGGAGCGTGGGGGTTGTGGGAAGGGGGCAGGTGATCTGAGCCAGGCCCTTAAGAAACACGATCTAGTTGGGGGGATGCTGAGCGACAGGAGGAAGGTGTTTGAGAGAGACTTCTCCCTTAAGGAGAGTACTCTCCAACCCCTTCCCACCAAAGAGGACCCTTGGGGTGAGATGAGGGCTGAGAGTAGTTTACTCAAGTATTATCTTCATGGTCTATCATTCTTCCCCTTTTCCACCCTTTTCCCCAAATAAGTCCAGTGGGTGGTTTCTATTCAGTGAAGCACTCAGTTAGTCCTGGTATGCAGTTGGAAGTCAAATCCCACTGAATGAATGAATGAATCAACGAACAGGGTCAGGTTAGGCTGCCCTGCACAGAATTCTAATCTTGTAATCCCTTTTGGTTTCTACACAATGAAACACTATAGGGACATGTCTGTGTATACAGCACACATATGCTTTCTCAGTATTGTCTAGAAATATTATTTTTGCATAGTAGTTTCAGTAAATAAAATGACAAATTATATATATGTCAAAAAAAGGAAGCACATATTGCATTTACGTGAATATTACCACATGTAAGTTCAGACACCATTGGAAGACAACATTAAGTATTGCCATTAAACAGGCTTGGAGAAACGAAATACGCACACGCTTCCTCACACTCACAGTTCTGGTTAAAATTGTTGCTTCACACCACTTTCATGCCTTTAAAATGTGATTTTCTGATGCATCAAAAATTCATAGGAGGACAGAAGGATGAGAAAGCCCTGCTGGGATTTTAACTTTAACTTTGACAAACTATCTCAGTACGATGAGGTCCTTTTCATAAACCAGGACAAACTTGGCCCTTGCTGTTCTGTTTCATGGCAATATATGAGAAATAAATGCCACTTGGTGACCAAAAGGTTTAAATAGATCTCAAAATATATGGACTTGCACTGTCGCTACACCCTGGAGATCTGGTTAATAGCATTGAATAGGTGTGGGATTTGAGGCTAAATACAGCATTTCCAAAGTAGCTGAGATTTCCAAATGCGGCAAACCACAAAAACATTCCTGTGTGGAGGGCATTTTTCTAGAACCGGAACAGGGGCAACTGAATAATTTTAGTCATTTTACCAACCCAGTGGCCCTGCCACAAAAGCTCAGGTGAAGGAATGCACAGTTATTTTGCTACGACGGTCTGCAGTGCTGTCTTGTGTGTTCCCCATCTGACTCAGCTGTACCGCCCAGGCACAGACAGCTTGCATGGAACTGGGGTTTTCACCACAATCCACTAAAATAATGGGCGACAGGCATCAGTGACTAGGGCAGGACTACTCGCCTTTCACACAGGTCAGCCTTGCCGACCAGCGAGCACAGCTGCAATGTCTCCTCCTGGTTCAGTAAAAGGAAAAAAGAGGATATAGTATTTCAGCTTCTTACAGATCTAAGACGGAAGTGATTCAAGTCACAAGAAAAGTACAAACACATTGCTTAACGAAGTGAGTACACTCTGAGAAAGGCATTGTTAGGCTATTTTGCTGTGGTGTGAACATCATGGAGTGTACTTGCACAAACCTAGATGATAGAACCTGCTACACCCCCAAGCTATGCGGCATTAGCCTATTGCTCCCAGGCTACACAGTGGGGCAGCACGTTGCTGTACCAAATCCTGTAGGCAGTTGTAACACAATGGTATTTGTGCATCTAAATGTAGCTAACAGAGAAAAGGTGCCCTAAAAATACAATATTATAATCTATGGGACCACTATTAGATATGCATTCTATCTTGACTAAATTGTTGTCATGTGGTACACGACCTGTAATCTCTTTTAATAGTGTATATTGACATGTTACAGACTCTTAACAAAGCTTGAACATTTCGTCAAGGGGAAAAACCTGTTTGGAGCCTTTCACTTTAAATTACAGGTAACTACAGTGAGATTTCTAGTTATACCACTTTTTTTTTAGAGGAGGCTCTGGCATTAAAAGTTTATTTCTATCCATGTTATTCAAATATAGCACACTTACTTTATATTATACAAAGAAAGTCAGAGAGGAAGAAGGGAAGAGAACAATTAAAGAGTTATGAATACATTTTTTATTGCAGAAAAGGCCTGAGACTCCTGGGATGTGAAGGCACACACAGGATAAATAGGCCCCACCCTGTTTTCTTTGAGAGGTTAACAATGTTTAATCCAGAACGTTTTGGAATACATACAGGTGTTCATTGAAAAAGTGTTTAGCAGTCAAGTGAATTTGAGAGACGGTGGTTTAAACAAAGTTAAACATTACTTTACTGCAGGGCTTTTCAGAGCCTTTAATCTGCTAAGTACTTATGAAATTCCAAGTGGGGTTGTGAGTAAGGGTTGCCTTCAAAACTTTCACCCAGGGCACTGCAAGGTACCTCCCCTAGGAAGGGGTGAGGAGGCGAAAGGAAGAGGAGGCTGGATAGGGGCCTCGATAGGGGCATGCTTATGGGACTTATTTCCCCAAAACATTGAACTATAGAATGCTTTTTGATGGAAATCATAATAACATAACAGAGAACACACAGGCACAAGTGAAAAATGAAAAGTGACTTTTCTCCCAAAGAGGAAGGGAAGCTTCCCGTGCCCTGAGGGGTGGGGGAGGGAGAACCAATGTTTTGAGCTCTTCTTAAGCATCACATTGGCTCCTTTACAACTAAACGAAATTTGAACAATAGGGATTTTAAGATAGAAAGGGGTCCAACACTTGGCTTTCTAGAAGAGTGATCCAAGAATGTCAGGATGTCTGCAACACAAGTGTAGTACTGGGGGGGGGGGGCTCTTTGCAAAAGGTGACAGAGTCCCTGGGAAGTGGCATGAGAAGGAGTCATTACAGGGTCCACAAATCCATACGTGCTCCAAGCATCATCCATGGCCTACATACATAGTCTGTCTCGCAGTGATTTGCGCCATTCTATCTCAAACAAATAAATGCTGCTGTGATTGATAAAATACAATTAATGTAAACATCTTGCTGAATTCACAGTAACAGTCCCTCTTTAAATATTTTCTCTATAGATGGATAAGAATAGAGCTAATATTATGTATAGGTCCTCAATCTTTAAAATGAGCAATTTAAACATGGTTCAAAAAATAGAAAATGTCAGAAGATATAAAATAAGATAATCTATTATTTGTATCTGTAAAATTATCTCGCTTCTCGCCCCATAGACGAAGACTCTGGATAATCCTTGTTCTTAGTTTCTTAGGTAATCATTCAAGCTTTTCAGTACACACAAGCACATTCAAATGTAGATTTTTACTTTCCTCTTTCTTACAAAACGAGTAGCATATTTTATATGCTATCTTTCATTTTTTGAAAGGTCAGCTACGACTGCACTACTGTATCTTCTCTCTATCTTCTTCACCCTCACACAGCTTATAAACACTGTCAAAAGCTACCTGAACCTTGAACCACTCACAGAGCAGATGGTCTTATGTCCCGCACCTCACTTTTCCTCCCCGCCTTCATGAATGCTCTTAGAATGCTTCTGGTGACACATGGGACTGAACATTTATCATTGCTTTGTGACTGTCCCACCCATCTGCCTGCAAGGGTAAGCTGTCTCCTGTGGAATAAGATATCTTACCATCCTGAATCGCAGGACCTACAGAGGAGCTCCCCTCTTAATGTCCACTGTCACCAGGGCAGAGAGTCACCAATGGGGTCAGAGTTGATGCTTTAAACTGGTCCAGATGCATTGGCCTAAACACACTGAGAATTCCAGGTGCTACAGATGTTGCAGAATTGTAGTCATCGTGCCTGATTCTCTGGGCTTGTCACAGCCGCACCTGGACATCAATCTCTGACTCTGATTTAGTGTGCACTGGGAGCCAATCCACCTGCATGGCATTTGGGTGGCCCCTGGCTGATGGTAAATTCAAGCAGCATTGGTTTCAAATCCTGTTATTTATCAAAATCCCAAAAGTTACAGAGCTTTTGAAAACTACAGATCATGGTCTCTACCCAGCCCCATCTAGGGATCCCTCAAATCCCTAGGGGTCACTGGACGTGTTGTGTTTCTAAATACTCTGTGAGATTTCAGTGATACCCCAAGAAGGAAGGTGCTTAGGTGGGTCTCACGGCCTTCATGGATGCTGTAATCTGCAGGAAGGGTGTGATGGGCAGCCCATCTTCAATATGTGTACAGTTCGGTTGCACTCCCTTTTAGTAAAACTTTGAGGAAAACAATCTTTATTTCTAATTCTACTTGGCTTGTAAATTTGGACCTACATAGGAAAGGAATCACTTAGAAATGGAAAAGAAAGAAATTAATATAGTAGAAGAATGGAGGGTTGTTCAACCAAAGGAAAAAATAATCTGTTTTTCAACAAGAAACAGTGAATATGGCAGGAAAAAAAAAAGTGATTCACCTGAGCTGGGTGAAGTTAGAAAGAAAATTCAAATTTGGATGAACACAATGTTGATATGAGGGAGAACTACATAATCAAGGGACAGAACACTTGAAAGACAAGGGATAGGGAGCCTAGCAGACAGATACCCAAAGTCAGATTTGTTCTCTAACTGTCTAAGATTTGTATGCCAAGTGCTTTGCAGCCTATAGAGAGATGTGCAGCAATCATTTATTATTTTTGATTATTTTCATCAACTCTTTTTTCCTGGACAGTGCTTATTTTTGATAATAATTAGTGGTAACTACTAATTAGTAGTTAGTGAATTAGAAAACTAACTTTATGGGAACTAACCTGGTTAGACACCATCTTAACCATAAGATCATCAGTAACTGGGCAAAACCACATTATGTGCCTCTTGATATGATGCACTGAGGAGGATAGAACCTTACTTCCGCAGTTTCCTTAGTAAAAATGCATCAATTATGTCTCATTATGAGGAAATACCAGGCAAACCCCAAATATGGGTTATTCTATAAAATAAATGGTCTACCTTCTTCAAAAATGTCAAGGTCATAAATAAACCAAATACAGATTAAGAAATGATTCCAGATTTAAAAGAGAATAAAGAACCATGGTAATTAAATGCAACATATGAGATTGGATTGTTTCCTGGAATAGAATTTGTTTTTAATGTAAAGGACAATTTTGGGATAATTTGCGCAACACATGAGTAAGGTCTGTAAATAGTGTTATACCAATGTTATTTTCTGATTTTAATAATTATACTATAGTTCTATAAAAGAAGTCCTAGATAATAGAAAACGCATACTAAAGTATTTGGGGATGGTGAGGCATTCTGTCTATATCTTACACTCAAATGGCTCAGGAAGAAATATAAATATAGTAGAATTCTAAGAGAGTTCCCAAGACTTCTACACCCTGGTACACATGCCTTGTTAATTGTTTCTCCATAGGTTTGAGCAGAATGTATACGTATGATGGGAGACCACTCCCATGATTTGATTACTCATCGGTTGACTTTGAGTTAATCCAAAGGGAAATGATCCTGGGTATGCCCTGCCTAAGCAGATGAGCCCATTAGATGAAGACTCCTTGGTGCTGGAGAGCAAGCCAACATGCTGTGGAACTATGGGAAGAGCCACTTGGCAGAAAATGCCAGGAAGCCTCTAGGAGTTAAGCCTGATCCTTGGCTGATATCTGGTGAGAAAATGGGGAACCTTAGTCCTACAACCACAAGGAACTAAATTCCACAAACAGCAAGTGAGCTTGGAAGAGGGCCCTGAGCCTTGGGTGAGAGAACAACTCCAGCCAATACCTTGAAGTCAGCCTGGTGAGACCCTGAGTAGTAATCTCTGCTAACCTGCACCTGGACTCTCGACACATAGAATTTGTGAAGTAATAAAGTGTATTGTTTCAAGATACTAAATTTGTGGTAAATTGTTACATTGCAAAAGAAAACTACTATGATATCTAAAGCAAATATATCAAAATATAAACAACTAGTAAATCTTGGAGAACAACTTGGAGAAGTTCTTTGTACATTTTTGTAACTTTTCTGTAAATCTGAAATGATTTCAAAATAAAATATTCTCTAAGGGATAACATATATACATGGCTTACCATATACCAGATGCTGGTTAAAGTATTTTTAAATGTATTAATACATAAATTTTCATCAAAAAACAAATGACCCTTCTCCATGACTTGTTTTATAGATAAGGAAACTGAGGCACAGGGAATTCAGATGACATGGCTGAGGTCCCACAGGCAGTAAAAGGCAGAGTTGGGGCTTGAATCTTGCTTCTGGGTTCACAGTCCTAAGGACTCTTCCATATTCTCAGTGACCCTGAATTGATATCAAACCAACTGAGCCAGGGAACCAGGTGAATGTGGTTAAGCCTGACCCCGCAGGACCCTGAAATCCGTAGGGCATGGGAAATCATTTTTGTTTCACCCTCTGTCTTTTTTTCTTCTTTTTTTGAGATGGAGTCTCGCTTTGTTGCCCAGGCTAGAGTGCAGTGGTATGATCTCAGCTCACTGTAACTTCTGCCCCCTGGGTTCAAGAGATTCTCCAGCCTCAGCCTTCCAGGCAGCTGGGATTTCAGGCACGTGCCACCACACCTAGCTAACTTGTGTATTTTCAGTAGAGAAGGGATTTCACCATGTTGACCAGGCTGGTCTTAAACTCCTGACCTCAAGTGGTCCACCTACCTCAGCTTCCCAAAGTGTACCCACAGGCATGAGCCACCAGGCCCGGCTTCCCTTTTTCTTTTATTTACCATGCAAGCACTTATAGTCATGGTATGAATATCACAGCAGGATGACTCACAGCATTGGAATTTAAGCAATAGTATATTTGGTGTATATTGATGACTTTATGTATTATCAGAGGTATTCATATACCATAACTTGCCTTATCTATCCCCAAATCTAAAACCTCCGTAATATATCAAGCTAACAAATGTTAAGTAGATGAAAAACACGACTAGAAGGGAGAACAGATTGGGCCTGTAAAATGGAACCTAGAATAAAAACATAAAAATAAAGGCATAAAGATCAATGTACTTAAAAATCAGTCAATAATGTACTTCCAATCTTCTTGCATATTGATTTCATACATTTATCATATTTCAGGCTTTGGAATAAGATGAAGTCACCCAAACTCCATTGTGAAATCTAGTCTCCTCACAATCCGTCTGACCTCAGAGAGGCAAACAGTGAGTAATTCAAAATATTTTTGAATGAAAGTGTCAGTTTAAGATCCTCAGCATAAAACATACCTACAAAGCCTATTTGCAAAGTAAATTTACTCTGGATTCTTGATACCTATGAAAGTTTTTTCTATTATATTTATTTAAAATTACAACAGTTTACATTAGAAACAAGCTCAAACAATTAAGGTAAAAGATAAATAACTGCATACAGTTTAATTTTACAAAATGCAAACATACATCTTTCATTGTTCCATTATCTGAGTATTAAGCGCCACATAATTGCACAAGGCATTTTCAAATGTCTTAAAGGCTCTAAAATTACAGAGTTGACTTTTGTGAAATAGTCTTTATTTTCCTCCGTTATTATACAAATAATTGACCACACAGATTAAATTTAAATCGGAATTGGATATGCCCCCTACAGAGTTCATTTCTCTTGTGCAGCTAAAGGTTGGCAGCTTATGATGGCTCACAGAGCTTACTCAGGCCCTTGTGGGATACAGAATGGGGCTCACATTTTCGTGATTTAGGATGTCTCAGCTGGGAGAGACCTGAGAATCCCCTGGGATCACATCACATCTAGTTTTGCCCAAGGCCACCTCCTTGCTAGCTAACCCAAGCTAATTCTAATAGTGCTCCTTTTCACTCTGAGAAATGTCTGTTTGGGAGATGGTACAGATGAGGAAATGGAAGCCTCAGGATGTAGGTTCTCTGGACCAGACTCCTGCAGCAGAGACCTGTGTTTCCTCCTGGGGATTCAGAAACCCAAGTCCCCCTGCCTTCAGAGGCGCTGCCACCCTACATTGTGGGACCGAGGTGGGGAAGCAAAGGAGCCATCGCTTTCATCCTCGCCGTAGAATGGAAAACAATTCATCATCATCAAAATTACTCACCAAACCTGAGAGGATGGCAGAAGAAAACATGTTTACATTATTTTTTCTTTCATTAAAAAGCAACACGTGTTTTTGCCAATCGATTGGAAAACACAGATACAGAAAAAGGTAAACAATTCAAAGAAAACTCCCTCTTCTAGAAATAGTTAACAGTTACTAATTGTAAAGATACATAGGAGTTTCAGGAAGTGACTCCAATTCTTGGTGTAAGAGAATATTTTCATGGTGTGTTCCACTTTGAGAAACTTGATCTGGTGACTCAGAATTATTTCTGAAACAATACCCCCTTCCCCCACCCTCAACTCAATTTCTTCTAATTACTCTCTGAGATATTTGCCTCTGACACTCACAAGGGAAGAAGGGGAGAGGGAAGGAAGAAGAAAGGAGGAATAACTTTAATTTTAATTGCCAATATGCCAAGAGTGGAAAGATGGACCTGGGTCTCCTTTCCACCGGTACAGTATCAGGACTGCATGGCACACGGTGGCAAGGCCCATGCCGGATGCCCAGTGTCAGACGCCATGCTGGGAGGAGGGGAACCTTCTGAATGGACAGCTCTGCTCAACTCCTTGGGCCTAATGTGGACTGGGAAAATAGATCTGATTCCACCCCTGTTCCTGCAGTACTCAACAGGACGCCTGGCCTGTACTGGGTGTTCAATGTATTTTTCTTGAATGAGTTAATGAGGATGATTTTCACAAATTTGTTGTTGTTGGGCTCATTCTAGTCCAAGTTAGAAATATAGATCAAAGTGTTTCCAGGTGGTTTCAAATTTATTTTCTTCCTGCAAATGTGTATGAACATCCAATTAGTCTGTCAGACACTGGTGATACCAGGGTGCATAGGAAAAGGTAACTACTTTTGAGGATCCCAGAGTCACCTAAATAACCAAATACCAGAGAGAACGTGGTGTAGTTGACCGAGTTAGTGAGACAGACTTGGGTTCAAATCCTAGCTCTGTATTCACTAGTTTTGTAATCTTGAGCAAGTTATTTATTATTTTTAATATCCTTTCAGCAGGGCTGACGATAATGTTAATTCATAGGTTGTTTGAGGATTAAATGTGATAACTGACGTAAAGCCCTTGGAAGACTGCCCAGCACATGGCAAGCCTTAGATGAAGGCGACTGCTACTACAATTTAACAGCTGTGCAATCTTGGGCAGGTGATACTTGCTGCATCTGTTTACATAGGTGGAAAATGAGGATGGTAGTACAATGATTCATCGTGACTCTTAAACGGCAAGACTTTTGTTGTTTGCATGTGACTACAAGGTATGGGTCTCCGTCATGGCCCCTGATTTAATCATGGGGACACTAAATCTCCCAGGCTTTAAGCTGGGCCATCCACTCAGACATCATCCAAGGCAAGAGTTGGGGCAGAAGCCCTGGGGGTGGGGCCAGCACACCTGGGCCCCCATCTGTAGTGGGCAGTGGGTCCTGGTGCCTGGCCAGAGGGCTTTGGACCTCTTTTCCCAGCTATGTGCACTCGTTTCCCAGAGGCTGCAAGCTCTGTTGATGAAGATTCATTTGCAACCTTCAGAGATTGCCCATGGGCACTAGAAAATCCTTGAAAACACAGAGAGAGACCCTTCACCCTCTTGACCAAAAACTCTGCCTTATAACTTACTGTTAAGCGCTCCCTAGGGAATCAGGCAGAGGCTAGGATTGCACCTGATATCATGTCCTCATTTCACTTCCTCCCTCTCCTTGTCCTGCTCCCGGATTCCTTGTCAGTCTCTCCTGGGAGTGCATGCATCCTCCCACTTGAACCCTGGGCAGGATAGGGTGTGCTGCTGAGAGAGCCTAAACTAAAACTGCACCTGAATGATGCTGATCACATAAAAGGCCTCAAACTAATTCATGGCACTTGATCGTTCATCGATAATTCCAAATCCCAGATGCCTTTCCTGGGAAGTGGGACTGAGCTGAAAGGCCAGCGTCACCAAGACCATCCTGTACTTAGGTCTCTTTCAAAAACCATGAGCACTTTCTCTATGTCAAACTACACACCTACAGGGTACTTCACTTCCCTTATTCATTTATTGAAGGCACAGTACTGCTCAGAGCCTGTCCCAGAGCTCCTGGATGATGAATATGTGAGGAACAAATATGTGAATTCTATGTTTCACTGTTGCAACCTCATTACATCCTCAGAATAAACTTGAGAAATAGGCGTTATGATCTCCACTCAGCTGATGAAGAAATTGAGAGGTAGAGTAATTAGTTCCTGCCCCAAGATCACTCTGCCAAAAAAGATGAGAGCTTGGATATAAAACAGGTCTGATAAGAAATTTGTTTTATTAGACTTGATTGTGTTCTTCCCACGAAGTTCCTAACCTGGGCACTGTTAAACATACAGATTCCTGGGCCCTTGAACATACAGCTTCCTGGACTCCCTTTCAGACCTCAGATAATGGAGTCTGGAAATGCCAAGGGCTTTTCCTGGCCATCAACATTTAAGAATTAGAGGGCTAGCCAAGCAGAATGGTGTACACCTGTAGTACCAGTTACTTGGGAGGCTAAGGCAGGAGACTCACTTAAGCCCAGGAGTTCAAGACCAGCCTGGGCAACATAGCAAGACCCACTCTAAAAAAAAAAACCAATACACACAATTAGGGAAAAAAATCATGGCATCTAGAATGATATTAGAACTGCTGCTTATTGGGACAAAACTATGTAAATTTCAAATATAAGTGTACATATACTTTATACATGTAAATATACATATATACATATATATACATACATACATACACACACACACACACACACACACACACATGTATGTAAAATGAGCTAATTACCAAGTACTAGCAAATGGGCCTGTTACCAAATACTTGGTACTTGGTGCAACCTTTGTATAAATTCAGGCTGTAGGACCTTGCTTTCTATAGGGTGACTTCATTTCTACAGACTCACTGTAGTCTCAGGCACACTCAAGGGCATCTTCTTCTCCTCCCGCCCTCCAAACCTTCCTCTGGCCAGCCTAATGTCAGTGAGTTATAATAGTGTAATAAGACAGAAGGGCTCATGGGAACCTGAAGTTCAGGGTTGCCTTTGGTGTTCTTGTTAATACTTTTCTCTAATTGTCCATTACGATACCGATACTTAGTCTATGGTCTTCTCCTGCTTGTCTTCTCTTTTGGTGTTGTATTAATCATTGCCTTCTGTACTAGGATGCTGGTTCAAAATGTACAGAGTGGCCAATCGATTTATTGCTGTGCAGGAAAAGGAATGGCATACAGAAGACTCTCCGGAAGATTCTCATCAAGCAAAGTCAATTAGACTTGCTGCAGCATGGGAGAAGATTGCCTTGCAAGTCTTAGCATCTCAGAATAAGAAAGTCATGGGAGGGCATCTGAAGAGTTTTAGGGCCTGGACAGTTTTGACATAATAGCTGTAGATTGGTGGGAATAGTCAGGCCAGGGTTTTGAAGTGAGTTTTGGTGAGCAAGTGTTATTCTTGATTAATAAGCTATTTAGTTGATTCAGAGTCTTATCTCCCAGGATAAGGATATTCCTGGAGCAGAAACTCTTTCTGCCTGTTCCTGTATTGTTTAGCACAGGCACAGGAAAGTGTACTAGCTTCAGTATTGTTCAACAGATCTTGGGAAATCATCTTGGCTTCAGTTCTCAAGAAGGATAAATTACTTGCACTGAGATAAAAATGTAGAATGTGACCTCTAGGACTAATTCAAGAGTATGTATGCAATCGCCACCAATTTCAAATTCCAGTGCAATTGCCTTTCAAGAACTCCAAATGCCTCATTTCTGTAAACTTCCACCCAGACATGATGTGCTGAGCTGATGGGCTCCGTGACAAGTTGAAGACACTCAAGAATGTGCCTTTAGAGATCAGTTGTTAAACACAGTGGTCAAGATTCCTAGAGTCCACAAACTCCTGGGAGGATCATGGGTAAGAACGTTGAGTTAATCAATTTCCTTTAGACACCAGTGAGAATCAGAGCTAAAAGTAATAATTCGTCTCTAAAAATAAAGAAAATTGTATTTTTTTGCATACCTGCTCTTGTGCCCTGAGTTTGTTCAAAATGTGTGTGTGTGTGTGTGTGTGTGTGTGTGTGTGTGTGTGTGTTCTTAGCTTGGATTGCCCTGAAAGCAGACCAGTGACAAAGATGTGAGTGCAGGTAATTCACCTGAGAGATGATCTCAGAATACCAGGAGGGGAGTAGGAAACAGTGAGACGGGGAGGAAGCAATCCAGGCTGCAGCATCAAGTGTGGAAAGAGGAATGCCCCAAAAGTAAATTGAACAGAGTCCTGGTTCTCAGGAGGTTTGCATTCACCAGCAAGTTAAAACAACAGGAAGTGTGCACTTCAAATAGAGGAACTTGAAACAGCCAGAATCCTTTGTGGCCAAGAGAAACGCAATAAAATACCACACCAGCCCTTTCTTCTCAGCCTGACATTGGAAGTTGTTTGCAAAGGTTCAGGTTTAGGTCACATTATTGACTTTTGAGCTCTTGACTTGGCCTGTCAAACCCTGGGTAAGACGTTCTAGCTTCTTACATACTTAGCAAAAATGTCATTTGAGAGTCAGAAGGTCCAAACCAACTGTGTCTCCTTTCTTCATTCAAGAGGAATTGTGTTGGACCTGATGGACAGTTGTGCTTTCTCAGTGCATCACCACTAGGTCATCTGAGGCAGAAAACAACAGAAGCTTCTGGCCATATGGAGTCACCCACCTGGGCAGGGATGCAGACACCATAATGAGAGGCAATGCAATTGCCTCCTGTTCACACCCCATTGCTTCTCTCTCACCTGGGCTTTAGAACCAAGTGGGCAGTTTCTTGTCCAAAGAGTAGGTTCTAAAAAACATGACAAATGTAAATAGATGGTTGCCTCTGTCACTAGGAAATTGCTTGTAACAAAGGAAGACTTCCCATTTTGCAAAAGGCCAGTTTCCCTCCGCCCTGTGAGGGTGGAGTGTCTCTACCTAGTCTCTGCATGTTCTGCTTTATTCCCATTAGAAAACGGGTATTAGGCAAACTGGAGTGAAATAGAAATGTGGATTTTTTTTAAAAAAAGTTCAGTTTTAAATGAGCAATGAATTCAGCTTGATCTCTATTTTTTTTAATTGTTGATTAAAATGGAGACCTGGAGGCACTGACATTCTCCAATATCAAAGCGAGTTGCCACAAGGGTCAGTAAAGAAAATTACTTGGACAGGAATGAAGACACAGTCATATAACAAAGGTGTGCATTAAAAAGTGACTTCAGGTTAGATCTCATTTGATCAGAAAATAAATTAATGAGAAAACCTTGTGCAAAGTATACATCTACCTGTACCCGGTGAATCTGAGTTCCTCATTCTCTGTCCGTTGAGGATAGAACCTTTCTTCAACCCCCTGGACCACACACAGGATCAAAGGCAGGAATGGAGTCCGCATTTTCCCCTTCTCTTGATTTACGACTTCCATATATTCACTTCTTTTCAGCGTTTTGTTCCAAAGCAGCAATCCTTGATATTTTCATAAGGAAGCTACTCTATTTTCTCAGAACTTGAGATCATGGAGGGCTGTCGAGAGAGCTGGACCAGAGCAAGGAGCCCCAGAGAAAAACAAAGAAAGGGGATTCTCCTGCTACCCACATGTATTGGAACAGGTCCAAGCTGTGCCACTGTAACAGGAGACCTCATATCCAGTGGCTGGCACATGATGGAAGTTCACTTCTCCCCAGGTAGACAGTTTTCCATCCTCAAAGCCTGGCTTCTGTCTTTCCATGCAAACTGGCTGCTTTAGCTTCTTTATCCCTCAGCCAGTGAGAAAGAGGAAGAAGGCTCCTCTCCTTTTTCCCCCAGAGGGCTGTTCACAATCTCTCTGCTTGCATCTCAGTGGGAAGAATTTAGTTACATGGTCACAAGAACTGCAAGAGGTCCTAGAGCTGTATCTGCACCTTTGACTAAAGAAGGAGTAAATGGCTCATCATCACTGGTCATTAGAAAAATGCAAATCGGCTCACGCCTGTAATCCCAGCACTTTGGGAGGCCGAGGCGGGTGGATCACTAGGTCAAGAGATCGAGACCATCCTGGTCAACATGGTGAAACCCCACCTCTACTAAAAATACAAAAAATTAGCTGGGCATGGTGGCGCATGCCTGTAATCCCAGCTACTCAGGAGGCTGAGGCAGGAGAATTGCCTGCACCCAGGAGGCGGAGGTTGTGGTGAGCTGAGATCGCGCCATTGCACTGCAGCCTGGATAACAAGAGCGAAACTCTGTCTCAAAAAAAAAAAATGCAAATCAAAACCATATTAAGATACCACCTCACACCAGTTAGAATGGCGATCATTAAAAAAACTGGAGACAACAGATACTGGAGAGGGTGTGGAGAAATAGGAACACTTTTACACTGTTGGTGGGAGTGTAAATTAGTTCAAACATTGTGGGAGACAGTGTGGCGATTTCCCAAGAATCTAGAAACAGAAATACCATTTGACCCAGCAATCCCATTACTGGGTATATACCCAAAGGACTATAAATCATTCTATTATAAAGACACATGCACACGCATGTTCATTGCGGCACTGTTCAACATAGCAAAGACCTGGAACCAACCCAAATGCCCATCAATGATAGACTGAACAAAGAAAATGTGGCACATATACACCATGGAATACTATGCAGCCATAAAAAAGGATGAGTCCATGTCCCTTGTAGGGACATGGATGAATCTGGAAACCATCATTCTCAGCAAACTGACACAAGAACAGAAAACCAAACACCGTATGTTCTCATTTATAGGTGGGTGTTGAACTATGTGGGCACAAGGAGGGGAACATCACACACTAGGGTCCGTTGGGGGTTGGGGGGCTAGGGGAAGGACAGCAGGGGGGTGGGAAGGTTGTGGAGGGATAACATTGGGAGAAATGCTTGATGTAGGTGATCGGGGGGGTGAAGGCAGCAAGCCACCATGGCATGTGTGTACCTACGCAGCAATCCTGTAAGATCTGCACATGTATCCCAGAATCTAAAGTACAATTTTTAAAAAATGAAGGAGCAGGTGTATATTGACAAACAGCTAGCAACTACTGCCATTTGAAGCCTTTCCCTTTGCCAGTAGTTTTAGCAAACTCTGGATTTGCTAATAATGTAGTGCATGTCAAAGAGGCTTCACTTCTTGGATAACTGATTTCTTGGCATTCACCAACTGGGGCCATTTCATTATGAGGTCAGTCCTGGGTTAGCAACCAAGAGAGTTGTAACGGGTAGCGGTGATGGCCTTCAGCCTGGGATTGAAGAGGTGTGACAGCCACTGTGTGTATTAGATACACCCTGTGTTGTGGGGGTAGAAATGTGTATTTGAGCATCTTGCTTTCACAGAGAATACAATAAATGTGGTCACTTTCTATATATTAATGTTTCTTCACTTTGATATCTTTATGCTGCTTTCTTTGGTATACCCATCAGCTTCCAAAGAACACAAAAGCCCTTGAAGAATAGAGCCCATAGCTGTCAGAAAATATGCAGTGTCCATCTCAGGTAAGATACGCATTTGCAAGTCAGTAGAAATTCAAAGCGTTCTCTGAAAACATCATTCATTAGTTACAATAAAAAGAAAACAAAGTGCCCAGACTTTCATCTACAGCCACAGGATGCAGTATAATCACGAAGATCTGCAGGTGTTTGGCTGCCATCCTAGATGTCTCCGCCTCTCGTTCTATGGCGGCTTTTGGAGATTTTCCCTCCAGTGACAAGGAGCAAGGGAAGGCGGGCTCCGCTCAGCTTTCCAGCAGCTGCGGTGTAGTACCTCCTTCCACCTGCACTGGTTTTGTTCCCTTGCATTCTTCCTAGTCAGAAGAGACCACAGCACCGCACTGGGAAACCTTTGCGTCTTCCTGTTTTTACATTTAGGAGCAGTTGCATCCCTTGCTGGCGATTGTACAGAAGCTACAAGCTACTAGTGAGGGGCAAAGAAAAAGGCAAAGCACCATACACAGAAAGCTGAAGAAACCCAGGTGTTATCTTTCTATACAGCTGAACTTCTTGACTCACCCTAACTGTAGCAAACATTGGCTGAAGCTGCAGAACTTCGGCCTTAGGCAGGCCTGGAGTGTTATCTCTGAGAGAAAGGACAGACTGAAACATCATCTGAAGGTGGACCGCACAAAGCGTTTTGTTTATAAAGTCATTCTTTCCCTGGCTTTCTGTTGTTTACTCTTGAACAACTTTAATTTTCAAAGATTTTATCCTCCTTTAAAAGAGTGATTCACAGTCCTTACATAAGAATAGGGTACCACATAAAGGTAGAACAATGAAAAAGATAGTCACTCATACTTGTATTTGAAGTCACTCCAAGCTCTTGTGTACATAATGTTTTCATTCTATTAGAGTCAAATATATCAGAGCAAATGCGTGCCTTTTTTATTTAACATTTTACTGTATTCATTGTTTATGCTATTACAATTCTTTTGTAAGCATCACTTAAAATGTTGCCTGAGTGTCTCTAGCTGATGTCATCGCTTGCCCTGCACTAATACACTTTCCTCATTCTGATTAGCCTGGTCTCTACTGTATCTAGAACCATCTGATTATTCTGGAATGTCCTAACTTTCTGCAACAACTCCTTTATTCTTGGAGCTGGCTCGGGCCCACCCATGCCGTAGAGTGGGTGATACTTGCATTCCAGGTGCAGTTCTGCCACCAATCAACCTATGAGAAGCCACCCAACCCTTCAGTCATTCGCTGCTTCGCTACAACAGCAAATGTTTTCTGATTCTCAATGCCAAGCATCACTCCTGCATAAACAAATACTGAGGAATCAAAACCTTCTTCTGATCTATGTGGCCCTGTACCAGGCAGCCCGCTTCAGCCTCTTGCTGTAGAAATCACTCTGGTCAACTTCAGTCTCAAAGAGAAAGGGTGGGGGCCGGGAAGGGAAACCACAAAACCTGCAGGGGAGGACCTCCTGTGCGACAGTGCTGCCACATGAGGGGTGTGAGCTGCAGCCATCCCTCCTCCCTGCATCTGGGAAGCCACTCATTCAATGTGTAAAATACTGGAAAGGAGTTGGATGGGTCAAAAGTAGGTGGCCAGCTGCCCTGTGCGTGGGCAGTTGAGAAAACTCTGGAGACCAATACTGTGCACTTTCTTGGGGAAATTTATCATAAATGGAGAGGAAATATTTTGCCAGAGCAATCTGAGGTGCCATTCAGAAGGTGCCATTCAGAAGTGGAGTTCCATTTAGAAGATGCCACTCAGAAGGGTGAAATGCTGGTAGCCCCAAAATGACAGATGTCTGCATCGCCTTCCTTCTCTCTCAATCCACGATCCTGCGTTTGGCTAAAGAAAATCCGAATCTCATACCCTATGAAAGTTGCACATTTTCTCTGTCTTGCAGCTTTGCCTGCCATGTGGACCCCTTGCCTTCTCCTGCCCTCAGGTGCGCCCATCTGTAGATGCTGTTTGTCCACGACATTCCCTGCAGATCACACCACTTAGACGAATGCTGTGGATGCAGCTGATTATATTAGACCACTTTTTTACCGTCCCCTTTCCTACAGGAGGGTTATATGCCCCAGTCCCATTTCACAGGATGAACAGGGCTTCCTCAGATGTGGTGTACACATCACTGCCCCTTGGGCTTTGGGCGTGGCCTTGTCACATACCTGCCCAGTGGGATGGGGAGGGAAGACCTGATGTATGCTGTGTTCAGGCAGAAGTTTCAGAAAGAATCCTGAGATGCTACCAATTCTCCTGCATCTGCCCCTTGTTAAGAGAATGAAGTGCCCTCCGTGGGAGGGGATCCTTCATCCTGAGTCTGGAAATAGGGCACGTGGAGCAGAGACACAGCCCATTAGCAAGAAATGCATATTTGTTTCTGGAAGCCACCGAAATTTAGAGTTTCTGTTACTGCAGCAAAATCAGTTAATACAGTGCACAATGCCAGCATCTGGACTTGAGAAAAGGCTTTTCTCCCATAGAAGCAAAATCCTTAAAGACAGATGACAGCCACAGCTGTCTCTCCCCCTTCTCCTAGTGCCTATGACAGCGCTGACATGCAGTTCATATTAATCAATGCCAGTTGTTCCAGGAGCTAAGTATCTCCCTCATCCCACCTCAACTCTATGTCTAGATTCTAAGAAACAACACAAAATAGAAAAGTAAAACACAACTTGGTAAAGACACAGGAACTAAGATGAGAAGGTAACATTAAGGACTACATGAAAATAAATAATATATATTATTTTAAAGTCACATCTCAATGTATTTATTGTGCAGAATAAAATAACAGGTCACAACAGAAGGTCACAATAATCATCAGAACTCAATACATAGTCTCTCTGTCTTAAAAGGACATGTCATGGGGCGAGACGAATGTCTCACCCACAATGGGAAGGCACAAGTGAGGAGGGCAGAGGTCGAAAGTTGTTTGCCTTGGTCACCACGCTTTTCGGAGCCATATGCACTGGCCTGAAACCGAACGTGAAAGGTCAGTTTTGTCTGCTTTTCTGGGCCCCTGCTTGCACCTGGCTGTATGACCCTCAGCATACAAAGGAGGGGGCAAGAGGCCTTTGGAAAAACCAATACCAAGCAGGCTGTTTCCTGCTGTAAAATGAAGCCAAGGGCGGACTTTTTGTTGAATTCATACCGAAGAAGGGGTATTCTTCATAGGTTTGGTTCCAAGACATGAATTGCTTTTGGTAAAGTTCCCAGCAAACACATTTCCAGGGAGCCTAAACCCTAGAGAGCATTTTATTTGCAAGAAAATGTTGAATGGAGACAGGAGTCCTAGATTGTCTGTCTCCCATGCAGGGAGTCTGAGCAACCCCACTAGTAGATCCTGAAAAAGCAAGCAAAGCCCAGAAAACTAAAACCAGCATGGAATTCTATGCACTTCAAATTAGATGTCTGTGTGTGTGTGTGTGTGTGTGTGTGTGTGTGTGTGTGTGTGTGTCTGTGCGCTCATGTGCATGCATCTGTGTGTGTGTTAGAACTAGCTCCATTGTAATGTCAGCATCAAGGGGCCTAGATCATGTCCAGTGGAACAAGCTGCTGTGACCATTGCTTCATCTGCAAACTGAGGATGAAAATAAAGATCTCATTAAACAAGATTGAACAAGACAACTCAGATAAGTGCATTTTAGAGTGTTTTGTACACAGTTGTCTCCAAGGAAATATAACTTCCTTCACCCTCTGGAGATCACACAGATAACATATATGTGAGGATGGGTATGGAAATGTGGTAACAAGGAAACACGGGAATGCTGTGTCGTATAAGATCATTACATGTATTTTATGAATTGCTTGAAGGACTACTTTATCTCACAGTAATGTATGTATACGTCTAATACATCATCTATGTTTGTATCACTGGAGTTTACACACATAAGATCACTTACGATTAGAATGTATAATCTCATTCTGAGGGGAGGCAGAAAGCAAAGGGAAAAAGAAGAGCAAGTCGGTAATAGTAAATGCTATATATTAATTTAAACCTCCATCTCCATCTCCATATGCATCTACAATTTACATCTTTAATAAGTTTGTTGTGCAGAAAAAACCAGAAGGTGGTACATTCAAAACTCTCTAGAATTTCCACACCTTCTAGCTAAGTGTGATTAGCTTTCACCTCAAAATTACTCTCTAAAAGACAAAAATTGCAGGAGCCTGGAAACTTAAAATTTGCAAATGTGGAAAAATTAGTTGACCATGACATAGTATCTGATTCTTTTAGAAAATATGTTTTAAAACATTAGATTCAGGGGGTACCGGTGCACGTTTGTTACATACGTATTGCACGTGTGATGGTGCGGGTTGGGTTTCTAGTTTAACCATCACCCAAATATTGGACATTGTACCCAATAGGCAATTTTTCAACCCTCATCCTGATTGTTTAACATCATGCTCCTGACTTGAAAATATTAAACAAAATGTAATTATTGAAAGGCCTGTTTCTTTGCCTTTTTTTTTTTTAAATAAGGAAAAAATAATGACAAACCTCCTTGGCTCTTAACTCAAAAGACGCAGGTGGAATAACCCAAGGTGGGCAAGAGAATGAGTTTGGTCAAAGAATGAGGAAGGACAGCAGGTGAAGACTGTTGCTCCAGGAAGGCTCGTAAGTCACCAGTGTTGAGTCATCATGTAAAGAAAGCAGTAGACCACCAAGGTTATGAATGACAAGAAAAGAATGAAAAGACTTGGAAGAGGAGGGATCCATGTGGCTCTTTTCTAAGATCCCTTTCTTAGAAGGAAACATGACCCTTCCCAAAATAGCATTTAGTTGGATAGCCTAAGGTCAGTGTGATATTTGGAAAATATGAAATATGCAGAAATCCATTTCATACTCTTTGTTTGCTCGAAGGAATTAGTTAATTACTCACCACATATGTAGGACTCCATGGAAATGCTTCATATTATAAATTACATTCGTATAGGTCAGAAATTGCAAACTGGGCATAAGGGTCATATCCAATCTACAGATAGGTGTCATTTAGTTTGCTCAGTATTTGTAAATTAAATTAAATTCCTGCATCTTAAAATAAGACTATTTCACATAATTATAGAGTAATTTACATACATTTAGTTGAAAAATGAGAAGAGATTGAATCTCACCTCTTCAAGGCTGCCCCCTTCACATCAGGTGCCTACATTACAGGTCTCCATCCATCACCTCCATTCACCTAAGGTAGCTCGAGTTTGTAAGACCTGGTTTATAGTCTACCTCCATAAGTATTAATTCTGCAAGAGTACAGCAGAATATCTACCGGGCTACATTCTCTCATGAAACCCACTCTACATGAGAAAACAAAATTCTCAGAGCTTGTGGGATTCAATGCAGTGGCAGGATGGGGTGGCAGCTCTCAGCCTGCAACATGCTCAGCTTACCACACTGGGCTGAAGGAGTTCACGATGCACTGGACACAATCAGAAGCTGAATTAAATCAAGTGAAAGGAGGCATGTACAAGGAGAGAGAATTCTTTGTCATTTGTGGGTCACACATAAGATGTACTGGTTTAATTTTTCTTTAATTACCTTGTTCTTGGGAAGGGGGTTGAATTTGTGAATACTAGGCATTTCACTCATAGTAAGATTTTCTCTTTTTAAAATTGTTGTAAGATATACAGAACTAAACATTAACATTTTAACTATTTTTAAGTGTACAGTTCTGTGGCATTAAGCACATTCACATTGTTATGCAAACATCAACGTTATTATCCATCATCAGAATTGTTTTATCTTCTCAAGCTAAAATTCTGCACCCATTAAACTCACTCCCTGTTCCCTGTTTTCACAGCCCCTGACAACCACCATTTTACTGTCCAAACTACCTTAGGTACTTTGTATGAATAGTACCATACAATAGCTGTCCATTTGTGTCTGGCTTATTTCACATAGTATAATGTTTTCAAGGTTCATCCATGTTGCAGCATGTGCCAGAATTTTCTTCCTTTTTAAGGTTGAATAATATTCCATTCTATGTGTATACTATATTTTCTCTATAAGTTCATCTGTTAATAAACATTTGGGTTGCTTCCCTCCTTTGGCTATTGTTAATGATTCTGCTATTAACATTGGTGTACAAATATCTGTTCAAGTCCCTGCTCTCAATTCATTTGAGTGTATACCCAGAAGTGGAATTTCTGAATTGCATAGTCCTTCTATGTTTAATTTTTTTGGAAACTATTATACTGTTTTCCACAGTGGTAGCACCATTTCACATTTCCACTAGCAGTGTTCAATGGTTCTAATTTATTCACATTTTTGCTGACATTTGCTATTTTCTCCCTCCCTCTCTCTGTGTGTGTGGTTGTGTGTATGTGCATGTGTGTGTATGTGTGTCTTATGCTGGCCATGCTAATGAATGTGAAGTCCAATGTCATGAAAAATTTTCTTTACATATTCTAAAAGTTTTATAGCTCTGGGTCTTATATATGGTTTTCAATCCATTTTAAGTAAAGTTTTGTATATGATAAGTGTCTGATTTTATTCTTTTGCACAAAGATATCCAGTTTTACCAATACCACCATTTGAAAAGACTATTTTTTCCTATTGAGTAGTCTTGACACCATAATGAAAGGCCATATATACAAGGATTTATTTCTGAAGTCTGTATTTTATTTCATTAGTCTACATGTCTGTCCTTATGTCAATACAGCACTGTTTTCATTACTGTAGTTTTGTACTAAGCTTGAAATCAGGAAATGAATTTGATTTGCATTTTCCTAATAATAAACAATGTTGAACATCATTTTATTTGCTTATTGGCCACCTGTATGTCTTCTTGGAAATGTCTATTCAAGTTCTTTGGCCAATTTTTAAGTTTGGTTGTTTTGCTGACATTGTTGAGTTGTAGGAATTCTTTACATATTCTCGATATTAATACCAGGTATTCAATTTTCAAGCATTTTGCATTGTTTTATAGTTGTCTTTTCACTCTGTTGATAGTGTCTTTTCATACACAAAAGTTTCTAATTTTAAGGCAGTCCAATTTATCTATTTTTAATTTTGTTACTGATGCTTTTGGTGTTATATCTAAGTAAACACTGCCAAATCCAACATCATGAAAAATTTCTCCTATATTTTCTTCTAAAAGTTTTATAGTTTTGGGTCCTACTTACCAAAAACCATTTAGGTTTTTCACCCATCTTAAGTANTGTATATGATACAGGTTACAGTTTATTTTTTTGCACAGAGATATCCAGTTTTTTCAATACCACCTTTTGAAAAGACGATTTTTTTTTCTATTAAATAGCATTGACACCCTTAGTGAAAGACCATATATGAAAGGATTTATTTCTGAGGCCTTTATTCTATTCCATTAGTCTATACGTCTTGTCTTTTTGTGAATACAGCACTGTTTTAATTATCCTAGCTGTCTATTAATCAGGAAGTGCGGGCCTTCTTCTGCTTTTTCAAAATTGTTTTGGTTATTTGGGATCACTTGAGATTCCATATGGGTTTTAGGATGAAATTTTTTACCTGTGGAATAAACAATGTTGGAAATTTGAAAGACATGACATTATTTAAATTGCTTTAAATAATATTGACATTTCAACAATATGACATCTTCTAATCCATGAACATGGGATATCCTCCATTTATCTTGTCTTCTTTAATAATTTCCAGGAACATTTTGAGTTTTCAGTGTACAAGTCCTTCGTCTTCTTAGTTTTGTTCATTCCTAAGTATTTTATCCATTTTGATGCTATTGTAGATAGAATTGCTTTCTTAATTTTGTGTTTATATTATTCCTGGTTAGTATATAGGAACATAGTTTATTTTTGCATGTTGATTTTGTGCACTCCAAATTTGCTAAATTTGGTTATCAGTTCTACCAGGCACTTATGTATTTATGGAATCTTTAGGGTTGTCTACATATAAGATCAAGTCATCTGTGAACAAAGATAGTTTTATTCCTTGTGTTTTGGATGACTTTATTTTTCTTGCCTAATTGCTCTGGCTATAACTTTCAAAATTTTTGAATAGAAGTAGCAAAATTGGATATTGTTGTCTTGTCCTTGATCTTAGAGAAAAAGCTTTCAGTATTTCATCATTAAGTGTGATGCCAATTGGGAGTTTTAAACATAGGACCTTGATTATGTTAAGGCAGTTTCATTCTATCCCTAGTTTGTTAAGTGTTTTTTTATTATGAATACGTGTTGAATTTTATAAAATAATTTTTCTGCATCAAGATAATCATATGTTTTTTCCTCCATTCTGTCAAAGTGGTGTATTACTTAACTGATTTCCATGTGTTAAAAAAAATTCTTGCATTCCAGTAATAAATACCACTTGGTCATGGTGTATGATCCTCTTAAGAAGCTGTTGAATTTAGTTTAGCAATATTTTATTGAGAACTTTTGCATCAGTGGCTTTTTTTTTTTCTTTTTTGAGACAGAGTCTCACTCTGTTGCCCAGGCCAGAGAGCAGTGGCATGATTTCAGCTCACTGCAACCTCTACCTCCCAGGTTCAAGTGATTCTATTGCTTCAGCCCCGAGTAGCTGGATTACAGGTGCGCACCACCACACCTAGCTAATTTTTGTATTTTTAGTAGAGATGAGGTTTCACCATGTTGGCCAGACTGGTCTCAAATGCCTGACCTCATGATCTGCCGCCTCAGCCTTCCAAAGTGTTGGGATTACAGGTGTGAGCCACTGCAACCAGGCTTGCAGCAATGTTTATAAGGGATATCAGCTTATAGTTTTCTTTTCTTTTAGTGTCCTTGTCTAGATTTGGTATCAGGTAATACTGGTCTCAGAGAATGGGATAGGGAGTGTTCTCTGAGAATCGGTTTTAAATCTTTAAATGCTTGATAGCATTTACCAGATAGAAGTAATCTTGCGCAAGACTTTTCTTTTGTGGAAAGTTTTTGATTCCTGATCCAAACTTCTTACTTGTTATAGGTTTATATAGGTTTTCTATTTACTCATGATACAGTTTTAATAGGTTGTTGTTTCTAGAAATTTGTTTATTATGAGATCATTAAATTTGTTAGTATATAATTTTTCTTACTATTTAAAATTCTTATTTCTCTAAAATAATTAGTAATGTGTCCATTTTCATTTCTGATTTTAGTTGAGTCTTTTCTCTTTTTTTTTTCTTTAAAGCTTTGTCATTTTTGTGGATATTTTTAATATCTAACTCTTTGTTTTATCAATTTTTATCTATCATTTTTCTTTTCTATATTTTATCTCTGTTCTACTCTTTACTATTTTCTTCCTTCTGATAGCTAGACTTAATTGGTTCTTTATTTTATAGTTAGGTAGGGTCAACCTATATAATTTCTATAGGTCATTGATTCGAGATCTTTTCCTTTTTTAATATAAGTGTTATAGCTACAAATTTTCTGTTGTGTTTCCATTTTCATCTTTATTAGAAAAGATAGTTTCTAATTTCCCTTGTGATGTCTTCTTTGAACCATTGGCTATTTAAGAGTGTATTGTTTAATTTCTATATATTTGTGAGTTGTCCAGTTTTCCTCCTGATATTGATTTCTAATTTTTATACCATTGTCATCAGAGAAGATACTTTGTATAATTTTAATCTTTTAAAATTTATTAAGATTTGTTTTGTGACCTAAAAAATGGTCTGACATGGTGAATATTTGATGTGCACTGGAGGAAAAAATTGTATTCTGCTATTGTTGGGTGGTGCTTTACAGGTGCCTGTTAGATCCAATTAATCAATTGTGTTGTTCATGTCCTCTTTTCTTTATTAATCTCCTATTTGTTTTTTCTCTCATTTTTTTCTAATAGGGTATTAAAGTCTCCTTCTGTTATTGTAGAGGTTTCTGTTTATTCACTAAATTGTGTTTGCTTTAGATATGTTAGAGCACTAGTGTTTGATACATATATCTTTACCTTTTTGAAGAATTAGCTCTTTTATATATATGACCTCTTTATTTGCCTCATTAAAGTTTTTGACATGAAGTTTCTTTTGTCTAATATTAGTATAGCCAACCTTGTTAGTTTTTGGTTATTATTTGCATGAAATATCTTATTTCATTTTTTCACTTTCAACCACTGTGTCCTAAAATCTAAAGAGAGTTTCTTGTGAGTATCATATAATTGGATCTCATTTTCAAAAATCCATTCTGCCTATTAATAATTATTTTATATGCCTAAAAATATAATATATATACTAAATTATAAAATATAAGTATAGCCCTATTAAAAATTACTTTATATGCCTACATGTCCTTATTTTTTATAATTTTGTTAATTTTTCTATACGTCTTCTCTCTCATTTCCTCTATGGCTGCCTTCTTTTGTGTTTAGTTTTATTTTTTGTGTTTGTGCATATATGGCGGCATGTTGTTTCAATTAAATTTCGACTTTTATTTTAGATACAGGGGTACATGTGCAAGGTTGTAACATGGGCATAATGCACCCAGATAGTAAACATAGCACCCAATAGGAATTTTTATAACCTATACCCCTCTTCCTCCCTCTCCCATTTAGTAGTCTTTAGTGTATATTATTCCCATGTTTATCCCCATGTGTGCTCCATATTTAGCTGTCATTTGTAAGTGATAATATGCAGTATTTATTTTTCTTTTCCTGCATTAATTCACTTAGAATTATGATCTCCAGCAGCATCCATGTTGCAGCAAAGGACACAATTTCATTAGTTTTTTTGTGACTGTGTAGTATTCCATGATATATATGTACCACATTTTCCTTATCCATTCTATTGTAAATAGGCATCTAGATTGACTCCATGTCTACACTTTTGTGAATAGTGTTGTGATGGATATATGCGTGCACGTGTCTTTATGATACAACAATTTATATTCCTTTGGGTATATACCCAGGATTGGGACTGCTGGGTTGAATGGAAGCTATTTAAATTATTTGAGAAATCTCCAAACTGCTCTCTACAGTGGCTGAACTAATTTACATCTCCACCAACATTAGTTAAGTGATCCCTTTTCTCCATACCCTCATCAGCATCTGTTGTTTTTGAACATTTTAATAATAACCATTCTGACTGGTGTGAGATGATATCTCTTTGCGGTTTTGAATTGAATTTCTCTGATAATGAGCATATTTTCATATGTTTGTTGGCTGTTTGCATGTCTTATTTTGAGAAGTGTCTGTTCATTGTCTTTGTTTATTTTTTAGTGGGGTTGTTTGTTTTTTGCTTGTTGATTTGTTTACGTTTCTTACAGATACTGGATATTAAACTTTCGACATAGTTTATAATAGTTTATAAATATTTCTCCCATTCTGTAGGTTATCTCTCTAGTCTGATCATAGTTTCTTTTGCTGTGCAGAAGCTCTCTAGTTTAATTAGGTCTTACTTGTCAATTTTGTTTTTGTTGCAACTGTTTTTGGTGACGTAGTCAAGAATTCTTTGCCAAGGCCAATGTTGAGAAAGGTATTTCCTAGTTTTTCTTTTAGAATTTTTAGAGCTTGAGTTCCTATATTTAAATATCTAATTCAACTTAAGTTGATCATTGTATATGGTAAAAGGTAAAGGTCCAATTTCATTCTTCTGCATATTACTAGCCAACTATCCCAGCACCATTTATTAATTAGGATGTCCTTTTCCCATTGCTTGTTTTTGTTGGCTCTCTTGAAGATCAGATGCTTGTAGGTGTGCAGCTTTTTTTTTTCTGAGTTTTCTGTTCTATTCCATTGGTCTATGTGTCTGGGGGTTTTTCGAACCAGTATCATGCTTTTTTAGTTATTGTAGCCTTATAGTATAGTTTGAAGTTGGGCAGTATGATAACCCTAGCTTTGTTTCTTTTGTTTAGAATTGTTTTGGCTGTTTGGGCTCTTTTTTACAATCACCATATGAATTTTAGAATAGTTTCCTTTGAAAAATGATGATGGTTATTTGATAAGAATAGCATTGAATCTATAAATTGCTTTGGGTAGCATGGTAATTTTAATAATACTGATTCTTCCAATCCATGAGCATGGATTTTTTTAATTTATTTGTGTTGTCTCTGATTTCTTTCAGTGATGTTTTGTAGTTCTCTTTATAGAGATCTTTTACTTCTTTGGTTAGTTGTATTCTTAGATATTTTATATTCTTTCTGGCTATTGTACATGTGTTTGTCTTCTTGATTTCACTTTCAGCCTGCACATTATTAGTGTATACAGAAATGTTACTGATTTTTGTGTATTGATTTTGTATCCTGAAACCTTGCTAAAATCATTGATTAGTTCTGATAGCCTTTTGGTGAAGATTTTAGGGTTTTCTAAGTATAGAATTTTATCAACAGCAAAGAGAGATAATTTGACTTCCCCTTTTCCTATTTGGAAGCCATTTATATTTTTATTTTGTCTGATTGTTCTGGCTAGGACTTCCAGTACTATGTTGAATAGGAGTGGTAAGAATAGGCATCTTGCCCTGTTCCAGTTCTTAAGGAGGATGCTTCTAGCTTTTGTCCATTCAGTATGATGTTGGCTATAGGTTTGTCATAGATGGCTTTTATTATTTTGAGGTATGTGTGTTCAATGCCTAGTCTGTTGAGGATTTTTTATCATGAAGTGATTTGAATTTTATCAAAACCTTTTTCTGTGTCTATTAAGATGATCATATGAATTCTGTTTTAAATTCTGTTTATATGGTGAATCACACTTATTTGCATGGGTTGAATCAGCCTTAAATCTAAGAATTAAAAGCCTACTTGATAATGGTGTATTTATTAGGTTGGTGCAAAGGTATTTGTGTGTTTTGTTTGTTTGTTTGTTTGTTTGTCAAAAACTGCCATTACTTTTGCACCAAACTAAGACTATTTGACATGCTGCTGGGTTCAATATATTAGTATTTTGTTGACAATTTTTGTGTCTTTGTTCATCAGGGATATTGGCCTGAAGTTTCCATTTTTTTGTTGTGTCTCTGCCAGATTTTGGTATCAGACTGATGCTGGCTTCAAGGAGTA
Source organism: Cebus imitator (assembly GCF_001604975.1). Taxonomy (NCBI): domain Eukaryota; kingdom Metazoa; phylum Chordata; class Mammalia; order Primates; family Cebidae; genus Cebus; species Cebus imitator. The sequence goes on from NW_016107449.1 coordinate 2,988,113, forward strand.
AGTTCGGAAGAAGTCATTCCTCCTTGATTTTTAGGAATAGTTTCAGTAAGACTGGTACCAGTTCTCCTTTATATGTCTAGTAGAATTGGTTGTGAATCCATCTGGTCCAGGGCTTCTCTTTTAGTTGGTAAGTTTTCATTATTGGTTCAATTTCATAGTTTGATATTGATCTATTTAGGGTTTCAATCTCTTTTTTATTCAATATTGGGAGATTGTCTGTTTCCAGGAATTAATCTATTCCTTCTAGGTGTTCTACTTTGTGTGCATAGAGTTATTCATAGCATTATCTGAGGATCTTTTGTATTTCTGCGGGATCAGTTGTAAAGTCATTTTTGTCATTTCTGAATGTACTTATTGGGGTCTTCTTTTTTTTCTTTGTTATTCTTACTAGCGGTCTTTCATTCTTGCTTATTTTTTTTTTAAATCAACTCTTGGTTTCAGTAATCTTTTGTATTATATTAATTTTTGCAACTCAATTTGCTCAGTACTTATTTAATTTTAGTTATTTCTTTTATTCTACTAGCTTGGGGCTTGGATTTTTTTTCCAGTTCATTTAGGTGCAAAGTTAGATTCTAATGTGAGATGTTTCTAACGTCTCGATAAAGGTGTTTAGGGCTATAAACTTACCTTCAACACTGTATAAGCTGCTTCCCAGAGATTTTGGTAAGTTATGTTTCTATTTTTATTAATTTCAACATGAATTTTGATGTCTGCCTTAATTTAACGTTAACCCTGGAGTTATTCAGAAGCAATATACGCAAATATAAAAGATCCTCAAGTTGTTTAATTTCCACATATTCTGTCGTTTTGAGAGATCTTCTTTATATTGACTTCTATTTCTATTTCACTGTTGTCCAAAAGGTATGATTTCAACGTTTTAAAAATTTATTGAGACTTGCTTTTTGACAAAACATGTGGTTGATTTTCAAATATGCTCTATGTATAGATGAGAAAAATGTATATCCTTTGATTGTTAGGTGTTCTATACTTGTCTATTATGTCCAGTTGTTCAAGTGTCAAGTTTAAATCCAATTTCTTTGTTGGGCAGTTTATTTTTCTGTAATGCCATGTTTTGATTTTCTCTTCATTTCCTTTTGTCTTTATTTTATAGATATTTTCCTTGCAGTCATAATCTGGATTACACATAGTATCCTAAAGTTATAACAACCTGTGTTAAATGTATGCCTACTTAATTGTAATTGAATTAAAAACCTGTACTTTTACAGCTCCATTAACAACATCAATTTGTGTTATGGATGTCACAAATTACATCTTTGTGTATTGGCTGCCCATTAACATAGTTTTATAATTATTTTGGTTCATTTGTCTTCTAAATATTGCAGGGAATAAAGCATGAGTTTATAAACAACATGATAATAATATTGGTTTTTATATTTGTCCATGTGTTTACTTTACTGGAGATATTTATATTTTCATATGGCTTTGTGTTACTGTCTAGTGTTCTTTCATTTCAACTTGAAAGACTCTCTTTAGCATTTGTTGTAGGATGGGTCTAGTGGTAGCAATATCCCTCAGCTTTTGTTGATCTGGGGCTATCTTAATCTCCCTCTCATTTTGGAGGACAGTTGTTCCAGGTATAGAATTCTTGGTTGACACTCTTCTCTTTCAGCTCTATAACTTCTGATATTAATTACTGGGAGTTAGCACAGACCCAACAGTTTAAGGGCTCAGTACCACAAGACTGCTTGCCAATTACAAGTGGTGGGTTCCCAGGTTACTCACAACTTCTGTCTGACTGAGCTACAAATCAGTCTCTCACAACCCAATTAACCCAATTCTCACATTCGATCATTTGCTAAAATGGCTCATAGAACTCAAGGAAACACTTAACCTTACTGGTTTATTATATAATAAAGCAAATATGACAAAGGATACAGATGAATATCCAGATAAAAAAGGTACATAAGGCAAGGTCCAGAAGTGTCTCATGTACAAGAGCTTCTGTCACTGTGGAGTTGGTGTATGCCACCCTCCTGGAACATGGACTCAGTCTTACAGGGATTTTTATGGAGGCTTCATCACATGAGTATGATTATTAACTCAATCTTCAGCTCCTCTCCCCTCCAATGGGAAATGAACCTGAAACTTCAAAGCTTCTAAGTATGGTGTGGTCTGTCTGGTGACTAGCCCCCATCTGGAAGTCCATGAAGAGTCAACTCATTAGAACAAAAGATGATCCTATCATGCAGGTAATTCTGGGGGATTTAGAAGTTCTGTGTCAGGAATCAGGGCTAAAGACCAAATACTAATGCAAAAGGTGCTTTTAGCACTCCTGTTGCCTGGGAAATTATAAGGGTTTTGAAGCTGGGTGTCAGGAACTGGGGAAAGAGACATATATATATATATATATATATATATATATATATATATATATATTTCTTATTATTTCATACTGGTTGTCACACATAACATGGTACTGAGCCTTTCTGTCTTTCAGCTGTTGAATGAAGTAAGTTAATATATTCTTAGCACTTGACAAGTTCTCAGGAAAATTGTTATTATATTATCAATAATAATATGTATATCTCACTAAAGAAACCTCTGCTTCCTTCTACATATTCCTGTGTGGTGCTGGAATTCTATACTATGTAGCTGACCACATAGCTCCATAGAATATGAGGTCTCATGTATATTGGGAAGCGAATTCAGCTCTAAGCCTTGACAAATGCTTGTACCCCTGTCAAGCAATGCTAGATGTTCATTGAACACCATTTATTTTATCAAAGAAACACTAATTATAATATCCTTATGATTAATGACATATCTGACATCAAACTCAAAATTTGGTCTTCAGACCTACAGCATCCATGTCACCTGGGAATTGTTAGAAAAACAGAATTTCAGGCCTCATCCCAAACATACTGAGTCATAATTTAAAAGATCTCCAGATGATTCATCTGCATTCAAATTTGGGAAGCACGATTTTAATGCTGATTGACAGAAGCAAGGCTCCCCTAGCTGGAGCATGAACTTGGAGCTGAGGCCTTCTGAAAGCTAACCAGCCATACTGCAGGGTGCCTCTGGATCTGGGCACTTGCATGTTCACAAACCAACCCAAGACAAAGATTAAAACCACCTACAATCACCTGGATAGCATAGGGTCACTGCTGATATGTTTAAAAATAAATGTGAAGTGACTTTAAAATTTCTTTCTTATATAACCTTTAATGAAAAGACCATCGGGGCCTTTGATGGGTAATGATGAAGACCCTGGGTCAACCTTCAAATCCTCATGAAGTGACCTTTGAAGCCCTTGTTAAGAAATACAAAAAACGAGAGAGAGGAGGTTTAATGAGAAGCAAATTCTAGAATCTATCTCTGGTGCTACTGTCTCCAGATCTGTGACTTTAGGCAAGTCACTTAACCCCTTTGAACCTCCATTGGCAAATGGAAATTTAACTTGTTAAATGGAAATTCGATTTGTCAAATGGAAATTATAATAGCTGTCTTACCTACTTCACAGGGTTGTCCACTGATGGATATCATAAAGTAGTGCCAGTTTCAAAAGATGTAAATGTGTCCCGCAAATACACCACAAAGGACTTGCAGCTTCCTGCAGCCACCAAAAGTGTCTAAGGAAAAACTGTAGCCCAGGACCTCAACTGAGGGTTGACGACATTATAACAATTAGGAATTCTTGTCACCTTACTTTTTAAAGTCTTCACATGCATTGCACATTTAATACCCCCAAAATTATGAAGAAAAATATATTATTATTCTAATATAGACATGAACATGAAGGCAGAGAATAAATATTATTCTGGAATGAGTATATTTGTCAATCATCATTCTCCATTTTTCTCTTCCAATCTGACTTAGACATTTATTTCATAGGCCACAGCTCTCCTTGTGGAAACAACCATTTAAATGTGACTTCAGACATTTTCAAATTGTGCATATATGCTTCGACCAAATGGAATAGTCCTAAGAAGTGGGCTCCTAGAGAGACTGCTGTTTGATAAAATAAATTTAACCCCCAGAAACTGGCCCTCACTTTGTCTCTAGGTGGAAAAAGACTTCTCAAGTTATAAACAAATTCAGCTATCGAAGTAGGTAATGGTAGAAATGACTAAGAATAATAGTTAATCAGGCAGACTTCACTGTTTTACAAAGAAATTCACACAATCTCCTAAATTTGGTGGGTTTGGAACACCTTCCATCCAGATCTCAATTAGAAACAAGGTTTAGAATCGTAGTATTTTTGTGCTAGAGGTGATCTTGGTGTTGTGAGTTAAACTCCCAGGTATCAGAGAAGGGAGGTGTGCCTCATGGAGATCAAGTGACCTGTCCAGTTTACAAATTTAGATATGATAGTTGTGGGATAAGAAAGTAGGACTTTTGACACCCCATATAAAGCTTTTCCTTTGATATGATTGGAACTTGTTCCTGGGAGTCATATTTATTAGGTTATAAAAGTGTCATATTATGAGCTGGTTCATTCGTGGCAACGAGCCCACGTTAAGCCTTACATAGAAGCTCTAGAGATCACCCTCAGCTCACTTGCTCTATTTTGCAAGGCTTCTTAAAGTTCCACGGAGTTATTAATTCTTCTATGGATTTGGTATCACAGTGGAAAATATGTACAAATTGGCTCAGCTAAGAGTGCACAGAATTCAAGAAGTGAAGGTAGACAGAAAAAAAAATGTGAGGAGTCAGTAAGACAGGTTAGTTTAACTTTTAACCATTTGTCATTAAAACAAAAGACCCAGAACTTTATCAAGAGCACCACCATCAAAAAAAGGGGAAAAAAGACCAAACTTCCATATCAAATAAATTACTCTTCATTAATCAATGTATTTGTGACAATTTTTCTCAAATGAGATACTTGATGTATGACTTTCTTTTCTAGGGCTGTAAGTGGACGGGGCTGGGACTGTGGTTCCTTCTCTTTGTAGAGACCAATCACAGATGGCTGGTATTTTGCGTTCTATTTTCCAATGCCCTTGGGCTCCATCTAGTCCAGGTGTCTATTCCAAGAGCTGGCGGTTAAAAGACGAAGATCAGTCCCAATATGTGGCCACTATTTTAATAAATATTTTCCTACTCATAGAAATATTCATCGATGCTTCTTTAACATTGAAAAGAGAGATTTACATTTTTAAATGTTGCATTTTGAATTAGGTTATAGAAGAATAATACGATGACCAATTTTCCACTTGCCGTTGGTTATTTGACTACTAATTTGATTGTAGAATTGTTCTTATGTTGTGTCGTTGTTTAGGCTAACCTAAGCATTCAAGTGGGTTTTAAATTGCTGCTTTCAAATTGACTCATAGTCAAAATATACAGAAAATATGTTATGCAGTTACTAATCATATTCAGGAGTATTTTTAAAAATGCCTATATTCTATTGGAAAAATAAGTTAATTGGAGACGTAGAATGAAAAGGTTTTTACTTCCTTCAGCTAAAAAAAATTAAATGATATAGAAAAAAGTACTATAAAAAAGAAAATGGCAAACGTCTGACTTTATGGATTTTTCTCTCACAGAATACCCATCTAATAAAACATTGGGGACAATTCAGTGAAGAAATACAAATTTATAGCATTTCAGAGAAGAACTAAGAAATAGCCGGATTCTGCGAAACAACCATCTCACCACGTTTGTGTAAACAGTTAAATAGAAATCAAAAGCTCAAAGTTTAGATAACCTCTAATCTTGAATATAAAATATATTTTAACCTTAGTTAAAATAGATTGTAGATTTTGAAGAACAAAGAACAACTTAGTTAAAACAAGAACTAGCCCTAAACTTTGGAAATGAAGCTTATTATGTTTCCCAACTTGGATATAGGACTTCCTATTTATCCTTGTGAGCATGCAGGACAATGTGTAGAGTTAACTACTTGCTATAAATTTTACTTGTGAAACTTCTGAGGTTTATGGGCAAATAAGGTCATATGCACCCCCTTCTGAAAGTTTTCAAACAGCTTCATACAGAAAAGCCCCCAAAGCCAGTGGGCCATCTGGGCAGCTCGCTCTGGCCTCTGGGCAGCCTTTTCCTCTGGGCTGTGGCCAGACTCTAAGACCAAGCATTCGTCATTGGACAGCACCTCTTATCTGAGCACTGAAGGAGTAGAAATGATAAGATTTGCAGTGCTCATCCATTCTTTCAGTCAACAGCCCAGCCATTTCACTGGCTATGCAAAGAGGCAGAAATATCACCCAACGATGAAAAACAGCTCCCCCATATTCAGCTATCAGTGTCTGCTGTTCGTGGCTCTAAACCACAGGATGGAGATGCAAAGGGGAGCGAGGGAGTCTTTATCCCTCCCCTCATGGAGTTTATAGAAAAAAATTCTCCCTGTCTCAGTTCAGTCTGCTAATAGTAACCACCGCCTGTTCTGGAAGCTAAATAATTTACTCCTTTTGACCTTCACACAGAAATCTCTGCCAGCAAATCCCTTAGAATTCCATAAAAGAAACTTTATGAGTGAAATTCATCCAATAAATTCTCAATGAGCCAGTCATGGAATCATGAAACCGCTTAGGTTCCCAGCTTCCTCCTTTGCAGAGGGAAAGAAGGTTTCCTTGTGCTTGTCCCTTCCTTGGGAAGCCCAGCTCCCAGCAAATGGGCAGTCTGTTACCAGCCCAAGCCAACACGCAGGGTACAGCCTGGTTTCCACTGCCTTGAAACATAAACCTCTCTGTTCAGCAGCAGCTTCTGGCTCCTGAGTCTTTTCATTTCTCCAAACTGCTGCCTCTATTTGGATGAAATAGCATTTTAACACATCTGAATCTGTTTGAAGTATATTTTCAGACATGGAATAAAGAAAACACTTCCCTGCTCAATATATTTTCCTCCAAAGTCATTCCTAAGATAGTAAGACAGGCTTATTTTTAATGACCCCCCCCCCCGCAAAAAAAATCTCTTCCTATAATTTTTTTGGACTGGATTTCAGGGTCTTAATAGCTTTCTTGGAATCCTTTGTATTTAGAAAGTTTCTTGATGATGACATTGCAAGTTAGTTTTTAATTCTATTAGCTATAGCAGAAGTGGAAAAACTATGGCCCCTGGTGTAAATAAAGTTTCATTGGAACAGAGCCAGGTATTCACTTACAGATTCTCCATTGCTCCTTTTCTGCTACAGCAGCAGAGTTGAGTGGTTGGGACACAGACAGTATGGCACACAGAACCGAAAACATTTTCTCTTTGGCCCTTTACAGAAAACATCTGGCGACCTATGTTGTGTAGCCAAAAAGCCAGCCTCCCATTACCTGCGTGTACCCTGCTCTCATTCTCACGCTTAAGTTTTCCACACTCCTTTATTGTTCTTTTCAGCTCTTTTTTCTTATGCATCCTGGAGCTTTTGTCCATGATATTCTAAACACAGAGCCTCCTGCCTTTCCCAAAATGATTATTGATTCTACCCCAGCCTTCAAATTCAACTTCTTGATGACTCTGCAGTGAAGAAAGTAGTCATGAGAACCTGCAGTTCCAACCCCATGCTCCACACTGGCTGTATTTTCTTGCCCAGAATATGAATGTTTTTTTAGCATATCCATGTCTTAGAATGTCTTTTCCAGATTAGTGCATTCTTTAATCATTATTTCATAAATTTAATTTTCCATCTTGCCATATGGTAGATGCATTTCTAGGTGTTTTACGCTCCAAACCCAGTTTATCATCAGTGCTCCACAGCACTCCAAAGCTGCTATTTTTAAGTCCACTCTGTAGATGCCAGACTGAGGTGCAGAGAGGTTGGGTAATTTGCTCAAGTTTACAAAGCTAGTGAATGGCAGAGCCAGAATTTAAAGTCAAGCTACTCTTGCTCCGATTGGCTTACAAAAAGTCTTCATTAAATTGCATTGCTAGAAAACAATGAATAAATTATTTTTACTGTTCCAGTTGAAATACTTCTAAAATATTTGACATACTTCTCTGCCATCTCAATTAGATCATACTGAACATAAGTTAACCTCTTCAGGACTAGTTAATCTCATAACTATTTTAAATTTTACGGTGGTATAGAAGCATTTGAATCTACAAAATGACTTAGCGGCTGTGAAAAATTAGGCAGCTAACTTAGCCTCTCTGAGCCTCGGCTGCCTCACCTGCACAGTGAAGTCAGTCATACACCCACGAAAGCTAACATAAAGTGTCCTGAATGAATCCGGCATGCAGGAAGCATGCATTAGGCAGTTATTATTATTAGATTATTGGATTATTGAAGATACTCTTTAACTTGGTTGCCTGAAGACCATTTAGACTTACTTCCTCAGTGCTTAGAATTACTGCCAAGAACAGCAAGCAAGTTTAAGTGATAAACTGCTGTTTGCACTCCTGCGGCCTGTCTCTGCACTAGATTGTTTCTTGTGGGAGGGCAGTGCCTATGACCTGTGTATTTTCTGCTGCGGCTGGTATCTCTAGTACCCAGTATTGTTTCATGAGGATTTACTGTGGCTCTTCACAGAGACAGAAAAATCTTGTCGTTAGCCCTGGCTGTCCCATGGACAACAGGCATAGATAAAACAGTCAGTCCCCATGTCTAGCCAGCCTCAGCTCTCCACGGGACTGCCTTGGAAATAAGGAGGTAGCCCTAATTGTAATAATAGCCACGTACATCAGAAAAATGTGAAGGGACCAGCATCTTAGCATACTGATACAGTTTCACCTGGCCTCTCCAGCAGAGGGATAGATCCAGGGCCACTTTGTAGATACTCTTCCTTAAGGGAGTGATTCTGAACCTACCAGAGCTCTTTGGAAAGAAATGGATACAGGATCAGGCATGGGGGTTGTTTCAGTGTTCCAGAAATCCTTGGCAGGGAAAGAAGCTTAATCTTTTCTCTGAGTGGCTCTGTGATGCATATGAACGGGTGAGTGGAAATTAAGAGGAAGCATGTTCCTACTCGCCCTACGGAAGCGCTGTTGAAAAACTGGTCCCTGAGGACAAACTCCAGGGCTCACAGCAGAGTCTCCCAGTAGGGCCACTCTCGGGGAGCTCGTGCATTAACTGAGGTTGAGGGAAGATCCTTTCAACTCTGAAATCCTCTAATTTAAGACTTTGGAAAAGTTCTCCTGTGAGTTCTAATGGACCACAGATCAGGTGATGACGCTCATGCTTCACAGCATCCGGCAAAGCTTTCCAAGGCAGGGCTCTCAGGAGCATCTATTCAGATCACCCGGGCCTCTGTTAAAATGCAAATTGCTGGTTTGCTAGGTCTGGGGTCTGTGAGTGCTTTTCCAGTAAGCTTCCTAGATGCAGGACCACGCCTCAAGCAGTAAGGCTTTAAAGGGTATGTGAATTAGGAAGCGTTAACAGGCAACCCCCTTGGTTCCCCCACCTGGAAAGCAGAGGTCTGCCCTAGCTCCTGCTCTCTCCTGCCTCGGCCCCCACCTCGCTCAGGCTGAGTGCTCTGCTCCTCAGTGAGGACACTCCATCGTTTCTCATCCAATCCAGGACAACGTTGGAGTAAAAGAGGCATTACTATGGTGGGATATAAATTGGAACTCAGATATTTTTCCTGTCAGGCCCTCTACTGAGGTTTTTTTTTTTTCTTTTTTCTTTTTTTACATAAAATTCATGTTCTTACATCTTCCTTTATTACTAGAACAGTATTTCTTGTTTTCATATGTGTTTTTATGGGTAAAGAAAGCATTTTGAGTTGTCTGTCCAAAGGGAAATGGGACAAGAAGCAAAAAACTGTTCAAATGGCAAATAAACTATTTAGGATTTGATGTGTATTCATGAGTCACGGGGGTAGGAAGAGGAACTTAACTGCACTAGGTCGGTAAACCACAAACCCTCTGAATCAATAGTATTTCGTTTGCTGTTCTAATAATGGCAAACACCAAGGTGTACCGCCGTGGGTGTGAGGGGTTTCTTTCCTTTTTTTTTTTTTTTTATGATGTTTGAACATAGTGTTAAGTTCATTCAAAGGAGGCAGAAAAATTTTCTGTGTCACTGTCAAGGCAAGGGAGTGGGGCTCTGCCTGGGACTCTGGGAGAGAGAAGTTCTTGCAAGAGAGATAGAATCTTGTCACATGAAGGGCAGGGTGTCATCTGTCTGGCTGGACATAGCTGAGATCACAGACCCTCACAGATTGGGCAGAGGGTTCTTATGTTTCATTTAATTAGCACAAAGGCCCATCGGGTTGGCCCCACTTACTTTAAGAGAGGAGGAAGCAGTGCTTCAAAAGAATGAAATACCATGGGATGTAGTTGGGGTTTGAACTTGCGCCTACAGACACTAAAGGTGTTGATCACATTTGCCAAAAAATAACTTGCAAATTGCAGGAAGCTGCTACCATCTTCCATGCTTTCATCATGCAGATGAGAAAACCTGGCTGAGAGGCCTAGGGGTTTTACACCAAACATAACGCACCAAAGAGCAAAGGAGAATAAGAAGACGACACTTTTGTGTTCTGGATTGATGCTTCTTCTGTTCCGCAGTGCTCCCTCTAAAGCGTTCACGGAGACATAGCAGTATAAGAAGTTAGCACTATTATTTGTGTTTGCTCCCAGCCAATGCAAGTGTTCATGCATACTAGCACTGTGTGAGCATGTATATGCATGAGTATGCTTGTATGTGCAAGGCTGTTTTTGCAGGCGAGTGTGTGTTGCATGAATTTGTCCATACACATGAATGTATATGCATTTTTGGTGGGGAAAGGGAGAAAATAGTAGTTACTGAACCCCAAGGCTGCGCCTATATAAGCCAAGAACTTCCCTTAAATTATTGTACACATTTAGGTAGATATTATTGTTATCTGCATTTTTCAGATGACAAAAACTTTGAGTTAGATAATACATATTACCAATTCGCGATATAATTCATTGTTTACAGGAGTCATAAAGAAGGTAATCTAAATTTCCCTAGACCTGTGAATGTACTTTAAGAATCCCGCAATGATTCACATGACAAATAGAGGTTAGCATCCCACTGGAGCACAGAGATGCACTAGTTAATGAATTGCTGGTGAATTGAATGTCTGGCCACCAGGGTCTGATAGCACAGACTTTGGAATCAGTAGGCCCTGGTTTGTTCTTACACTCAGCTACACACCAGCAGCAAGGTCCATGAATAAAGCCAAGAAGCGAGGGCTTCTATCATTTTTAAGACATCTTGCCATTTTCAGAATAACTGTTTTTGGTAGCTGTTCTTGTATATACCCAAGGGTGCGAAATGCATTTCTTGCCTGGTTTAATAAAATGCAATGTAACAATGCCAGGCAATTTATTAGATCACATTATATAAAATTGCTGATATCCAACATTTCCTTCCTACAAAAATGATAATTTTATATGGAACCCAGTTCTTCGTTAAACTGTAAGAAAGAGAGAAATAGCCAGATGGAATTAGCAAGCCACTCAGAAAAGTGAATCTAGGTAACAAGAGGCAAGAGTTATTGTCAGCTTTCCAAAGCACGTCTTAAGAATTTGCCAATTTCAAAGAAATGCCCCTGCTCTATGTTTATAGTGAATTCAGCTTGTGCAAGAAACAAGGTCTGTAGGATGAGATTCAGAATTATGGGATCAATGTTTTATGCCGAATCCAAGCCTCCGGTGGATGGAAATTGGTGAGGAAGGAGAAGGGAGAGTCTTAGGCAGCTGCAAATCTGGCCTTTGTGCCTCTGATCTACTTGGACATTCAAGGTCCATCCAGGCCCTGCCGTCTGTAAATGAATAATTTTTAAAACCCTCCTTGAATCCCTTGTTAGCTACCCCTTAAGCCTACTCTTTATCTTTTAGTATTAATGTCTAGACAGAGGTTCTCAAATTTTGGGGTCTCAGGATCCCCTTACACCTTTAAAAATTATTGACACTGTAGAGAGATTTGGTTTGTGTGGGCTTATCTACTGATAGTTAATGTATTCGAAATGATAACTGAGATTTCAAAATACTTATTTATTAATCAGCTGCGCACCCTGGCCCACGCTTGTAATCCCAGCACTTTAAGAGGCTGAGGCCGGCAGATCACCTGAGGTCAGGAGTTTGAGAGCAGCCTGGCCAACATGGTGAAACCCTGTCTCCACTAAAAATACAAAAATTAGCCCGCCGTGGTGGCGCCGCCTGTAATCCCAGCTCCTCGGGAGGCTGACACAGGAGAATCCCTTGAACCCGGGAGGCGGAGGTTGCAGTGATCTGAGATCGAGCCACTGCACTCCAGTCTGAGTGACAGAGAGAGACTCCGTCTCAAAAATAAAACAAAATAAAAAATAATAAAAATATGTGTTCATAAAGCCATCATACGTAACATAAACGAACAGTTTTATGAAACATACTACACTTTGCAAAACAGAAGCTGGATGGAAAGAGTGGCATTACTTCACCTCCTTGCCTTCTATTTAAAGACTGGCTTGCAAAAGACACCTGGAACCCCGCGTCGGCCTCTGCGTTTGGTCTGTTGGAGCATCCCATGTCCCCTCGCCTCTGGAAAGCCCCAGCGTACACTCGTGAAGAAAAGCAAGTCGTTTCTCAGGAGCACCGTATTAAGAAAATATTTTGAATTTACGGACCTCCAAAAACAATCCTTAGGGCCTCGGGGGTCTCTGGACCATATTTTCAGAACCATTAGCTTAGGGTGATTTTAAAAAATTATTAGACTTTATTCTTAGATCAGTTTGAGACCCCTCACACCCCTGGTTCTATTGTGCAGCCAGGGTTGGGCATCGCCACTGTCTGTTGTCATATTGCCTAAAACGCATCGGAGATCCGCCCCGACGGCCCCCAGCTCCCCCTCCGGCTCCTGCTTTCGGAGCGAAGGTCGCCTGGCTCCATTGTCACGGGGCCCTCGTGGCGCCTGAATGAGGCCCCATTCGGAACGTGGGCGTGTGGGGGGTGTCGGGAGGCCAAGACAAGGGTGACGGCTTCTGAGGAGCAGAATGTGCTGCATCACATCCCGGACCAGGTTAGCGTCTGTCCGTACCACCAGCGGGAGAACCATGCCCTCCGCCCTGCCTCCAT
>NW_016107449.1:3001419-3034322 GCF_001604975.1 Cebus imitator
GCCCTCCGCCCTGCCTCCATCATGCCCTCCGCCCTGCCTCCACGATGCCCTCCGCCCTGCCTCCACGATGCCCTCCACCCTGCCCCCATCATGCCCTCCGCCCTGCCTCCAGCATGCCCTCCGCCCTGCCTCCATGAGCGGCTCCAGTCCAGCCGGCAGAGGCACCTCAAGTTCCAGCAGCAGCTCCGGGAGGCCCCGGCCATGCCAGCCCCTAGGTTCCGGGAGCCCCCACACAGGCCCAGCCCTGTCCCCTGGGCCAGGCTCTGGCTTGAGCACTCACCCCTTGGCTGAAATGCCTTCTCCAGGGTCAGGCTTCAGGCTCCCCCGGTGGGTCTGCAGCCTGGGACACCTTCCCACACCTTCCCACCGTCCCCTTGGCCCATCTGAGCCAGTCCTCACCGTCTGGTGTCCCTTCTGGGGCCAGCGGTGGGCCTGACTCCCACCCACTCACCCCCCTGACCAGTTTTCTGTGCACTTCCTACTCTGCCCAGCCAGGCCTTGAGTATCCACAGTAAATGGATCTCCCACAAAAAAATCGATCAATTGCATCGGATGTCCTATTAAAAGTCCAAACACCTTAATGGGAGTACAGAGTCCTTGAGGACCTAATAGCCTTCTCTCTGTCTTGTGGTCCCAGGTCCCCGGGGAACAGCATGGTGTTAGCCTGACAATATTCATCAGATACCTCAGGCTCTTTCCTCTCTGCAACACTGGGACAGTTTCAGCCTTCTGCAAGAGTCCTCTTATTTCTACCTGAGGTGAGGCCTATTAATGATTCTCCACCAAAGGAGTGATTTTCAGGAGGGCAGGGAAAGTGTCTTTGTTACAGGACTGTTGTCAGCACTTCCTTGCAGTGGTAGCTCAGGAAACATTTATCAAATGAATGAATGAATGAATGAATGAATGAATGAACGTCACATGAACACAGCCACAAAGATGCTGAGTTTACCATCAAGCTACTCTGTTGTTCTAGCTCTAGTTTTATGGATTTTAAAGATGTGCTTCTCCTTCCTAATGACTCATTTTGTGAGGAGTGTGTGTGTGTGTGTGTGTGTGTGTGTATGTGTGTGTGTATCTTGTGAAACAGGCTTGTGAGCCTACCTATTTCACTCTAAGGAAGTTCACCAAATAGATGAATTCTTGTCAGCTGGACCCAGCCAGCCCTTTGCAGGTGCCCTGAGCCACTGGGGCAACTAGAGGTGTCCACGTCCAGTTGGAAGGTTGAATGCTGGGTGGATGCTGTGTGTTGGTGGCCTAGGACAGGTCAGGTGAGGAATGGCAATCCCTTTAGGATTGCTCCTTCTTCAGCACCCTTCAGCCTGCATGTATGTGCAGGTGTGTGTGTGTGCATGTATGTGAGAGAGTGTGTGTTTATGTGCATTTGAACCATTTGAAAGTGAGCTAAAGATAGCATACCCTCTGACCCATAAATATTTTGCTATATATTTTCAAAGACCACGGACATCCCTTTCCAAAACCATAACAGTTACCCAAATCAGCACATTTAACATGGATACAATAACATTATTCCACCCACAGACTACAGGTATAGATCAACTTACGACCTATGCAACTTACGACCATTCGACTTTATGACCACAATCGCTAGCCACGACTGCTCCGCGTCTGGCAACGCAAACGTTGCCCAGCTGGGCGTACGACAGTGCGGACCAGCTTCCGGCAGCACTACCATCTCCGCGTGCACCATTTCAACTGTTATCCCAGACTCGGTACAGCAATTTGTGTTTTGTGTCTTGGATATTTTTCATCAAACCCCTCCCAATAAACTTTTTATACGTTTCGAAGCAATGGATCCAAATATCGAGCACTTTGCAAGGATTGAACGGATGGCGCACGATGTGTTTCGTCCATATCATGAAATTTATGAAGAAAAAAAGAAACATACAATTCAGACAAAGCTCACCATGTTTATGAAAAAACCAACTCCGGTAACCCCAACTGCTGCCTTAGATGACGACATCAACGATCCGCAGCCAAGCACCAGCGGCCAATAAAATGTTTCGTACATGTTTATATATTTTGATATGTTTTGCAATTGGGAAAATGTTTCCTATGGTATTTTTTACACCTGTATTTTGTATTTTTGTATGCACCTGTATTTTGTAATTTCGTATGTTTTGCAAATATTAAACCAGTTGTCCAGGTAATGCAGTGTTTTACTTAAACCTGACGAATTTAAAAATAAGAAACAAAATGTTGTAGAGATGATACAAATGGCATAAGATGAACAAAGAAAATTATGATATATAACAATAATGAAAGAAATTTATGACAAAATATGACTTAAAGACTTTTGTAACATCATTTCACAGCACTGTACATATAACCTACTCAACTTATTACCAAATCATGTTATGACCAGTCGGTCGGAACCAATCGTGGTCGTAAGTTGAGCACTAGCTGTATTTTTAAATGTTGCCACTTTCCTGGGTGATATCCTTTATAGCTATGCTCTGTCTTCAATCTGCATTAATTTTAGACAACTCCTCAGTGTTTTTTGCCTGATTTGATCTTGGCATTTTTAAGAGGTGCAGGCCACTTTGTGTGATAGCCGATATATCCATTTGGCTGTGGTCATGAAAGTATCTAAATAAATAATAAGAAGTTGTGATCCCAGGTATAATGGGATAAGCACATACCATTCATTTTGCTCACTGAATGTTGTTATAAAATCTGGACATAAGGCACAGGGCCACTGTGAGGACTCTGAAAAGTGATTCAGGGAAGAAGACTGGAATTTAAAGTGCTGAAAATAGTGGCGAATTCTTTTTTTGGTCTGTTACTTTTATCCCTCAGGGCTCAATACAGATGTAGTTGTAGAAGTGCATACAGAACCAAGTAACTAAAATCCCAGCTTTGTTGCCAGAAGACCTGAAAAGGGATTCCAGGAAACTGAAAAATCCTGAGAGCTCATGGAGAGGAAGGAGCTCGGGAAAGGGAGGAGCTCAGGAGAGGGAGGAGCTTGGGAGAGGGAGGAGTTCATGGAGAGGGCGTAGCTCAGGAGAGGGAGTAGCTTACGGAGAGGGAGGAGCTCAGGAGAGGGAGAAGCTCAGGAGAGGGAGGAGCTCATGGAGAGGGAGGAGCTCAGGAGAGGGAGAAGCTCAGGAGAGGGAGGAGCTCATGGAGACGGAGGAGCTCAGGAGAGGGAGGAGCTCATGGAGAGGGAGGGGTTCAGGAGAGGGAGTAACTCACAGAGAGGGAGGAGCTGAGGAGAGGGAGGAGTTCATGGAGTTGGAGGAGCTCAGGAAAGAGAGGAGCTTGGGAGAGAGAGGAGCTCAGGAGAGGGAGGAGCTCAAGGAGGGAGGAGCACAGGAGAGGGAGGAGCTCAGGGAGGGAGGAGCTCATGGAGAGGGAGGAGCTCAGGAGAGGGAGGAGCTCGGGAGAGTGGCCCACACAGTTGCTGTGGGTCTGACAAAGTACACACAGGAGACGCTAAGAGTGAAGCAAGAGAGACTCAGGCCTGGCCCAGTCATGGTGGACACACACCTGTGGTCAATGTAGAAATCACCGCCAAGGCTTTTGTTTTTTTGCGTTCTGAACAAATTGATTAATAGACTATTTTTTAGAGCAGCTTCAGGTGTTGGGAAAATTGGGTAGATGGTGTCAAGTTCCCATATGCTCCTGCATTCCCCGCTTACCCTGTTAGTACCGTCTTACATTGGTGCATTTCTTTTAATTGATGGACCAATGTTGTTATATTATTATTCATTAAAGTCTAATAGTTAAGTCCAGAGTTCACATTAGGATTCGCTCTTGGGTACAACCCATGGGTTTTGATGCATTCATCAAAATAATGCCATGTATCCACCATAGGGCACCATACAGAATACTTTTTACTGCCCTAAAAATGCCCTGTGCTAAGCTTGTGCAGTGGTGTGTGTCTGTGGTCCCAGCTACTCTGGAGGCTGCAATGGGAGAATTCCTTGAGCCCCATAGTTCAAGGCTCCAGTGAGTTATGATCGTGCTTCAGCTTGGGTGACAGAATGAGACCCTGTCTTAAAAAAAATAAAAAGTAAAAAAATGTATCTCCTGCACCTATTCATCCCTCCCTCTACTCATCCCCAACAAGCCCACCCCAGCTGAACCTCTGACAAACACTAATCTTTTTACTGTCTCCATAGATTTGCGTTTTCCAGAATGTCAAATCGTTGAAACCATACAATGCAGTCTTTTCAGATTGACTTCTTTCTTTTTTTTTTTTTTTCGACTTCTTTCTTTACAACATGCTTTTAAATACAAAAAATTAGCTGGGCATGGTGGCGCGTGCCTGTGGTCCCGGCTACTCGGGGGGCTGAGGCAGGAGAATTGCCTGAACCCAGGAGGCGGAGGTTGCGGTGAGCCAAGATCGCGCCATTGCACTCCAGCCTGGGTAACAAGAGCGAAACTCCGTCTCAAAAAAAACAAAACAAACAAACAAACAAAAAAACAATATGCTTTTAAGATTCCTCTATGTCGTTTTCTGTGGCTGGCTAGCTCATTTCTCTTTATTACTGAATAATATTCCACTGCCTGGATGTACTACAGCCTGTTTATCCACTCGCTGTTGAAGGCCATCTTGGTTGTATCCAAATTTTGACAATTATGAATACAGCTGGCGTAAACATTCACATGTAGTTTTTTGTAGATACAAGTTTTCAGCTTATGTGGGCAAATATCAGAGAGCCCAACTGCTGCGTCATATGGGAAGAATGACAAGTTTACTTTTGTAAAAAACTGCCAATCTCCCTTCCAAGACAGCTGAACTGTTTTGCACAGGTCCTGGACTTGGAGTTATGCAAGGGTGAGCTGGAGTCTCTAAGGTGGCATGATGGGGCTGGTCCTGTGACTTTCGGAAAACTGCAAACGTGATTCAGCTACAGCAGCGGAAAGGAACTGCCACTGCTGGGTGGAAGCAGCCTTTCCAGGAAGATGCTGGCAAGAGGAGGAAGTCCTCAGGGGGAAGGGTCGGGCCCTTGTCCCTCCAGACTAGCAGCCTTGCTCTAGCGTCCCCTCACCAGGAGCATCTGGCCAGGCCCATTCGCTGTTTGCAGAATCCCAGTGCTGGCATCACAAGGCAGGATATAGAAAGGTGGGTTTGGAGCCGAGAGACAATCATTTAATAATGGGATCACTCCCAGCCCCTGCTGAGATAAGTCCCTATCTTATTAAAGCTATGACATCTGACAGTAGTGAAGTTAACGGCACCGTCTTTCTGGACACCGGCGTTTCTGTAGGGCAGTCATTTCCGTGATTTAAGGTTGTCTCCCTGCTGGACTGAGAAAAGAGCCAGCAAAGGAGGGTAGGTTTCTATTTAGTCTCCCCGCTGCAGGCTTTCTTGAATTACCCCGAAGCTGCGCATGGAGAAAGCTGGATTCCTGGAAGCAGCAGTCCCGCAGACCCTGAGCGCTCAGCACAAACCACAGCCCGCCTAATGTCCCCGTTCATCGCTGCCCTCCGTTTGTAATGGGGGGGGGGGACCACGGCTCTGCTCTGAAGTTCCAGGAGCTTCCCACGCCTCAGACCCGCCGGAAATTCACAGGGACAAGATGGGCAGCTCAAAAAAATGGAAAAAAGGCAACCATTTGGTTTGAGCTGAATTGAAAAACAAAACAAAACCAAAAAACCCTCAGAGTTTCTTTTGAAAATTATGATGCTTCTCTTCATCGCTCTACAGTCACTTTCAGTGAAGCCAACCTCCATCGTTAATCTTTAACCTTCCAAGGTGCTCCAGGATGCACGCAACTGGCCAAGGGTCAATTTGCTGGTCTACCACGCCCCCTGGTGGTCAAAACCATGCAAGGTCTTACTGGATATTGGGCAATCCGTGGCCTTAAATAAGCATGGAAAAGAGTATGAATCCAAAATATGACACAACCGACTGAAAAAAAATACACGACACCATTTGTAAGGCTAAAAATGTGTCTCTGTTTAGCAAAAAAAAAAAAAAAACCATACCGCAGGCCCTGTCATTCCATTTAAAAAATCAGATTATTCACATATTCTGGTAGTTTTTATTACTGCTTCAACTTGTAGGCTCTGTTCTGTAATGTTTTGCGATGTCATACAGTTTTGGTTGCCATAAAAGTAAGAAGGAAAGCCATTGTGTATTCGCTTCTGAACGGTAAAGATAAAGCACAGGCTGCATAGGGACGTACACTTTGATATAAAACAAATGTTCTTTATTGTGCAATAAGCCCTACTTACTTCCTCCCTTCACCAGGGAGAATTTATACATAATTTTAAAAATTAAAATTCATCAATCTATAGATTTATAAAGTCCATTAATACTCCTACAGTTTATAAGAACTTGGGAGATAAGTCAAATGACTGATTTTCAATGATATAATATCTTTCCGGAATCATCGTCTGTAAATTTCCACAAGGAGGATTTTCTTTTCTTTTTCAAAAATCACTTTATTTTTAAAAAATCAAATGTATTTAAAAATTACTTATTTAAAAATCACTTTGAGAGGTATAGACATCAAATATGTATAAAGCTGTACATCTTTGAGGTCTGTACCTCTCAAAGTTTCTTCTCACCCCTGTTATTATCATTATAAGAACACGTCACATAACCTCCACCCTCTAGAGAATCTTAGGAGTGCAATTCTGCATCTTTAGCTGTTGGTACTATCCTGCACCACAGGTCTCCAGAACCTACTCCTCTTGCCTGACTGAAGCTTTCTGCCTTTGACCAACGCCCCTCCCTTTTCCCTCCCCACACCCTAGCAACCACCATTCCACATTCCACCCAGCCTTGTTTTACAGTTTGACTATTTTGAGATAAATGAGATCATGTGGTATTTGTCTTTCTGTGCCTGGTTGATTTCACTTAACATGCTATCCTCCAGCTCCATCCATGTTGTCACAAATTCCAGAATTATCTTCCTTTTTGGAGGCTGAATAATATTCCACTGTGCTTGTATACCACATTCTTTCTATCCATCCATCCACAGATGGGATTTAGGCTCTTTCTGCCATGCTTGGCTATCGTGAATAATGCCGCTGTGAGCATGGGGTCAGGTATCTCTGTGAGATCCCAAGCGTCTTGTTCTTCTCTCTGTAATGACCCTGCTCTGGGTATTTCACTGGAAGAGCAGAGAAGAAGTGGAGGAATGCTCTTCACTGAGTGCTAATGTTGCAGAGGCTAGGAGCTCAAAGAACCAAAATTTAAGTCCCAACTTCAAACCCCAGGCCCAGCTTTCACTGATGTGTGGACATTGGAATATCATTATTCGTCTCTCTTTCTTTTCTACACTGTCTAATAAGGACAGTGGCTACCTCACAGGGACATGGCTCCTTGAGAGCAGGATCTTTTCTGTTTCCAGCTACTGGTCTGCCCCTGGTGCCTGAGAACTGAAACCAGATTGCTTTGTTAAACTCCTGAGAACAAGCAAAAATGACTCAGCTGCAATGCCGAGAACAAACAAAAATCACATCCGGGAATTTCTCCTGAAATTAAGACTCTGAACCAATGACATTGCTTCCTTATCAAGACTAACACTAACCCATTTCGTCTCCCTCACCTTGCTGTGCTACCGATCTATAACTGGTCAGAAACTCTGCCCAAACCAGTGGCTTCCCACCTTCCAAAATCAACCTTAAAAATTACTCCCACCTCCTCACTAAAACCCAGTAAACATCCTATCCCGACATCCCCATTTAGAGACCCTATGCTTAAGGGCTGCCCGGCCCCGGGGCAAATGCAGCAGGTGAAACAGACTTAGCTTTGCTAGATCAATAGTCCTTTCTGGTGTTTCTGCATGTTCAAGAGTCTAAGTCACAGTAAGCCCTGGCCAACATTGGTGTCCTTGCCTTCCTAGACCTTTCTTGCAAATGAGTGCTCTTTACTGGACTGGCCACGAGATGACCTTCATGGTGGAACCCGTTGACCTGCCAGGTTCATGACCTTGGGAAATTTGCCAAATCTCTCCAAGGTTTAACTTCTTCTCTGTCACATGGG
Source organism: Cebus imitator (assembly GCF_001604975.1). NCBI lineage: Eukaryota > Metazoa > Chordata > Mammalia > Primates > Cebidae > Cebus > Cebus imitator. The sequence goes on from NW_016107449.1 coordinate 3,009,383, forward strand.
GATCAGTAATAGTTCCCATCTTACATATTTTTTATAAGGACTAGAAGAGCAAAGTCACATTCTAGGTTATGGTCGTTATTCCTCAAAACTAATTTTCTCCTTTGGGGTCTGTCTAACCCACCAGGCTGCAGGGGAAGTAAAGGCCTTTCAGGGATCTTCAACTTTCGCAGTTATCCATGAAGGTTTACTCTGAAGAGATATCCAACCTGGAGACAAGCAGTCCCCCAAAGCTCCACTGTGTCCAGGCAATGAGCACACAGACTAGTATGAATAGGTGGAAACACTCTGAAGCCCAAAGAAGAAAAGGGCAGTGATGGATCTGAATTTCCCCAGAAAATAAAGCCTCCCGGGAAAATGTATGTGACTTTGGCCAATAGAACCCTTGACAGTAGCTTTAGTTTTGCAAAATGGAGGTTTGGGAAACCATTCCAGAATGTGGACGCATCTGTGTCCAGGAGGATGCACGAGTCTGTGGAGTAGCTGGGTTTGCACTTCCAAACAAGGCCATGTGGGCCTAGGAACCTTCCCTACAAGGGGCTTTGTGCATTCGGGTTCTGGCGCCTCTGTCTTTATTCCTGAAAGCACAGCTTATGCACAATTGGTCAGCAAGGCCTGGCCCCCAAAACTCTTTGCTTGAGGTTGTGAGGTCTAAGTTTAACGTAAGCTCTTGAGAACCAACTGCCAAGTTGCAAGTTAGAGAATTCAAAGGAAATTGGCAGAGCATCTGGAGACTTTACCTGAGGTTCAGCAGTCTCAGTGGGACCAAGATAATCCTGATATTCTCTCCTAGGAACTGCAAAGTCCAGCTCAGAAATATCTTTTGCCTCTCAAACCCACCCAACAAGAGAGCTATAATTGACAGCCAGTTTCTGGGGGTTTCCCAGAAGGCTGTTAAACAATTTAAAAAATGGAAAAAAAAAGGTGGGGGGGGGGAGAAAAAAGACAGAGAGAGAGAAAGAAGAAGGAAAAAAAGGGAAACAGGAAAAAAAGAAGGAAAGAAAGAAGAGAGGGAGGGAGGAAGCTGGGGACTTGAGTAAGAATATTCTAGAGTTCCTATTAGTAGTAGCTAATTCTTACAGCGAGCTGGCAGTTTGTAGAAAGGACACTTCCGCAACAGAACCTCTGCTAAAGACAGATTTGTTAGTAGAGGTGAAAGTTTCCCCAAAGCCCCTTTCCAGTAGACCCATTCAGTGAATCTGGCACAGAGCATTTCAGATTCCCCATGAAACCCAAAAGCAATTATCTTAGATTAGCAGGAGATCAGAAACAGCTTACCTCAAGTATTGATTTCTAAACCCAGAGGGCTGGTGAAATTATTATCTGGTGAGATTTCCAAAACCCTGAAACTGGTAACTTGTTCAGACTGGGAAGGAGAAATATCAGACCATGGCAGTACAGACATAACTTTGATAGCAGAATATGGTTGGAATGGACTTTTCTGAGATCTGTTTTCATTTCTGAAAAGTGCACTAAGACCCCAATGACAGCTCTGCCTTAGCTCTTGGGTAACTTCTCAGCATCACGTGGATGAGAGAAAGGTTTGTTCAGGATCAGTTCCCAAAAACGATGTCTGGAAACAGAGGTGTACGGTTACATTGCATGGTCATGCTTCAGATATTTCAGAAAGACTGTGCTGTTGGAAGGAGAGCACACAGTCTTTTTTTTTTTTTTTTTTTTTTTTTTTGAGATGTAGTCTCACTATGTTGCCCAGGTTGTAGTGCAGTGGCACAATCTTGGCTCTCAGGTTCAAGGGATTCTCCTGCCTCAGCCTCCCAAGTAGCTGCCCACCAGCACACCTGGCAGATTTTTGTATTTTTAGTAGAGATGGGGTTTCACCATGTTGGCCAGGCTGGTCTTGAACTCCTGACCTCAAGTGATCTGCCCACCTCAGCTTCCCAAACTGCTGGGATTACAGGCATGAGCCAATGCACCTAGTCCCACACAGTCTTTTAAAATAAACTAACTCAAGCCCCTGAAAGATAGCGAAGGAACAGTAAGTATTGGGCCAGATATGAAATGAGTCGATTATTTGTGATAATTTCTTTTCATTTAAATACCATCTCATGTATATTTTGTAAAATAAAATGAGATTTGCAAGTGAAAATCTATTAAAAATGGTAAAGAGCTGTGAAGAATTAAGGCCATGAGGATTTCTAAATGTTTTCCAGGCCACCAGATGACATGAATAGTTTACTTATAACCATTGACATGGTATTTCTGGTGAAATTGGGGCCACTCAGAATGTTCTCTTATTTCAGACCAGGCATCCACTTGGTATAGGTATTGGACTTCTGACAGCCATAGTGTGGCATGAAACGCCTGGTGGCTGGTGCACTCTGACAGTACACTTCTTCCAGAGGCAGCAAGGAGGTGGTCCCCAGCCCGCAGCTGATTCTCCAGAGCAGGCAGGGCACTGACTTCAAGTCAGGCCTCCAAATTCCCCAACCTGAATGGGGATAACGTTTAAGTCTAATTCCGAGACTGGCTTTTCTGGCATAGAAGAATCTCACCTGAAATCTCTTTTATCTCAATAACAAAATATCACAACCTTTTTATTATTGTATTTACAGAAATTACAGATTTGGGCAGACAGGCAGACATGTATTGTCTTTGGCTTAAACTGGCAATTGGGATGCTGTGGGTTGAAGTGGGCTGTAACACAGATGTTGTTCTATGGAGCCCCCAAGTGGACACACACAGGTATAACTGCTCTGCAGCGCACCCTCATCTTAAGGAAAAAGGTCCAGTCTGTGTCTGAGGGTGTCTCCGTAGCCATTAAGAGAAAAAGGAATGTGTCGTGAAGGAAAGGATTGCAATATTGGTGCCATTCTTAAAAGCCAGACGTCAAGAAATAAGAGTTAACACTGACAGGTGAAAAAAACATGGGCTTAAGCCGGGTGAAATTGGCATTCTCAGCCACACATTCGTACAGGATTGAATACGCTCTTCTACAACAGATTCCCTAGCACAGTCCCACCTTCCCGACTGGCCGCATTGACAGGTGCGCCTGCGTGCTCACCACCGACAACCTGTGTGCGTCGTGGAGTAGATGATCTGTTGCTTGATCTTTTCCTAGAACGTAGCAATCTCTCTAGAGTTGAAAGTGAGCTCTGCACCTGCTCGTTTCATCCGGTGCGTGTTTGATCTTCCGAGCAACAGCATAAAACAGCATTTGCTGTTTTGTAAGTTTTTTGGAAGATAACTCAATACTCTAAATCAATCAGGTGTTGGCAAAATATAGAGAGTAAATATTTTAGGCTTGTAGGTCAAGAGGGAAAATTCCAGGATATTATCTAGATGCTTACATAATCATTTCAAATGTAACCATTCAAAAGCCTAAGAACCATTTGCGTCTCCAGGCCATCAGGAAAGGGGTGTCTGGCTTGATCCTGCCCGTGGCTCCTAGTTATCATATTCTAGTCCTAGAGTAAGATTTACTATGCAGATGAGTGTATAACGTTTTTGTAACTAAATGGTTTCGCAAATATGACAGCTCTTTTGTTTTCAAAACTGCCCATTCTCACAGTGGGCAAAGATAGTGGTTGTCCTTTACACCCAGAACCAGAGTTTGGCCTCCTGGGCTGCAGGAAGGGTTCTTGTATCAGCTATGCCTCTTTTCTGAGCACCTGCTGTGCACCAGCAAAGCCAGATGTCTACCTCCCTTCTCTGAAAGATGTGACCCTCCAATTGGTAAGGCGAGAGGACTCCCCTGAGGAGATGATGAACAAGCAGGTGTTAGTCCAGACTGAGCAGAGGCTTCTAGTGGGCTGGATTATAGGCCCAAGATGCCACGATGTGGAGGACAGGAACTATATTTGGCTGACTTTGGCCACAAATACTTGCACTCATATATTCACTGCGTTAATACTGACGGAGAATCTACTTTGTGCTTGTACTGTGTTGGATGTCAGGATAGAGAGGTGAGCCAGACGGAGAAAGTACTGCATACCACGGCGTCTACATTTACATCGGGCAAGACCACACAAGTGGACACAACCTCAGGAGGATTTCAAATTGCCACATGCATGGGAAGAAAGTAAAGTGGAGTGACGTGACAGTGTCACTGGAATGTGGGGAGAGGCTGAAACTTTAAAGGAGCAGGTTATGAGAAAGAGCAAGAACGCCAAAGAGCAGAGCAGCTGCAAAGGCCCTGAGGTGAGTTGGGAAGATTTGCCTCAGGGAGCCTTCTCAAGAGCAGGACGTGGTGGAGCTGGAGGCGCTGGAAGAGAAAGGACTGGGAAATGCTGCTTGGGGCGTTAAGTGTTCTGAATCCTGGGAGGTGGTGTGAGCAAAGGTGCTGGATTCTGGAGCAATAATAATGTGGGTACAATCACTAGGCCAGGCTGGCAGGTGCCGGCATTCATGAAACTAGGCGTGTGTGGTGACAAGCAAGGACGAGGGACTGGGGCCGAGGAGAGCAGTGGGCTCAGCTCAGAGCTCAGGCCGCTCCCTGGAGGCAGCCCAGCGGTGAGCTCTGGCAGATTCACTGTTCAGAATCGGTTGAAAGGGAAGGAAAATGGAAGATTTTTTAAAAAAACAATTTTGCGATCTCCAAATTTAGTTAAAGCTGAGTCTGAGAAAGCAAAGCATCCACAATTCCGTGGGCAGTTAGGGTGCCTTGCCCTGGCGTGGCTATGGAGGGACATCCACTGCTCTGCACTGGGGAGGGCGACTCCTGTGCTTGACTCTGCCACCCTGGGCCCAGAAGCTTGGTTTTGACTCTCTAGAGACGAAACTGAGACATGTGGCTCATAAAGCTCTGAGGACAAAGGGTCCACATTGCATGCATAGGTAGTCCCGGATCCAGTAGAAGGAAAAGAGAGAAAGAAGAAGAACCAAGGGAGCTGCCCACATGGGGCTACTGGGTCAGACCCTAGCATCTTAGGCTCCAGTCTTGGCTTTGGGACCTGCTAAGCTGTGGAACCTCTGAGTAAGTGACTTCATCCCTCTGGGCCTTGGTTCCCTCTCCCCCTAGGCTCTTTCCACCCTGATTCCTAGAATATAGAGCAAGGATTGGTGTTGATGTGTATCTACTGAAATTACCTGGGAGCTTAAAAAACATACCAGTTCCTGGCCTGACCCTAGAAGAGCTGAACCAAAGCCTCGGGGGAGGGGCCCCATTTTCCACTGTACAGCTGATGATGCTAATTCACAGACAGGATTGAGGGCCACGAGGCAAAGGTGCCAGCATCCTGGGTCCCCGAGGGAGCATCAGTGTCTAGACCAACTTGGAGGATACACAGTGCTCATTCCCACTCCCTCCGATGGCTGCAAAGGAGACCTCTTTGAGGTGGGACCAGTAGTGTTGCAAGTTCATTTCGTTATGATTTTTGTCATTAAAATGTAAACGGGTTAATTTATCTGTACATTAAATGCCATTAAAAAGAGAGCCCGAAGGCTCCAAAGTGTATCATTTCTTTGCCTAACCACACTGCCTCCTGCAGCCCACACCCTGGAGGCTTAGGCAGGGGAGCGGGTGAGACCGTCCAGGGACACCTGGCTCTGCACAGAGGATGGGGCCTCAGACCTGGCATCAGGGGCTCATCTGGTGCCCAGTGGATCAGGTCTAACTGGGATAAAGGTTAACTTCAATGCGTTGTCCCTGCATCTGAGAAAAACCCTTTACAGGATTGTAGTTAACGGTCTTAGAAAATTGTGTGTGCTGCAGATCTGCTCAAGGAGGAAGGGCACAGTGGGAAGGCTCTCGAGAACTCACAGCAGGCAGGGGGATTTGGGCATCTGAGGGGTGAGTGGGGACAGTTTCTTCCTGCTCCAGCAGCGCCGTCCCCTGCCTCAATGGCTGGCTCTCACTCCTTCTGACTGCCTGTGCTTTGCCGGTTCTCTGTGTCTCATTGCTCCTCCTACGTGAGCTTAGGAGCCCGGCTGACCACCAAGGAAGGACCAAAAGGAGGAGGCTCAAGAAAAAACCCTTTAGCTCCACTGAAGAGAGTGCTGGCTCGGCCTGAGGCCACACGGGACCGGAGAAGATCCCAATCTATTCATATTTGCTTCAAGACACGTGACATCTTATTTGACTTGAGCTCCGTCCCTGACTCGCTCAACCTTAGCTGGGGTGATTGTTTCCTTCTAGGTTGCTTTCTGAAACACCCAGTGCAAATAGGAGTTGGCAAGGAGGCGGAATTACTGCAGGCAAGGGGAATGGGCCCAGGGACTGGAGAAAGTCAAAGCAGCCTGGGGCTGGCGGCAGCATCCAGCCAGCCTGCACAAGCAAGCAGAGGAGGACCATGATGCGGGGCAGGGGACACCACCCCAGCGTCCAGCATGTCAACAGCGGTTCCTTTAGGTGGGCACGTAGGAGGCTGTTACATGCCAGAACCAGTACATAAGCCAGATGAGCTGTTTTTGTTTTGTTATATTTTGAGTTAATAAATAATAATCATATATATTTATGGGGTACAATATGATGTTTCAATACATGCATACATTTGGGGATGATAAAATCAGGCTAATTAACATATCTATCACCCCAAATAGTTTATCCTTTCTTTGTGGTGAGAACATTGAAAACCCTGGAAGATGGGATTTTTCCCCTAACTGAGATTTGTACTCTTTGACCAATATCTCCCCTTCTCCTGTCTGCCCTCTCCCCCAGCCCCTGGTAAGCACCAGTCTACCCTCTATTTTTATGAGTTTAACTTTTTAAGATCCCACATGTATATGAAATTATATGATAGTTCTTGAATATAACCCCAATAGCACAAGGAACAAAAGCAAAATGGACAAATGGATTGCATCAACACAAAAAACTTCTACACAGCAAAGGAAACAGTCAGGAGAGTGAAGAGAAAACCCACAGACTGGGAGAAAATACTTGCAAATCCTACATGAGGTAAGAGGCTAATGTCCCAAATGTACATGAAACTCATTCTACTCAATAACAAGAAAGCAAATAACCTTATTTAAAAATGGTCAAAGAGCCTGAATAGGCAATTCTCAGAAGAAGACATGCAAATGGCCAACAGGTATGTGAAAAATGCTCAATACCTCTAATCATTAGAGAAATGCAAATTGAAATCACAGTGACGTGCCACCTCATAAATGTTGGGCTGGCCATTATCAAAAAGAGGAAAGTGGCCTGGTGCAGTGGCTCCCATCTATAACCTCTGCACTTTGGGATGCCAAGGCTGCCAAGGCAGGTGGATTACTTAAGGTCAGGAGTTCGAGACCAGACTGCCAACATGGTGAAATCTTGTCTCTAATAAAATTTTTTTAAAACCATTAGCTGGGCGTGGTGGTGTACACCTGTAGTCCCAGCTACTTGAGAGGCTGAGGCAGGAGAATTGCTTGAACCTGGGAGGCAGAGTTTGCAGTGAGCTACTGTACTCTAGCCTGGGTGACAGAGTAAGACTCCATTTCAAAAAAAAAAAAAAAAGATAACACATATTGGTGAGGATATGGAGGAAACAGAATTCTTGCACACTGCTGGTGAGATTGTAAATTAGTACACCACACCAGTATGGAAGTTCCTCAAAGCACTAAAAAGAGTATTACCATATGACCCAGCAGTCCCACTTCTGGGTTCTATCCAAAGGAAATGAAATCAGTTTCTCCAAGAGATGTCTGCATTCCCAAGTTCATTGCAGCATTCTTCACAATAGCAAGATATGGAAACAATAGAAGTTCCCACATCAAGCAGGAATGAATTTAACAAAAGGGTGTCTATATACAATGGAATGCTATTCATCCTCAAAAAAGTGGAAATTCTGTCATTTGTGACAACATGGCTGAACCGAGGGAACATTACGCTAAGTGAAACAAGCCAGGCACAGAGGCAAACACCACAGATTCTATTTTTGCCACCCAGAGCCAAACCACAGTAAAGGGGGAAGAGAAGAGGTCTGAGAGTAAATGGTTTGGTTCAGGTTAATCAGACCAACCGCTGCAGGGCTGTATTCACCTGTTCTTATGCCACTAATGAAGACACATCCGAGACTGGGTAATTTACAAAGGAAAGAGGTTTAACAGACTCACAGTTTCACATGACTAGGGAGGCCTCATAATCATGGTGGATGGACCAAGGAAGAGCAAAGGACCTTCTTACCTGGTGGCAGAGAAGAGAGCTTGCAGGGGAACTCCCACTTATAAAACCATCAGATCTTGTGAGACTAATTCACTACCAACAGGATAGTATGGGGGAAACCACCCCCGTGATTCAATTATCTCAACCTGGCCCCCCCCTTGACAGGTGGGGATTATTACAATTCAAGGTGAGATTTGGGTGGGGACACAGTCCAACTGTATCAAGGGCTATGCCAAGGTTTAAGGAGATGAGAGATATAGTCCATCTGGAGGCGGAATTGCATGGAGACAATGCTCCACCCTTGTCCATTTCCTGCTCTCGGATTTATACTTCCAGCATTTGTGGGGTGTGGTCAGGTGCCCAGCAGTATACTGACTGTGGGGTCTCATAGGTAAATATAATTCTCCTTGCTTTCTGGGGGCTTATGGTCAGCGCAGTGGTCTGGCAAACAAATTAAAATTAATTCATCTATTCAATTTTGCTTACTTTTCAAGGCTCAGTTTAAATCAACCTCAACCACAAAATTGACTCTGATTCCTCATCCTCTTTGTAAATTTCTTGAGCCCTCACCTGAACATGCCCTGAAATCACATGCAGCCCAGTTGCATCCCAGGCAGACCTCAAAAACCCAAATTCTTTGTAGCCTACAGATTTAAAAAATTGATTAGTTTATCCTCATGATCCTCTGCCAACAATAAAGTTTATTTGAGTTGGCTTATAAAACATTCCCAGTATAATAAGGTAAAAATAAAGATGAAGAAATCTGGGCAAAGAAAGAAAGATGAAGAGACTGGGGAGAGCAGTCCAAGGTGGAACTGTGTGAGGTGAGACTCCCATCCCTCGAAGTATTAAATCCACGACGAAAAGCCGCTGGATCGATGTAGCCTTTCTAGTGTGTTCCTTACTCCCGAGGAACAGTCTCTCCAGGAAAGCAAGGAAGTTGTCGATCAATCCACCTCAAACTTTGTGTGTGTGTGTGTGTGTGTGTGTGTGTGCGCGCGCGCGTGTGTGTGTGTGTGGAGAGGGAGAGAGAGAGAGAGAGTGATAGAGGATTCTTGCTCTGTTACCCAGGTTGGAGTGCAGTGGCACGATCTTGGACTGCAACGTCCACCTCCCGGGTTCAAGTGATTCTCCTGCTTCAGCCTGCCAAGTAGCTGGGACTACAGACACCCACCATGACACCAGGCTAATTTTTGTATTTTTAGTAGAGACAGTTTTTCACCATTTTGGCCAGGCTGGTCTCAAACTCCTGACCTCAGGTGATCCACCCACCTCGGCCTCCCAAAGTGCTGGGATTACAGGCATGAGCTACCACACCCAGCCTTCACTGATAAAACTTCACTCTTTCTCACCCATGCACATATTCTATTTTTTAAAATTTCTCCGAAAGACCTTCTCCCATTTCTGCTTATTGAAATCTTGACTGCATTTTAAAGCTTAGTTTTAGCCAACCTCACCCACAAAGTTGACCCAGATTTTCATCCTTCTAAATTTCTTGAGCTCTTAGCTGCAGTTACCCTCAAATCACATCCAGTCCATCTGGGTCCCATTCAGACCAACTGAACCCAGTCTCCCAGGGTAGGCTCTGGAGTCTGCAGTGTAACTCATACACAGGTGATTCTGATGAGCTGCCAGGGTTAGAAACCTCAGAGCTAGTCCGTGTCCTCATTTTAGATAAGAAGAGACAGAAGCCCAGGAAGCTGAGGGTTCCATGGCTGTAATAGTGGAGGAAGGAATTGAGAGCAGAGCCTAATCCACAATTTGGTGCCCTTTCTACCTTGCCAGACATACCAAGGTTAATGCCAAGTCAATTTCTGTCTTCACAATACAAATAGAACTATAGCAAAAGCTTGCAGAGGTATAGAACATTTAAGGCACTCATGAATTTTGTAAGAATTCAGTAGAATTCAAAATAATAATGGCAATGTTACAGACCAACATGACCTAATACTGGAGATAATATAATATTCAATAAGATCTAAGAATTCTAAGAATAGAATGGAACAACCCCCAAAAAATGCAGTCCAGGAACATGGTCAAGGTAGTTATAATCATCCATCAGCTAGTTTCCATCTTCAATAAGCCAGGGTGGAAATGTAATCAAGTGCAGAAGAAAAGATCTAAGCTATGCATAAGGAGAATCAGCCTGGTGGTAGAATTGCGTAGAACGGAGCTTCCCTTGAAATGAAGTAATTTATGTTTTCAGTTTATTTAAATGTAGTCCTGTTGCAAGAAAGGATACATTAAAAAAAAATTAAGATTCCATTGACCTCAGTTAAGGGTTTCTCATAGAAAAATGCTGCACATTCTGCTCTATTCATATGAAGCAATTGCAGATTTCCAATGTGTTTCTAATTTATCTGGAACTCTTCCTGAAAGAAAACATACAAAACAAAACAAAACAAAAAACTAAAAATAAATAAATAAATAAAATAAAATCTCTAGAGATCTTATTCCTGGTTCCAACCTAGGGTAGACCATCAGGGTCTGGCCTAGCTATGGCCGGTGATCATGGACAGATCTCATCTCTGAGACCTGTACCTCTGAACTGCACCTGGTTACAGGAGCATACACTATACAGTGTCAGGTTACATGCAGGCACTTCCTTTGCTAAAGTCTTGGTGGAAAGATGCCCAGCCAGAGGGCAAGCTGCACAAACTTGCATGTGAGCATGTAATTACTGATATGGAGTGGTTGACGGTTCATCATTCAATGAACTGAAGGGCAAATTGGTACATGAACCTCTCTGTAAGCTCTGGTGGGCCATGTGGCTTTGCATGTTACACAGCAGCCAACCAAGCCTGGCTTCTAATATCCATGTAGAGGGCTTATCTGTCCCTCACACTGTAATATATGTGGAAAAAAGAAAATATACACTTACTCAGGTCTTCCTTGTCAGATATTTACATGTAAGTGACTTTTGTTCACACACGCCTTCACTCACTTATCCAGCGTTAGTTTATTAAACAAATATTTTTTTGAGAATCTGCGTTGTAGATGGATTGTGTGAGAATAACACAGGCAAGACCCCCATCCGCACATTGCTTATGAACTTACACTAATAATGATTTAGCACACCGCTGCTAAGTATTGCCAGGAGCAGTGCAGAGTGCCATGGGAGCAGGTAGCCAGGAGGCCTGGCCCAGTGCAAGGGTCGGGGGAGTCTGCATGGAGAGGAGGAGTTTGCAGTAAACTGAAAGATGGACAGAATTAACTGGGTGGAGAGTGGAGTGGGCACTGCTGGTGTGTAAGAGCACTCCTTAGGAATGATGATTAGGGTCTCTTCAGGAGCCTTGCTCCTGCCATCTGGTTTCCCCATGAGAACCGTATTTCTATGACCATCTTGGCCACTGAGTGATAATCGTAGAAATTCTAGGGGCTAGAAGGGAACTGTCCTCAACTCTATACCTCATTTTTCCCATTTAGAATCCTGCTAACACAGCTACACACATCAAAAGACTTCCAGCTTCTTAGATGGAATGCTCTGAATTGGCTTACTTGCTTGTGAAAATCTGGTACTGAGAACAACTTAATATATCTGAACTGAGTTTCTATTTCTTCTAGTTTGTCTTTATATGTTGTGTAAATGTAGCACCAAATGGCCTGACTTTTATAGTTTCATGGAGGAGGAGAAAGTATCACTATGATAGTTAACACCACCTGTTTACCCAGGCGTTATATTAATAGGCAGCTGTTAGTCTCCAATGAATGTGAAGGTATTTGATTAACTTGGGCATTGGCCAAACCTCCTAGAACAGATTTGGGAAATTCAGTTATGGACAACTGTGTTTGAGAGTTACTGATTATCTGTAGACCTATTTGGAATCCTCCTTTGTGTGACATTCTAAGGATCCACACATCCCTTTGTAAATTTGGGTGCCATCAATGAATCCAGATTTTGTGAGGTTTATAATCTGCTTAATGCTTAAATCCAGTTCCCCTTGGGGGTGGAGTCCATGAGGCAGAGTCTACATTGTCTATATTTGCCTATGCCCAGGTGCCAGTGTGCATATTGGTGGCTATGGGATTTATGTTTGTGAGCTGAGTAAGTATGGGAAAAGGCAGGAGCAAGGTATTGCACACAGGGGCTCCCGGTCACTCTTAGTTAGGCGTGGGGGCCCTCACAAACGAACACTGTCCACTCCACAGCACCACTAAGGCCATACTTGACCAATTTCTGGTGCATCAAGGTGTCAGAGCTTGATGAAAACTTTAGAATCCCCACCTTTTTAATTCAGATGACTGATAGATTCTCTAGCTTCAAGAGAACTCCAGTTTCCAGTTGGTTAACTTGAGATAGAAAAGTGTGTTATTCTAACCTTACCCCAAGGCCCTGAACACACAAGTCTTTCTTTCTCTTTTCTGAATCCTGAATGTGCTCCACACCCCCAATGCTCATATGAGAGATCCAGGACCTTGCACTCACCCATGGCATAATCTTGTACCAGATCCACAGCTGCTGTTGTTCTTGGAAAAACTAGTGCCTGCTTAGGTACAATGTAAGTCAAAACTGCTCCCTGCCTTCTTTTTGTTTCACTTTGAAGATATTGGCCTGAGGGCAATTCCCACTCCAAGATGGAAACTGGAAAAATAAGAAATAAAGCTACTTTATTCAAACACCAAAACAAAAGAAATTTCAGACCAAAACAGGAAAGGCAAATTTTTTTTCATGATTCTAAATAATGAACATTTTTGAGACTTTTTATTTTTATCTTTAATGCATTAAACAAATCTATTCAAATGTTAAAAAGTTTCAACAATTATTGTGGGCACAATAGTAAATGAATACATTCCTAACAAGATGAAAATGTTCTCTCCTAGGGCAGCCCGAGAATGTAAGCTCACGTTTACGGTGCTTCACCCCAGCTGTGGGAGTCATTGCGCTTGATAAATGGGATAGAGGAGATGCTTAGGTACATTTTGAATCTGTTCTTTGAAAATATTACTCAAAGAGATTCTGTAAGACGAAAACAAAAATACCATTATAATGAAAGTCTTCACTCAAACCACATTTTGCAAAATCTCTGCTTAAATTACGTAGATTTGTGTAATTTTCATAACAATGAAAAAAAGTACAACATTGGATTCACTTCACTCATTTTTCTTTCAAATATTTGTGTATCATTTCTTTTCATCCTTTTTAGAGTTTTCAACTCTATATCAGCATTCCTGGACCTTAGAGAATAAAGTTCTTTGCCATGCACTTTTTTTTTCGCTGTTACTTTGAACAGTTTGAAAATTGCTTTGAGTTTAAATGAAAAAAAATCTAAGCTTTGCCATTGGTATTCTGTTTTCCCTTGGGGGAAAATGCAGTTGGCTTGGCTCAGTCCTGACAAGGTAGTGAAAGTCATTCTAATTTTTATTTAAGAAAAAGCAATTTTCATAAATGGTGTACCACTAATGGATCATGATCATCTATAAGCCCCACAGCAAATTACTCTTAATCCAGTTTGCTGTGTTGCCTTACCTGAGGGAAATAATACCCACCCTTCCTCTGGGCTGGCATACTGCTCACAGAGACTTCTTCAATATATATTAATCCCATCATTTATCTTTGTCAACTGAGAACAAAAATAATTTGTAGAAGAGTAAACAGAAGCACATAGAAAAAGGGAGCTCGGCATTATTAAACAGCGGAAAGCAGGTGCTCACAAAGCCAAGCTTATTTTTATTGCAAAACTTGAGTAATTCTCCTTCTGCATCTGTGCATAGTAAATACGAGTGAGGGAAAAATCTAATATTTTAGAGGAAACTGAAATCACTTTGGCAGAGGAATGAGGGCAGCCACTGGCATTGTGGCTGGCTTTTTAAAATCAATCTGAAAATAAGAGATTAATGACTTCCAAAGGGCAGGAAGGAAAATGGAAGCAGTTAGAGTCAAAGGAAACTTTCATTTGATTTGAAAAATGCAAAATAATAAAACAAACTTCTGATGTTCATTTTTCAGGAACAGATCTGGATCTTGGCTGCATCTTTTCTCTTGCCCACAAACTTTCATGATGACTAGAATTGTCAGCATTAACACTTGTATTAATTAGTATTAAATGTAATAGTACTAGTGCTATTGTTACAAGATTACTAACACTAACGTTTCTGTTAGAGTCACTGTGTGCCACACCCCCTTGAATGCATTTTGATTGCTCCCACAATATTGTACAAGCAAGTTGAAGGAGGACCTGAGAAGGTAAGTGAGGGTCAGAGAAGTTAAATGACTCCTTGCATGGTTAAAAATGACACTCAGGCTTTATGAGTACATGCTGCGTGTCAGATACTGAGCTACCAAACCTTCTGAGAACTTCTACCACTGATTTCCACTTTACAGATAAGGAAATTGAGGCTTGGAAAGGTTTAGAAACATGCCCAAGTTCACAAAAATAATTAAGCTGAGTCAGAGCTCTAAACTCACGTCTCTCACCAACTTCTCACTATTCCAGAATTTCATTGTGAGATTGATAGTTCTTTTCAAACTAAGATTCTTTGGGTTGCAAAATCCACTTCTTTCAACCGCTCTGTGGTGTCTTATTTAGGAAACTACAAAACCAAACAAACACTTCTGATTATTTTAAAGGAAAAAACAACAACAACCCAAGGTCAACTCAGCTCAGTGCTATGGCCAAGCATTTCTTTGGAAACTAATATCTCAGTCCCCCCCACACACCATCATCACTTCCATCTTTTCCTCCCATATCTCTTCGTTTTTGTTTCAATTGTGGTTTGTGCCTAAGTTGGCAGTGGTCTCTACTGGTAGTGAAACCCAGCTGATCTTTTAGAAGTTTCAACTAAGAGATGAAGAGTGTCATGAAGAAATGAAGAGCTTGTATTTAGCTACCTTCTGGCCGTTAAGAATTAAAAGAATAGGTCAATAATGCCTTTTGGCAGAAATAGAATATCTTACTTGCGATGAAAATGAGCAGGGGACACTGAACAACTAGCTAAAAGTAGGGGGTCAAGTTTTAAGACAAATGAAACTGAACTGGAAGAACAGAAAACTTTTCATCTTTCAGTTATTCTTTACAGAGTTAGGCTGTATGATGGGGACTCAGGCATTCCTATATTGGTAATATACTTATTCATTAGTTTAATTACTTAAAAAAATGTTTACTGAAAATGAATAACTGCAAGAAACCAAGTGAAATAAAACTAGCTCTTCTTCTCAAGGGACTTAGAGTTTGTTTTGTTTTATGTCTAATCAACACAAGCCATACAACTCACCCATAACATTAGGTATGCACAAACAACTGGTCTACGTCTTTTGTCAATCAAGTTCAAGTGACAAATCAGTAGGTGATGACGTCTGTGCAGCATGCTTGCTAACATCGGTGGCAAAGAGCAGGGGAAGGAGATCTTCCTTGGGGTGCCAGGCTTTGTGAGAAATTGTTTGATATTCTAATTGAAAGAAATTAAGCAAATACTGTAACAAATCTCCATGGGAAAAGTTTTTTATTTTTAATTTTCAAGACCAGCAATACAAATGATATGGCCCATCTGACCTTGAATATCTGCACCATGAGGTATCCTCTCCCAGGGCATCCTGTTCAACCATCACATGTAATTCAGCATATCCCAGGAAGTCTCCAAATATGTGCTTGTAGCAACGTGCAATATTTTTAAAATGCAATCTTCACTCCTAAGAGAAGCCAGGGAAAGACAGTAATCCCGCATGAGTTTTACAATGGCTGATTTGCCTTAATGGAAATCCCCTCTGCTTGATGCCCGGGTGGGCTTTCCACTCAGGAGAAGTACAGCACAGTCTGATTCAGAAGGAAGTGGGATCCAGGCAATTGCAATGAGCATTATGATTGACATGAGAAAACTTTGTAATGGGAATACAGGTATGGAAGTTGATTTTCTTATACTTCCCTTGAGGGAGTATCTGTGGGAAAATGTTCACATTCCTCTAGGAACCTGAGTACCCCAGTTTGAAAATCACTGAGGTAGAATCCATAGCCTCATTTTTCCAGGGTTTGTGCTTCAAAAAACCCTCTGTTTCTTATTGCTACGCTGGGAACTCAGGACAAGGAGTATGGAATGAGAGAAAAGAGAGAAGCAAAAGCTCAGATGGGAAAGGCCAAAGGCAAACTTTGACTGCCATACCTATGCTTGCCCATTTGTGGTCCTGATATTTGTAATACTCATTTCAATGAATATTGTTGAGTTGTGCAAAGGTACAACAGTAACAAGCAGCTCCACACCTCTTGGCACACACGCTGCTTTATGAAGGCTCAGGACAAGGATGCTTCATGGCAAGTGAGCTGTCCTTGGCATACGGCCACTCTCTGCAGATCTGGTCATATTTGCAATTCTGCTGCCAGGGCTGGCTAAACACATAGCCAAGGGCCTTTTCCAAAGCATTCTGTTTATAAATGTCCATTGAATGATTCACCATTGCTCGTCTTTGGGGCTTTGTGATCTCCACAAGCCCTAACTCTGATATTATTATAGAGCTGTTACCTTAAAAGGGCTGTTTTTGGACTCTTACGCTGTGCCTGGTTCCATCGAGTTCTTCACAGAAATAATTCACGGGTCTTCAGAACACCACTTTGGGACAATTCTTGCTATTTCCTTTATGCAGATGAGGAAACAGCTGCACAGAGAGGTTAGTCAGCTTATTCCAGATGACACAGTGGATGGCTGTGAAAGCATTCCAGACGTGCCTGATGGCATGTCTTGTGCAAAGTAGGATGTAAGCCAATGAATATTTTTGTGAACGATTTAATAATAAATTTTTAGAGACTCCACTCTTAGTTCTAATCCTCATTAGTCTTGACACTTAACTAGACAGAAATTGTGATTCTTGCTGTATGCTTGTTAGCAGAGGCCATCCGGGTCCTGTCAGAAATCCCATTTTTCTATGCTTTCATTTATTTTTTAGTCCCAAATAATTCAAATAATTCTTACCACCTACTGGGCTACAGGCTCTGTTCTGGCATCAGGACAAGAGCGGGGAACAAAGCAAACACTGCCCTTCCCAGTGTTACGTATATTTTAATGGTGTGTTATTAAAGTGTCATATCATTAAAAATAAAGTTTATTCGAGAAAGAGACATGGCTTTGTGTGATTCTAATTGAAGGTAAAAAATACCATAAAGTGTCTGGGTTTGACGTTAGAATTTTATTATGCAACTAAACAGTGAAAGAAAGATTTTGTTTTAGGGAAGATTTTATTTTATTATGCAACTAAACAGAGAAATAAAGATTTTATTTTTGGACTGAGATTGCTTTTGGACAAACACCGTATGTTGCTTGATGCTGTAACAGCCCAGACTTATGAACTTGTGGTATTTTATCTTAGTAGAACACCTCTATTTTTCTCAACATTTAAAACATTTAAAAAATATTGCAGTGAGCACATGTCTACCCACCACCACTATACAAGTAACATTTGAATACACTTACTTGCTTTAGCACACATCCAGCCCTCTGTCCACCCATCAGTCCATCTTATTTTTTGGATGCATTTAAAGTAAGTTGTAAATGTTAATTCCCTTCACTCCTAAACACTTCAGCAATCATTAAGTAGAGCTCATTTGTTTACAGTTTTCCTTCCTCTCCACCTCTTTTGTTCTCCTCCTGCTCTCCCTCCTCTTCCTCTTCCTCATCTTTCTCTTCGTTCTTCTTTTTCTTCTTTAAGTTAAAATTCATGAAGAGTAAAAAGCACCCATCCTTAGTGGACCACTTCATGATCTTTGACAAAGTACTTTCCTGAGAACACATCTATTTGTTTAGGGCCATCCCAATTCCGAGCCTAAATAAAATTGTGCAAATCCAGTGAAAGAGCTCTCACCAGAAACCAACACCAACCCTGCCTGCACATTGACCTTGGACTTCCAGCCTCCAGAACTGTGAGAAATAAATGTCTGTTGTTTAAGCCACCAAGCGTGTGATATTGTTATGGAAACCTAGTAGACTAACAACACCTGCCTCCATCCCTCTTTGCTTACTTCTTTAGCTTATGGCTCAAAGTGAAGTTCCAGGCTCATTTTGACCTTTCCTTCCCCAACCACTTCTCTAAAGATCTCTGATTCCTTTGAAAGGAGAATGTTGTTTACTAACTAAGATCTATAAGCTAGTGTGCTAGAGGCCTTCCTCAAAGCCCTCTCAGTGGATGGAGCTGGGACAAAGCTCCACCCCCTCCAAAGGAAGACGTCTTCACACTCCAAAATCTTCTTGATTTTAGCTTCTTGCAGTAAAGTATGAGGTGGTGATTCCTCACACAGTGGGATCTCTAATTTCTCATTTTTCAGGCCATAAAGAATTCAAACTTTGTTTTCAGTGTGTGTGGAAACCATCTCTCAGCACAAACGCTGCACACTCATCTACACACTTGATTTTGTCTGACACGATTACACAAATCCAGTTGGAGAGGCAGTGGGGAATTTATTGATTGATTTTTTTAGTAGAAAGTCCCCTCTAAATATCACACACTGGCAGAGGGCATGGCCAAATGCTGACAGATTTAAGTTTTGTTGAAATAGGTGGAAAAACAGAAAAGAATGGTGTGAGAACAGAAGCACAGGAAACTCAGATCTTGGCATGGGGAAGAAAAGGAGGGCTCAAACGCTCCAGCTCTCCGCACTGGAGGAGAGCCATGACTGGCAGCGTTTAGCTCCATCTGGAGGGAGAGCTGTAACCTACAGAGAAGGCCACCCAGGAACTCATGCCAGGAGCTCCTGGAGTCACTCATCCGCAGTTGTCAGAACACACCTGATGTCCCCCAGTGCCTTCCAGTAGAGAGTAACAAGACCAATACTGGCAACGTTACCTGGGAATTGATAACCGTGGAAGCAAAGGATTGCGACTTAGCCTCTTTTGTTAAAAAGAAGGGAAAGGCATTTGGGGAAACGTGCCTCTCTCCTCAAAGCCGTTTTGACAAAAACACGCAGGCACACACACAAACATCTTTTATTTCTGCAACACTTGAACGTGGTCACTGCTCTCACCAATATCACGCAAAAGCACACACATTGATTCTATGATATCTGAATCAGAGACAATCTTGACTAAAAACAAGAAACCGTTATGAACATTTCCTCTATTTAACTGACCTTGTAACAGCTGGGAGCAGCGGGTCATGCCTGGAATCCCAGCACTTTGGGAGGCTGAGGCAGGAGAATAGCTTCAGCCTGTCTGAAGTTCGAGACCAGTCTGGGAAACATGGTGACAACTCAATTTCTACAAAAAATAAAAAAATTAGCTGGATGTGGTGGTGCATTCCTGTAGTCCCAGCTACTAAAGAGGAAGAGCTCTTGAGCCTGGGGGGTGGAGGCTGCAGCAAGCCCTGGTCGTGCCACTGCACTCCAGCCTGGGCAACAGAGCAAGACTCTGTCTCAAAAGCAAAAACAAAAATGAAAAAGATACTTTTTTTTTGTTAACAGTGTTCTAAAACCATTTGCTAGCTTAAATCGAGACAACAGTATGTTCCCGTCATTACTCCCCACTTCTACGATGGTGCTTTAGAACTCCCAGTCCCATGCACACGTCTAATTCCTGAATGCAGTCCCAGTTCACATCAACACGTTTTGTTGTTGCTGTTTTTTGTTTGTTTGTTTTGTGTTTGTTTGTTTTTGAGATGAAGTGTTGCTCTTGTAGCCCAGGCTGGTGTGCAATGTCACCATCTCAGCTCACTGCAACGTTCGCTTTACAAGTTCAAGTGATTCTCCTGCCTCAGCCTCCCGTGTATCTGGTATTACAGGCATGCACCACCATGCCTAGCTAATTTTTTTCTAGAGATGAGATTTTGCCACACTGGCCAGGCTGGTCTCAAACTCCTGACCTCAGGTGATCCACCATCCTCGGCCTCCCAAAGTGCTGGGATGACAGGCATGAGCCACGGCTCCCAACCATCAACACTTTTTTATAAAAGCCATTTTGTGACGGTATCTGGGCTACAAACAACAGAACCATCCTACATGATTTTGCCTTTTCCTCTCATTGACAGATTAGCTAAAGTTCAGTCTAACTTTTAGCTTTCATATTTTTCTTGATTAAATAGAATTCTGTTATTTGTTTTTCTTTGGAATCCACTGTACAGAAATTAATACACAGCCTCGTTCATCTGAGTCAATCTCCTAGTGCCTCCCATTTCTTTAAGACTCTAGGAGGCAGAAACGGAATCAGGTTTTACGTTTACCATGGGGCCCTGACACATAGTCAAGGCCCGCGATGGGGTCTGGGGAATGGAGGGAATTTAGGTTAACCCTGGCACAGAATGAAGGAGACGTCATCTCTGAAACTCTGATCTCTTAAGGTTGATTCTCTTGAGGGAATCTCAGGATGGAGCTTTGCAGAGGTCTGTCCCAGGCCTGGGGTTTCCATGCTTGCACATGGGCTTGGGGTTGGGGCATAAATTGAGCTCATATTTGGTTAGTGTTCTGCAGAGTAAATTAACCACTTTTTTCTGACCCCAACAAATGGTCAGGCCTGGCGAACATCTTTTCCCTCTGCAATTGTCGAAGTCTTCAAACGTCTGCCCCAACGATGCCTCCAGTACATGCCCAAGTTGGCTGTGACCAGTTGAGCCAGGGAGGGTTTCACTCACCCCATCTGGAGAAAACAGAATCACTCTTCCAAAAAGGTAGCAATTAGAATAGTGGGACTGCCCAGTGATTCTCAACTTTGGCTGCCTACTGCAATCATCCAAGAGCTTGGAAAAAATGCAGACAGCTCCACCTTCAAATTTGCCTTTGAACTATCTAGTTTGGGCCTTTAGGCTTTTTTTGCGGAGGATATTGTTTAAATGTTTTACTTTTAAATTACAAATTATTCCAAACACTTAGAAATACACAGATAATACGTATAGCACATGTCCATGAATCTAGCACCTTGATTTAGCAATGTGATACTTTGTTTTAGGAAAGGGTACAAGGGAAGAGAGAAGAAAAGAAAAGGAAGGAAGAGAGGGAGGGAGGAAAAGAGAGAGAGGAAAGAGGAGGCGGAAGAGTTGAAAACAGGAAAGGAAGGAACAAAGAAAAGGAAATGACATGTCTGTCTACCGTAGCTGGGTTTTGCAATCTGTGGTTTATACTCTCCGTTTCACTGAATTCTCGTGCAAAATGGGAACAGGTGGAAAAACTTGCTTCTTGGATGGCTCAACACCATTTCTATGGTCACACAGCTCTCAGGTGGCTGCAGGATTTGAAGCTCAGGTGTTCTGGCCCCAGAGGCCCCTCAGTCTCCCTGCCATTCATATCATGCCTTGCAGGGAGGAAGAGAAGCCCCGGGAACAGGCAGGCAGATGTCTGCACTCATCGGGGTGATTGCCAGCTCAAAAACTTCCTGTGGGCTCTAACTGCCCCCCACCTCCCACACCCAGGACCTTGAACTACAGAAGGAAGCATGAGTGGAGCTGGGAGCCATCTTGGCCGAGGTTCCAATGACTGTAACTTCTTCAGGTTTTGGTTAAGAGCAAGCCATGCTGCTTGGTGAGGTGGGGCTTAGACAGCATTTCCTAAGGAGCATCCTAGACCTGCTGTGAAATAGACCAGGGATCACCTCTCCACTGCAGGTACAATCGCGTGCCTCCAACTGCCCTCCAGTGTCCTCAGCCAGGGTTTGTATCTCTACCACTTTGGTTATGAAATCAGCAAAGACCAAGGCTAGCCAGGAAGAAAAATAAATATAATAAAATGCTTGGCAAAGATCCACTGGGATCTGAAAATGAGTTACAATGAAGAGATGGGGGAAAGATGCTTCCCCTAGGAGGCCACAGGGATTAGAAATGGCCTGCCAGAGAACACCCATGTGAGCGAACATTCCAGAACGTTCTCCTTCACATGCACAATGTGTGCAGATGCAGGTGCAAACAGCCACAGATGGGGCCATTGCTAGTTTGGTCAGAAGGACTTACTGTGCTAGGCAGTGGGGGAAATGGCTCAGCATATCCATTCTCTCACTCCCTGTCTCTCTCCCTCTCCACCTCTCCCTCCATTATTCCTCTCTCTTGCCTTCTCCCTTCTATATATTATCTTATTTCATTAAAGGATAAGCTGTTGAAAATGTTCCATAGAAATGATTATTCTCAATTTGAACTACAGTCAATACAGCCGTTTGGATCTCAAAAACATGATGCTGATTGAAAAGAGCAGTTGAAAAATGATATGAACAGTAGCATCCCATTTAATGTGTCAATACTACAAGAGAAAAGGCTTCTTGGTGCTGGTAACATTTGGTCCATGATTTCGGTGATGATGTCGCATGTTTGTTCTTCGTGAAAGTGCACAGAGCTGTACATTGAGGACACGGTCCTTTTCTATCTCCGTATTATATTTCAATAAAGTTACAACAAATTATAATAAATATTTATGCAAAACAATGCTTTGTAACATTTATGGACATGCAGTGTGGTTAAAAGTGCAAGATCTTGAGGAAACTGAGATTCAGAGAGGTAGAGCAATCCCAGCTGAAGTCTGTGTGCTCAGGAAGTGGTACACATGAGATGCTAATCCAGGCCTGGAATATTTCAGAGTTACAGCTCTTTCTGCAATACTATGGTGCCTCTACTAAGGGATCATCTTGGATCAAACTGAGGAGCAGTGAATGTCCATGAGACAGTTGGCCTATTAACTCATCAGCCTCTGTTCAGGAGAAATATCTTCAAAACAAAATAGAGGTGCTGTTATTCACATGTGATCTCTACTTTCATCATCAATAAAATATGGCTTATAATATTTCCTCCACATACTATGCAAAGTCACTGTACAAATCTGATGAACTAACGTTGAGGGAAACGTGGTGGAACTGAGAGCCATAGTTGGCATACAAGATACAAATCGCCAATCACTGGCTGCATTTTGTTCTACTTTACCTCCTGAAGTCATACAGTTTCTCTCTCCCAGCTACTGGAAACTTCATCAGTAGAGAATACCCTGTGTCCCTCTCTCCCCACTTTCTACCATACAGGGTTTTAACACATTCTTAACCTTTAGACCATCATCCAATTTAATGTTCAGCACATCCTGGGAAGGTAGGTTAAAGACAGCAAGTGGGAGAATATCGATTTACTCTTATAGATATGGAAGATATAGAAGCTGATCTTCCATATCTATAAGATAGATCTTACCTACCAAGATCTAACTGTAAGATAGCTCTTACCAAGGATCCCAGCCCCTAGCCAGACAGCCCTAGACAAGGACAGGGAGTGGAAACCATGATACTTGGGACTTCCCTACTGGACCTCTTTTCTTTTTCTGTCATCCACAATCAAAGTGATCTCCACACTCTGCATCCATATGTTAATTCAACTCGTGCATATTTTCTCAAGGTATATATTTCCAACAAACAAGGACATTTTCTTTTCTTTTTTTTTTTTTTTGAGACGGAGTTTCGCTGTTGTTGCCCAGACTGGAGTGCAATGGCACGATCTCGGCTCACCGCAACCTCCGCCTCCTGGGTTCAAGCAATTCTCCTGCCTCAGCCTCCCGAGTAGCTGGGACTACAGGCATGCACCATCATGCCCAGCTAATTTTTTTGTATTTTTAGTAGAGACGGGGTTTCACCTTGTTGACCAGGATGGTCTCGATCTCTTGACCTCGTGATCCACCCGCCTCGGCCTCCCAAAGTGCTGGGATTACAGGCTTGAGCCACCGCGCCCGGCCAACAAGGACATTTTCTTACTTGCCATCACATTATTATGAAAATAAGAAAACTTAGCATGGATGGAATGCTATTGTTTAGTCCCAGGTTCGTTTTCAAATATCATCACTTGTCCAAGCAATGCCCTTTTTCCTATTTACCCCAGTCCAGGATTCAATCACACTTGGATTAATGTCCTTTAGACTTTTTCAGTTTTGGAATATTTCCTCAGGCTCTCTTCCTGTTTCTTCACCTTGATGTTTTTGAAGATTAGAGGCCAGTTATTTTCTAGGGTGTTACTCCTTGGATTTCTCCAGAGTCTTTCATTTTTGGCAGGAAAACCACAGAAGTGATGCTGGGCCCTTCTCAGTGCTTCTTTCTAGGTGCCTCATGACGGCTGTTGATGGTGTGAACGTTGAGCTCAATTAATTTTTGATTCCTATTGAATTAATTGACCTTGGGCAGCTCCAGCATTTGGAGTGCTGATTCTAGATTACCTGAGGGCTTATTTTACTTAGGGGTTGAGAATCATGTTGGATAGTGGCCCTTGGTCTCTAATGTGTACCTTTAAAATATTTACCAGTAACTGAAAACTGAAAATGAAAATTATCAGCGAAGTAGATCAACTTGGTATTTCTTAAAAGATTAAACAGTCTAATAAAGAATTCAGATTGAAGGCTATGGATAAAATCGTTTTTGTTTTATATAAAGTGAATGAATATTTAGCTTAAGCAGCAACTCTTAATGTATGAGAATCTTCCCTGACTCAAGCTAGAATACAGTGCATTTGCTAAAGGGAATTTCCATGTGTTTTTTTGGTTGTTGATTTGTTTTGCCTTTTTCTAGTAAGCTGCAATTTGTAGAAAGACCATCAGGTGGCGCACTGCTTCCAGTCGTTTTATCAGCAACTTTCCCACTCTGAAGGAAATTTGCTTGCTGTGGAAAACGCTGGTTGCTAAAAAAGCCAACTCAGAATCTAAAAGGAAAAATAGGTTTGAGGAAAAATTTCATTACATATATTTTGAGCTGAGGTTGGATTTGTTTTCATGAGAATGTTTCCCTTTTCCTCATTTTCTGGCTCCAAATTTAGGAAACACATTTAGGTGCATGATTAAAAAGAGAGGAAAAAGAAAATCAGAACTAACTACTATCCTTTATGCCTTTAAGTCTTAAAAGTCTTCAACTCTTTTAGAGATGTTCTGCCTCTAC
Source organism: Cebus imitator (assembly GCF_001604975.1). NCBI lineage: Eukaryota > Metazoa > Chordata > Mammalia > Primates > Cebidae > Cebus > Cebus imitator. The sequence continues at coordinate 3,034,203 of NW_016107449.1, forward strand.
AATTTCCTGGAGAAAAAGAAATATACAAAAAAAAATCCTGATTCTTATTTCATGGGTGGCAACATGTGTCTCTGGTGTGTGTGTGTGTGTCTGTGTGTGTGTGTGTGTGTGTGTGTGTGT